>NW_024870803.1:5000-542500 GCF_019054845.1 Dipodomys spectabilis | reverse complement strand
TGTGTGTCCGTGGGGTGCAGGTGTGTGTCCGTGGGGCGCAGGTGTGGGTGTCCGTGGGGTGCAGGTGTGGGTGTCCGTGGGGTGCAGGTGTGTGTGTCTGTGGGGTACAGGTGTGTGTCCGTGTGGTGCAGGTGTGTGTCTGTGGGGTGCAGGTGTGTGTGTCTGTGGGGTGCAGGTGTGTGTGTCCGTGGGGTGCAGGTGTGTGTGTCCGTGGGGTGCAGGTGTGTGTGTCCGTGGGGTGCAGGTGTGTGGTCGTGGGGTGCAGGTGTGGGTGTCCGTGGGGTGCAGGTGTGTGTCCGTGGGGTGCAGGTGTGTGTGTCCGTGGGGTGCAGGTGTGTGTCCGTGGGGTGCAGGTGTGTGTCCGTGGGGTGCAGGTGTGTGTCCGTGGGGCGCAGGTGTGGGTGTCCGTGGGGTGCAGGTGTGGGTGTCCGTGGGGTGCAGGTGTGTGTGTCTGTGGGGTACAGGTGTGTGTCCGTGTGGTGCAGGTGTGTGTCTGTGGGGTGCAGGTGTGTGTCTGTGGGGTGCAGGTGTGTGGCCATGGGGTGCAGGTGTGGGTGGCCATGGGGTGCAGGTGTGTGTCCGTGGGGTGCAGGTGTGTGTCCGTGGGGTGCAGGTGTGTGGCCATGGGGTGAAGGTGTGTGGCCATGGGGTGCAGGTGTGGGTGGCCATGGGATGCAGGTGTGGGTGTCCGTGAGGTGCAGGTGTGTGTCCGTGGGGTGCAGGTGTGGGTGGCCATGGGGTGCAGGTGTGGGTGGCCATGGGGTGCAGGTATGGGTGTCTGTGGGGTGCAGGTGTGGGTGTCTGTGGGGTACAGGCGTGGGTGTCCGCGGGGTGCCTGGCTCTGATGTCCTCTCCACAGCGAGTGTCTGCATGGAAGACCTGGGCTTGGGAACGCGATCCCGGGCCCCTCACCCAGCCCCCTGCCTGCCCTCAGTGGAGACACAATGCCCTGCAGAGCTGCAGGACACATGCAGCGTGCCAGCACCTCTCCACAAGGCCCTGGGAGAGAACCGGGGCACCCCGCCCTCCTGGGCACTGGCAAGCACACCAGCTCTTCACCCAGCTCAGTCCTCAGTCCTCGGTGTTTTGGGTACATTGCGGGGAGAACTCTTTCTAGAATGGTACTTTCCCTTGACCTTCTCCAGACCCACGGGAGGCCCCCGCCCTCTCTCTGTGTGCCCCCAGGCCCCTGGCACAGACATCACGGTGACTGCGCCTGGGGACTGTCCCTCTCCTGGAGGAGGGTGACAGCTCAGATCACCATAGCAACAGTTGGGAGCACGGGAGTGGGGACAGTCCGCCTCCGCCATTCGCCACCCTGGCACCCAGCACCTTTGGGTGTGGGGTCCAGCATGGCGGCCAGGGCCGGGTGACACCGGCGTGGGGTGGTCAGGGTTACCTGCACAATGGGATGGACCGGGGCCGCCTGTGTGTCCTGCTGCAAGGGCTCCTGGACCAGGCTGGAGGCCACAAAGCTGAATCCGCGAAACAGGTGGTGAGCGCTGGCACTCGGAGGAACGCCGGGGGAGTCTGGGGGGGGGGGGCACAGGGCTGTAGACCTGCACGTGTGCACGCGTTCCATGTGTGAGCGCACGTGTGTGTGCAGGCAAGCAGCGGCAGAGCTGAGTGGGCACAGGGCCTGTAGATGTGCACGTCTGAATGCGTTCTGTGTGTGTGTGTGAGCGTGTGTGAGTGCACGTGTGTGCAGGCGTTGGAGAAGGCAAAGCAGTCATGTGGAGAAGGCTCAACCTTATTAAACCACTTTATTTTAGGTGGTGCCAGTGGTCTGGGTTTAAGGGGCAAATATACCTAGGACAACAACTTCAGGGTAATCACCCAACACATCTCACTGTACGTATGTGAGCTTTGAGATAGGGTCTGGCTGTGTAGCCCAGGCTGGACTGACATTCACAGTCTTCCTGGCAGGTGAGAGCGGGAAGCTGTGGCTCAAGTGGTTGAGCACCAGCTTTGAGCAATGGAAACCCAGGCCCAGAGACCAGGCCCAGAGTTGAAGCTCTAGGTCTGAAAAAAGAAATTATTGAGCAAGCTAGAGGAAAAATGAGTGGGCAGGGTGAAGAAAATATTTGCATAACTCATGACAGACAGGAGGCTACACTATGCAAGAGCTCCCAGAACTCAAAAGAAAACAAGCAAACCAAGAAGCACCTGTGGCTGTCACAGGTATGAAAAGATGGCAGCCTCTGAGCAGGACGCTTGCATGGGATAGCCAGGGCGTACTTCAGTGGTAGAGAGCCAGCCTGGCTCCACCCCAGCATGTAAGAAACACAACTAACAGACAAAAGTGAGATAACACAAACAAACAAGTACAAAGAGGCGTCTTCTCAACCACATCTGGGTTGGGACAGGCGGACTACGGCAGGGAGGATGCGAAAAGGCTGAAGCTCAGTGTGTGGGAACTTACGCTGCACAATTACTTCGGAAAGGACTTAGAATTAATGTAGGAAAGTGTGTGCTCTGGAGCGTCTGATAGAGCTCACACTGCACGGAGGTCCTCCCAGCCACCATTAGGGAAGCCAGGGCCCAGCCCGCAGGGCTCTGCCCATATCACGAAGCAGGATGCCGTGTGATTCCAAGAAGCCTGAACAATCAGATGAGGGGTAGCTGTGAGGGCCAGCGCGCCCGCGCGCGCATACGCGCACGCACACACACACACACACACACACACACACAAACACAGATTGCTAACAAAGGCCAAATCCCCCCCCCCCAAAAAAAACCCCACAACAACCCACGCGGGTACTGTGAATCCCACCTAACATCTTAGCTATGTGGCAGCTGGAAACTGGATCTGGAGATCAGGAAGGTTCTGGACCACCCCAGTTGAACAGGTTCCAGGACTTCTAACAGAAGTCGGCCATGTGGTATGTGCCGGCCATTTCCGCCAGGCCCAGGCACAAATAAGAGGATCACCATCCAGGCATGCACAGGTAAAGAAACCCTATTGAAAAATAGCCAGATGGAAGGGAGGTGTGGCTCAAATGGTAGAGAGCAACTGTCTTGAGTCAAAAAGCCAAGTTCAAGCCCTAGAACCATTACAAAACAAACAGATGAAAACAATCAAAACAAAAGGTGCGGCTCAGCGGGGAGAGTGCCAGAGGACTGCCCCCCTTCCCCAGAACTCTAGGTTTCATAGCTTGAGTGTCTTCTGGGAGCACAGAGCAGGGTCTGTTTGTAGTGCACTGAAGGGAGTGTGTGTGCATGTGTGTGGGTGTAAGGTGTGTGCTTCTGTAGAGAAGAAGCCATGTTCACTTGGACTGAAGCGCCTTCGTCTGTGCGGATGACCAGCAGAGGCTGGTGGGGGAGGCAGGATTGGAAGTAATGATAGGTTAGGACGTTCTATAATACTCAGAGTGACAGCTAGGTACCCGTGGTTCAGGCCTCCAATCCTAGCTACTCAGGAGATGAGATCTGAGGATGGAGGTGTGGAGCCAGCAGGAAGTCCGAGTCTCATCTTCAGGTAACCATCAGAAAGCTGCAAGTGTGGCCGGGGCTCTATCTGCCTAGCACCAGCTTTGAGCAAAAATGCTCAGGCACAGCTCGTAGGCCCTGAGTTCTAGGACCAGTACACACACTCTCTCTCTCTCTCTCTCTCTCTCACACACACACACCCCATCAGAGTGATACTTATCACTTCAACGGCTACCCCAAGGCAAACTTCATGGCATGAAGTTTGTGGGCAGTGTGTGCAGTCAGTCAGTGTGGGCAGTGTGTGTGCAGTCAGTGTGGGCAGTGTGTGTGCAGTCAGTCAGTGTGGGCAGTGTGTGTGCAGTCAGTGTGGACAGTGTGTGTGCAGTCAGTGTGGGCAGTGTGTGTGCAGTCAGTGTGGGCAGTGTGTGTGCAGTCAGTGTGGGCAGTGTGTGTGCAGTCAGTCAGTGTGGGCAGTGTGTGTGCAGTCAGTGTGGGCAGTGTGTGTGCAGTCAGTCAGTGTGGGCAGTGTGTGTGCAGTCAGTGTGGGCAGTGTGTGTGCAGTCAGTGTGGGCAGTGTGTGTGCAGTCAGTCAGTGTGGGCAGTGTGTGTGCAGTCAGTGTGGGCAGTGTGTGTGCAGTCAGTCAGTGCGGGCAGTGTGTGTGCAGTCAGTGTGGGCAGTGTGTGTGCAGTCAGTGTGGGCAGTGTGTGTGCAGTCAGTGTGGGCAGTGTGTGTGCAGTCAGTCAGTGTGGGCAGTGTGTGTGCAGTCAGTCAGTGTGGGCAGTGTGTGTGCAGTCAGTCAGTGTGGGCAGTGTGTGTGCAGTCAGTGTGGGCAGTGTGTGTGCAGTCAGTGTGGGCAGTGTGTGTGTAGTCAGTGTGGGCAGTGTGTGTGCAGTCAGTGTGGGCAGTGTGTGTGCAGTCAGTCAGTGTGGGCAGTGTGTGTGCAGTCAGTCAGTGTGGGCAGTGTGTGTGCAGTCAGTCAGTGTGGGCAGTGTGTGTGCAGTCAGTCAGTGTGGGCAGTGTGTGTGCAGTCAGTGTGGACAGTGTGTGTGCAGTCAGTGTGGGCAGTGTGTGTGTAGTCAGTGTGGGCAGTGTGTGTGAAGTCAGTGTGGGCAGTGTGTGTGCAGTCAGTGTGGGCAGTGTGTGTGCAGTCAGTGTGGGCAGTGTGTGTGTAGTCAGTGTGGGCAGTGTGTGTGCAGTCAGTGTGGGCAGTGTGTGTGTAGTCAGTGTGGGCAGTGTGTGTGCAATCAGTGTGGGCAGTGTGTGTGCAGTCAGTGTGGGCAGTGTGTGTGCAGTCAGTCAGTGTGGGCAGTGTGTGTGCAGTCAGTGTGGGCAGTGTGTGTGCAGTCAGTGTGGGCAGTGTGTGTGTAGTCAGTGTGGGCAGTGTGTGTGCAGTCAGTGTGGGCAGTGTGTGTGCAGTCAGTCAGTGCGGGCAGTGTGTGTGCAGTCAGTGTGGGCAGTGTGTGTGCAGTCAGTCAGTGTGGGCAGTGTGTGTGCAGTCAGTGTGGGCAGTGTGTGTGCAGTCAGTGTGGGCAATGTGTGTGCAGTCAGTGTGGGCAGTGTGTGTGCAGTCAGTGTGGGCAGTGTGTGTGCAGTCAGTCAGTGTGGGCAGTGTGTGTGCAGTCAGTGTGGGCAGTGTGTGTGCAGTCAGTGTGGGCAGTGTGTGTGTAGTCAGTGTGGGCAGTGTGTGTGTAGTCAGTGTGGGCAGTGTGTGTGCAGTCAGTCAGTGTGGGCAGTGTGTGTGCAGTCAGTGTGGGCAGTGTGTGTGCAGTCAGTGTGGGCAGTGTGTGTGCAGTCAGTGTGGGCAGTGTGTGCAGTCAGTCAGTGTGGGCAATGTGTGCGCAGTCAGTGTGGGCAGTGTGTGTGCAGTCAGTCAGTGTGGGCAGTGTGTGTGCAGTCAGTGTGGGCAGTGTGTGTGCAGTCAGTGTGGGCAGTGTGTGTGCAGTCAGTGTGGGCAGTGTGTGTGCAGTCAGTGTGGGCAGTGTGTGTGCATCCTGTGTGGGCAGTCTGTGTAGCCCATGTGGACACTCTGTGCAGCCTGTGTGGACACTCTGTGCATCCTGTGTGGACACTCTGTGCATCCTGTGTGGACAGTCTGTGCATCGTGTGTGGACACTCTGTGCAGCCTGTGTGGACAGTCTGTGCATCGTGAGTGGACACTCTGTGCATCCTGTGTGGACACTCTGTGCATCCTGTGTGGACACTCTGTGCATCCTGTGTGGACAGTCTGTGCATCCTGTGTGGACACTCTGTGCAGTGTGTGTGGACACTCTGTGCATCCTGTGTGGACACTCTGTGCATCCTGTGTGGACAGTCTGTGCATCCTGTGTGGACACTCTGTGCAGTCTGTGTGGACACTCTGTGCATCCTGTGTGGACAGTCTGTGCATCCTGTGTGGACACTCTGTGCAGTCTGTGTGGACACTCTGTGCATCCTGTGTGGACACTCTGTGCAGTCTGTGTGGACACTCTGTGCATCCTGTGTGGACAGTCTGTGCAGCCCGTGGGGACACTCTGTGCAGCCTGTGTGGACAGTCTGTGCAGTCTGTGTGGACAATCTGTGCATCCTGTGTGGACACTCTGTGCAGCCTGTGTGGACAGTCTGTGCAGCCCGTGTGGACACTCTGTGCAGTGTGTGTGGACAGTCTGTGCATCCTGTGTGGACAGTCTGTGCATCCTGTGTGGACAGTCTGTGCAGTCTGTGTGGACACTCTGTGCATCCTGTGTGGACACTCTGTGTAGTCTGTGTGGACACTCTGTGCATCCTGTGTGGACACTCTGTGCAGCCTGTGTGGACACTCTGTGCAGCCTGTGTGGACACTCTGTGCATCCTGTGTGGACAGTCTGTGCATCCTGTGTGGACAGTCTGTGCATCCTGTGTGGACACTCTGTGAAGTCTGTGTGGACACTCTGTGCAGCCTGTGTGGACACTCTGTGTAGCCTGTGTGGACACTCTGTGCAGCCCGTGTGGACACTCTGTGCAGTGTGTGTGGACAGTCTGTGCATCCTGTGTGGACACTCTGTGCATCCTGTGTGGACAGTCTGTGCATCCTGTGGGGACACTCTGTGCATCCTGTGTGGACACTCTGTGCATCCTGTGTGGACACTCTGTGCAGCCTGTGTGGACACTCTGTGCAGTGTGTGTGGACAGTCTGTGCATCCTGTGTGGACACTCTGTGCATCCTGTGTGGACAGTCTGTGCATCCTGTGTGGACACTCTGTGCAGTCTGTGTGGACAGTCTGTGCATCCTGTGTGGACAGTCTGTGCATCGTGTGTGGACACTCTGTGCAGCCTGTGTGGACAGTCTGTGCAGTCTGTGTGGACAGTCTGTGCATCCTGTGTGGACACTCTGTGCAGTCTGTGTGGAGACTCTGTGCAGCCCGTGTGGACACTCTGTGCAGTGTGTATGGACACTCTGTGCATCCTGTGTGGACACTCTGTGCAGCCCGTGTGGACAGTCTGTGCATCCTGTGTGGACACTCTGTGTAGTCTGTGTGGACAGTCTGTGCATCCTGTGTGGACAGTCTGTGCATCCTGTGTGGACAGTCTGTGCATCCTGTGTGGACACTCTGTGCATCCTGTGTGGACACTCTGTGCAGCCTGTGTGGACACTCTGTGCATCCTGTGTGGACACTCTGTGCATCCTGTGTGGACACTCTGTGCAGCCTGTGTGGACACTCTGTGCATCCTGTGTGGACAGTCTGTGCATCCTGTGTGGACAGTCTGTGCATCCTGTGTGGACACTCTGTGAAGTCTGTGTGGACACTCTGTGCAGCCTGTGTGGACACTCTGTGTAGCCTGTGTGGACACTCTGTGCAGCCCGTGTGGACACTGTGCAGTGTGTGTGGACAGTCTGTGCATCCTGTGTGGGCAGTCTGTGTAGCCCATGTGGACACTCTGTGCAGCCTGTGTGGACACTCTGTGCATCCTGTGTGGACACTCTGTGCATCCTGTGTGGACACTCTGTGCATCCTGTGTGGACAGTCTGTGCATCGTGTGTGGACACTCTGTGCAGCCTGTGTGGACAGTCTGTGCATCGTGAGTGGACACTCTGTGCATCCTGTGTGGACAGTCTGTGCATCCTGTGTGGACACTCTGTGCAGTCTGTGTGGACACTCTGTGCATCCTGTGTGGACACTCTGTGCATCCTGTGTGGACACTCTGTGCAGCCTGTGTGGACAGTCTGTGCATCGTGAGTGGACACTCTGTGCATCCTGTGTGGACAGTCTGTGCATCCTGTGTGGACACTCTGTGCAGTCTGTGTGGACACTCTGTGCATCCTGTGTGGACAGTCTGTGCAGCCCGTGTGCACACTCTGTGCAGCCTGTGTGGACAGTCTGTGCAGTCTGTGTGGACAATCTGTGCATCCTGTGTGGACACTCTGTGCAGCCTGTGTGGACAGTCTGTGCAGCCCGTGTGGACACTCTGTGCAGTGTGTGTGGACAGTCTGTGCATCCTGTGTGGACAGTCTGTGCATCCTGTGTGGACAGTCTGTGCAGTCTGTGTGGACAATCTGTGCATCCTGTGTGGACACTCTGTGCAGCCTGTGTGGACACTCTGTGCAGCCTGTGTGGACACTCTGTGCATCCTGTGTGGACAGTCTGTGCATCCTTTGTGGACAGTCTGTGCATCCTGTGTGGACACTCTGTGCATCCTGTGTGGACAGTCTGTGCATCCTGTGTGGACAGTCTGTGCATCCTGTGTGGACAGTCTGTGCATCCTGTGTGGACACTCTGTGAAGTCTGTGTGGACACTCTGTGCAGCCTGTGTGGACACTCTGTGTAGCCTGTGTGGACACTCTGTGCAGCCCGTGTGGACACTCTGTGCAGTGTGTGTGGACAGTCTGTGCATCCTGTGTGGACACTCTGTGCATCCGGTGTGGACAGTCTGTGCATCCTGTGGGGACACTCTGTGCATCCTGTGTGGACACTCTGTGCATCCTGTGTGGACACTCTGTGCAGCCCGTGTGGACACTCTGTGCAGTGTGTGTGGACAGTCTGTGCATCCTGTGTGGACAGTCTGTGCATCCTGTGTGGACAGTCTGTGCATCGTGTGTGGACACTCTGTGCAGCCTGTGTGGACAGTCTGTGCAGTCTGTGTGGACAGTCTGTGCAGTGTGTGTGGACAGTCTGTGCAGTCTGTGTGGACACTGTGCATCCTGTGTGGACACTCTGTGCATCCTGTGTGGACACTCTGTGCAGTCTGTGTGGAGACTCTGTGCAGCCCGTGTGGACACTCTGTGCAGTGTGTATGGACACTCTGTGCATCCTGTGTGGACACTCTGTGCAGCCCGTGTGGACAGTCTGTGCATCCTGTGTGGACACTCTGTGTAGTCTGTGTGGACAGTCTGTGCATCCTGTGTGGACACTCTGTGCATCCTGTGTGGACACTCTGTGCATCCTGTGTGGACACTCTGTGCAGCCTGTGTGGACAGTCTGTGCATCCTGTGTGGACACTCTGTGCATCCTGTGTGGACACTCTGTGCAGCCTGTGTGGACACTCTGTGCATCCTGTGTGGACACTCTGTGCATCCTGTGTGGACACTCTGTGCAGCCTGTGTGGACACTCTGTGCATCCTGTGTGGACAGTCTGTGCATCCTGTGTGGACAGTCTGTGCATCCTGTGTGGACAGTCTGTGCATCCTGTGTGGACACTCTGTGCAGTCTGTGTGGACAGTCTGTGCATCCTGTGTGGACACTCTGTGCAGTCTGTGTGGACAATCTGTGTAGTCTGTGTGGACACTCTGTGCATCCTGTGTGGACACTCTGTGCAGTGTGTGTGGACACTCTGTGCAGCCTGTGTGGACAGTCTGTGCAGCCTGTGTGGACACTCTGTGCAGCCTGTGTGGACAGTCTGTGCAGTCTGTGTGGACACTCTGTGCAGTGTGTGTGGACAGTCTGTGCAGTCTGTGTGGACACTCTGTGCATCGTGTGTGGACACTCTGTGCATCCTGTGTGGACAGTCTCTGCAGCCTGTGTGGACACTCTGTGCAGTGTGTGTGGACACTCTGTGCAATCTGTGTGGACAGTCTGTGCATCCTGTGTGGACAGTCTGTGCATCCTGTGTGGACAGTCTGTGCATCCTGTGTGGAAAATCTGTGCAGCCCGTGTGGACAGTCTGTGCAGTCCGTGTGGACACTGTGCAGGCCGTGTGGACAGTCTGTGCATCCTGTGTGGACACTCTGTGCAGCCTGTGTGGACACTCTGTGCATCCTGTGTGGACACTCTGTGTAGTCTGTGTGGACACTCTGTGCATCCTGTGTGGACACTCTGTGCATCCTGTGTGGACACTCTGTGCATCCTGTGTGGACACTCTGTGCAGTGTGTGTGGACAGTCTGTGCATCCTGTGTGGACAGTCTGTGCATCCTGTGTGGACACTCTGTGCATCCTGTGTGGACAGTCTGTGCAGCCTGTGTGGACAGTCTGTGCATCCTGTGTGGACAGTCTGTGCAGTGTGTGTGGACACTCTGTGCAGTCTGTGTGGACACTGTGTATCCTGTGTGGACACTCTGTGCAGTCTGTGTGGACACTGTGCATCCTGTGTGGACACTCTGTGCATCCTGTGTGGACAGTCTGTGCATCCTGTGTGGACAGTCTGTGCATCCTGTGTGGAGAGTCTGTGCAGCCTGTGTGGACACTCTGTGCAGCCCATGTGGACAGTCTGTGCATCCTGTGTGGACACTCTGTGCATCCTGTGTGGACACTCTGTGCATCCTGTGTAGACACTCTGTGCAGTCTGTGTGGACACTCTGTGCAGTGTGTGTGGACACTCTGTGCATCCTGTGTGGACAGTCTGTGCAGCCCGTGTGGACACTCTGTGCAGCCTGTGTGGACAGTCTGTGCAGTCTGTGTGGACAATCTGTGCATCCTGTGTGGACACTCTGTGTAGCCTGTGTGGACACTCTGTGCAGCCCGTGTGGACACTCTGTGCAGTGTGTGTGGACAGTCTGTGCATCCTGTGTGGACACTCTGTGCATCCTGTGTGGACAGTCTGTGCATCCTGTGGGGACACTCTGTGCATCCTGTGTGGACACTCTGTGCATCCTGTGTGGACACTCTGTGCAGCCCGTGTGGACACTCTGTGCAGTGTGTGTGGACAGTCTGTGCATCCTGTGTGGACACTCTGTGCATCCTGTGTGGACAGTCTGTGCATCCTGTGTGGACACTCTGTGCAGTCTGTGTGGACAGTCTGTGCATCCTGTGTGGACAGTCTGTGCATCGTGTGTGGACACTCTGTGCAGCCTGTGTGGACAGTCTGTGCAGTCTGTGTGGACAGTCTGTGCAGTGTGTGTGGACAGTCTGTGCAGTCTGTGTGGACACTGTGCATCCTGTGTGGACACTCTGTGCATCCTGTGTGGACACTCTGTGCAGTCTGTGTGGAGACTCTGTGCAGCCCGTGTGGACACTCTGTGCAGTGTGTGTGGACACTCTGTGCATCCTGTGTGGACACTCTGTGCAGCCCGTGTGGACAGTCTGTGCATCCTGTGTGGACACTCTGTGTAGTCTGTGTGGACAGTCTGTGCATCCTGTGTGGACAGTCTGTGCATCCTGTGTGGACACTCTGTGCATCCTGTGTGGACACTCTGTGCAGCCTGTGTGGACAGTCTGTGCATCCTGTGTGGACACTCTGTGCATCCTGTGTGGACACTCTGTGCAGCCTGTGTGGACACTCTGTGCATCCTGTGTGGACACTCTGTGTAGTCTGTGTGGACACTGTGCATCCTTTGTGGACAGTCTGTGCATCCTGTGTGGACAGTCTGTGCATCCTGTGTGGACACTCTGTGCATCCTGTGTGGACACTCTGTGCAGCCTGTGTGGACACTCTGTGCATCCTGTGTGGACACTCTGTGCAGTCTGTGTGGACAATCTGTGCAGTGTGTGTGGACACTCTGTGCAGCCTGTGTGGACAGTCTGTGCAGCCTGTGTGGACACTCTGTGCAGCCTGTGTGGACAGTCTGTGCAGTCTGTGTGGACACTCTGTGCAGTGTGTGTGGACAGTCTGTGCAGTCTGTGTGGACAGTCTGTGCATCGTGTGTGGACACTCTGTGCATCCTGTGTGGACAGTCTGTGCAGCCTGTGTGGACACTCTGTGCAGTGTGTGTGGACACTCTGTGCAGTCTGTGTGGACAGTCTGTGCATCCTGTGTGGACAGTCTGTGCATCCTGTGTGGACAGTCTGTGCATCCTGTGTGGAAAATCTGTGCAGCCCGTGTGGACAGTCTGTGCAGTCTGTGTGGACACTGTGCAGCCCGTGTGGACAGTCTGTGCATCCTGTGTGGACACTCTGTGCAGCCCGTGTGGACACTCTGTGCAGCCCGTGTGGACAGTCTGTGCAGTCTGTGTGGACACTGTGCAGCCCGTGTGGACAGTCTGTGCATCCCGTGTGGACACTCTGTGCAGCCCGTGTGGACACTCTGTGCATCCTGTGTGGACACTCTGTGCAGCCTGTGTGGACAGTCTGTGCAGCCTGTGTGGACAGTCTGTGCAGCCTGTGTGGACACTCTGTGCATCCTGTGTGGACACTCTGTGTAGTCTGTGTGGACACTCTGTGCATCCTGTGTGGACACTCTATGCATCCTGTGTGGACACTCTGTGCATCCTGTGTGGACACTCTGTGCAGTGTGTGTGGACAGTCTGTGCATCCTGTGTGGACAGTCTGTGCATCCTGTGTGGACACTCTGTGCATCCTGTGTGGACAGTCTGTGCAGCCTGTGTGGACAGTCTGTGCAGTGTGTGTGGACACTCTGTGCAGTCTGTGTGGACACTGTGCATCCTGTGTGGACACTCTGTGCAGTCTGTGTGGACACTGTGCATCCTGTGTGGACACTCTGTGCATCCTGTGTGGACAGTCTGTGCATCCTGTGTGGACAGTCTGTGCATCCTGTGTGGACAGTCTGTGCAGTGTGTGTAGACAGTCTGTGCAGTCTGTGTGGACACTGTGCATCCTGTGTGGACACTCTGTGCAGCCTGTGTGGACAGTCTGTGCAGCCTGTGTGGACACTCTGTGCAGCCCATGTGGACAGTCTGTGCATCCTGTGTGGACACTCCGTGCATCCTGGGTAGACACTCTGTGCAGTCTGTGTGGACACTCTGTGCAGTGTGTGTGGACACTCTGTGCATCCTGTGTGGACAGTCTGTGCATCCTGTGTGGACACTCGGTGCAGCCTGTGTGGACACTGTGCATCCTGTGTGGACACTTTGTGCAGCCTGTGTGGACAGTCTGTGCAGCCTGTGTGGACAGTCTGTGCAGTCTGTGTGGACACTGTGCAGCCTGTGTGGACACTTTGTGCATCCTGTGTGGACACTCTATGCATCCTGTGTGGACACTCTGTGCATCCTGTGTGGACAGTCTGTGCAGTCTGTGTGGACACTGTGCAGCCTGTGTGGACACTTTGTGCAGCCTGTGTGGACACTCTGTGCAGCCCGTGTGGACAGTCTGTGCATCCTGTGTGGACAGTCTGTGCATCGTGTGTGGACACTCTGTGCAGCCTGTGTGGACACTCTGTGCATCCTGTGTGGACAGTCTGTGCATCCTGTGTGGACACTCTGTGCATCCTGTGTGGACACTCTGTGCAGTGTGTGTGGACAGTCTGTGCATCCTGTGTGGACAGTCTGTGCATCCTGTGTGGACACTCTGTGCATCGTGAGTGGACACTCTGTGCATCCTGTGTGGACAGTCTGTGCATCCTGTGTGGACACTCTGTGCAGTCTGTGTGGACACTCTGTGCATCCTGTGTGGACAGTCTGTGCAGCCCGTGTGGACACTCTGTGCAGCCTGTGTGGACAGTCTGTGCAGTCTGTGTGGACAATCTGTGCATCCTGTGTGGACACTCTGTGCAGCCTGTGTGGACAGTCTGTGCAGCCCGTGTGGACACTCTGTGCAGTGTGTGTGGACAGTCTGTGCATCCTGTGTGGACAGTCTGTGCATCCTGTGTGGACAGTCTGTGCAGTCTGTGTGGACAATCTGTGCATCCTGTGTGGACACTCTGTGCAGCCTGTGTGGACACTCTGTGCAGCCTGTGTGGACACTCTGTGCATCCTGTGTGGACAGTCTGTGCATCCTTTGTGGACAGTCTGTGCATCCTGTGTGGACACTCTGTGCATCCTGTGTGGACAGTCTGTGCATCCTGTGTGGACAGTCTGTGCATCCTGTGTGGACAGTCTGTGCATCCTGTGTGGACACTCTGTGAAGTCTGTGTGGACACTCTGTGCAGCCTGTGTGGACACTCTGTGTAGCCTGTGTGGACACTCTGTGCAGCCCGTGTGGACACTCTGTGCAGTGTGTGTGGACAGTCTGTGCATCCTGTGTGGACACTCTGTGCATCCTGTGTGGACAGTCTGTGCATCCTGTGGGGACACTCTGTGCATCCTGTGTGGACACTCTGTGCATCCTGTGTGGACACTCTGTGCAGCCCGTGTGGACACTCTGTGCAGTGTGTGTGGACAGTCTGTGCATCCTGTGTGGACAGTCTGTGCATCCTGTGTGGACAGTCTGTGCATCGTGTGTGGACACTCTGTGCAGCCTGTGTGGACAGTCTGTGCAGTCTGTGTGGACAGTCTGTGCAGTGTGTGTGGACAGTCTGTGCAGTCTGTGTGGACACTGTGCATCCTGTGTGGACACTCTGGGCATCCTGTGTGGACACTCTGTGCAGTCTGTGTGGAGACTCTGTGCAGCCCGTGTGGACACTCTGTGCAGTGTGTATGGACACTCTGTGCATCCTGTGTGGACACTCTGTGCAGCCCGTGTGGACAGTCTGTGCATCCTGTGTGGACACTCTGTGTAGTCTGTGTGGACAGTCTGTGCATCCTGTGTGGACACTCTGTGCATCCTGTGTGGACACTCTGTGCATCCTGTGTGGACACTCTGTGCAGCCTGTGTGGACAGTCTGTGCATCCTGTGTGGACACTCTGTGCATCCTGTGTGGACACTCTGTGCAGCCTGTGTGGACACTCTGTGCATCCTGTGTGGACACTCTGTGCATCCTGTGTGGACACTCTGTGCAGCCTGTGTGGACACTCTGTGCATCCTGTGTGGACAGTCTGTGCATCCTGTGTGGACAGTCTGTGCATCCTGTGTGGACAGTCTGTGCATCCTGTGTGGACACTCTGTGCAGTCTGTGTGGACAGTCTGTGCATCCTGTGTGGACACTCTGTGCAGTCTGTGTGGACAATCTGTGTAGTCTGTGTGGACACTCTGTGCATCCTGTGTGGACACTCTGTGCAGTGTGTGTGGACACTCTGTGCAGCCTGTGTGGACAGTCTGTGCAGCCTGTGTGGACACTCTGTGCAGCCTGTGTGGACAGTCTGTGCAGTCTGTGTGGACACTCTGTGCAGTGTGTGTGGACAGTCTGTGCAGTCTGTGTGGACACTCTGTGCATCGTGTGTGGACACTCTGTGCATCCTGTGTGGACAGTCTGTGCAGCCTGTGTGGACACTCTGTGCAGTGTGTGTGGACACTCTGTGCAGTCTGTGTGGACAGTCTGTGCATCCTGTGTGGACAGTCTGTGCATCCTGTGTGGACAGTCTGTGCATCCTGTGTGGAAAATCTGTGCAGCCCGTGTGGACAGTCTGTGCAGTCCGTGTGGATACTGTGCAGCCCGTGTGGACAGTCTGTGCATCCTGTGTGGACACTCTGTGCAGCCTGTGTGGACACTCTGTGCATCCTGTGTGGACACTCTGTGTAGTCTGTGTGGACACTCTGTGCATCCTGTTTGGACACTCTGTGCATCCTGTGTGGACACTCTGTGCATCCTGTGTGGACACTCTGTGCAGTGTGTGTGGACAGTCTGTGCATCCTGTGTGGACAGTCTGTGCATCCTGTGTGGACACTCTGTGCATCCTGTGTGGACACTCTGTGCAGCCTGTGTGGACAGTCTGTGCATCCTGTGTGGACAGTCTGTGCAGTGTGTGTGGACACTCTGTGCAGTCTGTGTGGACACTGTGTATCCTGTGTGGACACTCTGTGCAGTCTGTGTGGACACTGTGCATCCTGTGTGGACACTCTGTGCATCCTGTGTGGACAGTCTGTGCATCCTGTGTGGACAGTCTGTGCATCCTGTGTGGACAGTCTGTGCAGCCTGTGTGGACACTCTGTGCAGCCCATGTGGACAGTCTGTGCATCCTGTGTGGACACTCTGTGCATCCTGTGTGGACACTCAGTGCATCCTGTGTAGACACTCTGTGCAGTCTGTGTGGACACTCTGTGCAGTGTGTGTGGACACTCTGTGCATCCTGTGTGGACAGTCTGTGCAGCCCGTGTGGACACTCTGTGCAGCCTGTGTGGACAGTCTGTGCAGTCTGTGTGGACAATCTGTGCATCCTGTGTGGACACTCTGTGTAGCCTGTGTGGACACTCTGTGCAGCCCGTGTGGACACTCTGTGCAGTGTGTGTGGACAGTCTGTGCATCCTGTGTGGACACTCTGTGCATCCTGTGTGGACAGTCTGTGCATCCTGTGGGGACACTCTGTGCATCCTGTGTGGACACTCTGTGCATCCTGTGTGGACACTCTGTGCAGCCCGTGTGGACACTCTGTGCAGTGTGTGTGGACAGTCTGTGCATCCTGTGTGGACACTCTGTGCATCCTGTGTGGACAGTCTGTGCATCCTGTGTGGACACTCTGTGCAGTCTGTGTGGACAGTCTGTGCATCCTGTGTGGACAGTCTGTGCATCGTGTGTGGACACTCTGTGCAGCCTGTGTGGACAGTCTGTGCAGTCTGTGTGGACAGTCTGTGCAGTGTGTGTGGACAGTCTGTGCAGTCTGTGTGGACACTGTGCATCCTGTGTGGACACTCTGTGCATCCTGTGTGGACACTCTGTGCAGTCTGTGTGGAGACTCTGTGCAGCCCGTGTGGACACTCTGTGCAGTGTGTGTGGACACTCTGTGCATCCTGTGTGGACACTCTGTGCAGCCCGTGTGGACAGTCTGTGCATCCTGTGTGGACACTCTGTGTAGTCTGTGTGGACAGTCTGTGCATCCTGTGTGGACAGTCTGTGCATCCTGTGTGGACACTCTGTGCATCCTGTGTGGACACTCTGTGCAGCCTGTGTGGACAGTCTGTGCATCCTGTGTGGACACTCTGTGCATCCTGTGTGGACACTCTGTGCAGCCTGTGTGGACACTCTGTGCATCCTGTGTGGACACTCTGTGTAGTCTGTGTGGACACTGTGCATCCTTTGTGGACAGTCTGTGCATCCTGTGTGGACAGTCTGTGCATCCTGTGTGGACACTCTGTGCATCCTGTGTGGACACTCTGTGCAGCCTGTGTGGACACTCTGTGCATCCTGTGTGGACACTCTGTGCAGTCTGTGTGGACAATCTGTGCAGTGTGTGTGGACACTCTGTGCAGCCTGTGTGGACAGTCTGTGCAGCCTGTGTGGACACTCTGTGCAGCCTGTGTGGACAGTCTGTGCAGTCTGTGTGGACACTCTGTGCAGTGTGTGTGGACAGTCTGTGCAGTCTGTGTGGACAGTCTGTGCATCGTGTGTGGACACTCTGTGCATCCTGTGTGGACAGTCTGTGCAGCCTGTGTGGACACTCTGTGCAGTGTGTGTGGACACTCTGTGCAGTCTGTGTGGACAGTCTGTGCATCCTGTGTGGACAGTCTGTGCATCCTGTGTGGACAGTCTGTGCATCCTGTGTGGAAAATCTGTGCAGCCCGTGTGGACAGTCTGTGCAGTCTGTGTGGACACTGTGCAGCCCGTGTGGACAGTCTGTGCATCCTGTGTGGACACTCTGTGCAGCCCGTGTGGACACTCTGTGCAGCGCGTGTGGACAGTCTGTGCAGTCTGTGTGGACACTGTGCAGCCCGTGTGGACAGTCTGTGCATCCCGTGTGGACACTCTGTGCAGCCCGTGTGTACACTCTGTGCATCCTGTGTGGACACTCTGTGCAGCCTGTGTGGACAGTCTGTGCAGCCTGTGTGGACAGTCTGTGCAGCCTGTGTGGACACTCTGTGCATCCTGTGTGGACACTCTGTGTAGTCTGTGTGGACACTCTGTGCATCCTGTGTGGACACTCTGTGCATCCTGTGTGGACACTCTGTGCATCCTGTGTGGACACTCTGTGCAGTGTGTGTGGACAGTCTGTGCATCCTGTGTGGACAGTCTGTGCATCCTGTGTGGACACTCTGTGCATCCTGTGTGGACAGTCTGTGCAGCCTGTGTGGACAGTCTGTGCAGTGTGTGTGGACACTCTGTGCAGTCTGTGTGGACACTGTGCATCCTGTGTGGACACTCTGTGCAGTCTGTGTGGACACTGTGCATCCTGTGTGGACACTCTGTGCATCCTGTGTGGACAGTCTGTGCATCCTGTGTGGACAGTCTGTGCATCCTGTGTGGACAGTCTGTGCAGTGTGTGTAGACAGTCTGTGCAGTCTGTGTGGACACTGTGCATCCTGTGTGGACACTCTGTGTAGCCTGTGTGGACAGTCTGTGCAGCCTGTGTGGACACTCTGTGCAGTCTGTGTGGACACTCTGTGCAGTGTGTGTGGACACTCTGTGCATCCTGTGTGGACAGTCTGTGCATCCTGTGTGGACACTCGGTGCAGCCTGTGTGGACACTGTGCATCCTGTGTGGACACTTTGTGCAGCCTGTGTGGACAGTCTGTGCAGCCTGTGTGGACAGTCTGTGCAGTCTGTGTGGACACTGTGCAGCCTGTGTGGACACTTTGTGCATCCTGTGTGGACACTCTATGCATCCTGTGTGGACACTCTGTGCATCCTGTGTGGACAGTCTGTGCAGTCTGTGTGGACACTGTGCAGCCTGTGTGGACACTTTGTGCAGCCTGTGTGGACACTCTGTGCAGCCCGTGTGGACAGTCTGCATGGACAGCCGCTATGGACAGTGCACTGGTCCTCACCAGCTGCTATTTGGACCCTGTCCTTTTTGCTCTCTGGCCCTCAGGTCAGCGATGGAGGAGGAGGAGGAGGAGTTCTTAGGGCGTGCTGGTGGAACAGGGTGGAGTCCCAGCCCTGACCTCTGCCCAGCCCTGGAAGGTGAGTGGTCGTGACTCCCCACCAAACTCGTTCTGTGCAGGGGAAGGGCCGAGGTGCCCGCCTTAGCCGCTCACCTTCATGCAGCTGCACTGCACACAGGCAGCCCTTCAGAGTGAGGTCATGTGGGGTCAGGAGGGGTCCCAAGCCTATGGGAACAGGAGGAGGCTCTCCTGCTCTGTTTGCACACAAAAAACTCCTGGGGACGGGGGTGGGGGGCCGCAGACAGGGAAAGAGGCCTCCCCAGGGACCGACCCTGCCAGCATATCAGCCTTGACTGTCAGCTCCAGACTGAGACTGCCCTTGAACTGCGGCCTGCGGTGTCTTGCAGGGCAGCTCAGATGACTCGGGCAGCCGCCATATGTAAAGAGCAGGAGAAGCCGGGCACTGGCGGCTCACGCCTGTCATCCTAACTACTCAGGAGGCTGAGATCTGAGGCTCACGGTTCAAAGCCAGCCTGAGCAAGAAAGTCCATGAGACTGTTATCACCAACAAAAACCACTAGAAAACCAGAAGTGGCGCTGTGGCTCAAGTAGTAGAGCACTCACCTTGAGCTGAAGAGCTGAGGAACAGCGCCCAGACCCAGAGTTCAAGCCACATGACCAACCAAAAACAACAACAACAACAACAACAAAAACGGGTAGGAGAGGATTCACTGACGTCACACAAGGATGCGTAGATGGAGGTGATGAACGGCACAGCCCCCCGAGAATAATCTTGGCCACGGCGCGGAGCTCAGCTGCGTGCTCACATGCATTGCTGAACCCCAGCAGGGCTGTGGCTTCCCAACAGGCTACCACATGAGTGAGAAATACAATCACAGCCCAAATGGGTGTGGGAGCGCACAACACCCTGATGGCATCCCCCCGGGAATGGGGGGATCCCCAAACCAGAGGACACTCAGCTGGGTTGGGGCGGGGAACGCCAGCTCCTTACACCCGCCCCAGGGGTAACAGGGAGGCCCTGCCGGGCACACCTGCCCACACACACCTGCCCACACACACCTGCCCACACACACCTGCCCTGCCAGGCACACCTGCCCACACACACCTGCCCACACACACCTGCCCACACACACCTGCCCTGCCAGGCACACCTGCCCACACACACCTGCCCACACACCTGCCCACACACACCTGCCCTGCCAGACACACCTGCCCACACACACCTGCCCACACACACCTGCCCACACACACCTGCCCACACACACTTGCCCTGCCAGGCACACCTGCCCACACACACCTGCCCACACATACCTGCCCTGCCGGGCACACCTGCCCACACACACCTGCCCACACACCTGCCCACACACACCTGCCCTGCCAGACACACCTGCCCACACACACCTGCCCACACACACCTGCCCACACACACCTGCCCTGCCAGGCACACCTGCCCACACACACCTGCCCTGCCAGGCACACCTGCCCACACACACCTGCCCACACAAACCTGCCCACACACACCTGCCCCGCACACACCTGCCCTGCCAGGCACACCTGTCCACACACACCTGCCCTGCCAGGCACACCTGCCCACACACACCTGCCCGCACACACCTGCCCTGCCCACACACACCTGCCCACACACACCTGCCCACACACACCTGCCCTCATACACCTGCCCACACACACCTGCCCACACACACCTGCCCACACACACCTGCCCTGCTAGGCACACCTGCCCACACACACCTGCCCTGCCCACACACACCTGCCCACACACACCTGCCCACACACACCTGCCCCCACACACCTGCCCTGCCAGGCACACCTGTCCTGCTGGGCACACCTGCCCTTTACACACCTGTGG
Organism: Dipodomys spectabilis; assembly: GCF_019054845.1. NCBI lineage: Eukaryota > Metazoa > Chordata > Mammalia > Rodentia > Heteromyidae > Dipodomys > Dipodomys spectabilis. The sequence goes on along the minus strand of NW_024870803.1, from coordinate 522,269 downwards.
GGGTCCTGGCGGTGAACTCGGGATCGAAGTGGAAGGTGTCCTCGGGCCTGCCCACCGCTGGCTTGAAGGGAGGCTTGATTTCCTTCCGGTACAGCTTCTGCAGGGAGAGCAAGACAGGTGTGATGGGCCGCCAGCCGCCTGGGGGCCGGGGCCATGGTGCAGAACGGGGTTCGGCTCTCCTCCGGGAGCAACTCCACACCTCGGCGTCCTGGTGTGTGAGGACGGCATGTCAGTGCCATCCGCCCGCTCCGGGGCCGGCAGGGGACAGCACAAGCAGCAGAGAGCATGCCGTTGAGCACAAATACAGAAACGCTACAGTGCAGGGGCAGGGTGTGGGATGCGCTAAGTGGTTTTCATTTCAGGACAACAGCTTCAGCTTCTCCTGGGCTCTGAGATTTTCTTTCTCTCCTTCCTTCCTTCCTTCCTTCCTTCCTTCCTTCCTTCCTTCCTTCCTTTCTTTTTCTTTCTCTCCTTCCTTCCTTCCTTCCTCTCTCTCTTCCTTCCTTCCTTCCTTCCTTCCTTCCTTCCTTCCTTCCTTCCTTTCTTTCTTTCTGCCAGTCCTGGGGCTTGAATGCAGAGCCTGGCCGCGGTCCCTCAGCTCTTCAGCTCAAGGCGAGCGTTCTACCACTAGAGCCACAGCGCCACTTCTGGTCTTCTGGCAGTTAATTGGAGTCTCATGAACGTTCCTGCCAGAACTGGCTTTGAACCGTGATCCTCAGATCTCAGCCTCCTGAGCAGCTGGGATTACAAGCGTGAGCCACCAGTGCTCGGCTGGCTGTAAGACTTTTGTCTGTAAGAAAACCCCTAGAAGTTGTCCTGACAGTCCCCTGGGCTGGTGACTTCAGGGCTGCCACCTTGGAGCCTGCCTTCAGCTGGCGGGGACACTGAAAGGAAGGTGCAGGGCGACTCTGCAGACAAGTCAATGTTATCATTGGCATCTGGAACATGGAAAGTCTCGGTAACTGTGCATGCTAAGCAGTTCTGCGGCAGTCCTGGCCTGGGATGGAGCCCTGCCCACTGCCCCACCCCGAGGTGGTTATTTTCTGCCTATTCAAGCACCATTTCGCCCAGACCCAGCGCGTCCTGGACACCTCCCTGATGCTCTGTCCAGGCGAGTGGCCAGCATTTCCAATGAAGTGACACCGAGTGGCGGGTCACACTTCCGCCCCGCCCCCCCCCCCCCCCCCAGGCTCCACCGGTCAGAGCTCCAGACGGGCCCTGCCAGCCTCCAGTCTCTGCCGCCGAGCAGGGAAGGGACCAGAAGAGCCTCGCCCCAACCAGGCCAGACCAAAACAAGCGCCCAGAGAAACAAGGACCCCCACCTTATTTGGGCTTGCTGCTTTCCAAGGATGGAGAGATCCAGAGCAGAAACCCAACGACTATCTTCACGAAAAGGACCTTGCGGTAGCTACCCCAGCAGAGACCGGGAGACCCACCTCTGACCGTGGTCGAGAACCGCAAGACATCTTTGGGGAATGGGGGAGGGCTTAGAGACTGGGCAGGGCCAGGGTCAGGAGGCCAGAGGGCAGATCTCCCAGTGGGGATTCAGCCGCCCTGGGTCTGGCCTTGCTCTGCACCTGGCTCTATCCCTAGTCCTGTGATGGGAGGCGTCCTTCAGGGCAGGACGCAGGGGTCCTGTCTGAGAAATGCCCCTCTGTGCACCGATGGGGGCGGGAGAAGGTGGCCACGGGAGCCTGCTGCGGAGGCTGAGCAGCGGTGTGGTGGCTTTACGTGCCTGTGCGTGCATGTGTGCATGTGCATGTGCGTGCGTGCGTGCGTGCGTGTGTGTGTGTGTGTGTGTGTGTGTGTGTGTAGCTGGAGCCAAGGCTGTGGTTCCAGCCTGGGGGCTGGGTTCCCTGAGGCACCGTGCCTGTGGGGCAGAGAGGAGCAGCGGGGCAGGGGAGGGATAAGCACCCTGTGACTGTGCACTCAGGTGAGCACTGGACGGCAGCTCCGTCATCATTGTTAAAAATGTTCTGAGATTAACGTGTAAGTGCAGAAAAAGTAACCCCCAAGTGTGTGTCGGGTGGACCTAAAGGGAAGGGCTCAGGTGGGGCGATGGGGGAGGCTCCTCGCTCCCAATTTTGGAGCCTGGGAGTTCCGGAGGCCTCTCTGCGCCCAGCCGCTGGCAGTGTCTCCTTCAGAACAGAGCGGGGCCTGTGGACCTGAGACCCTGGGAGTGGTGCTGCCCGCCCTCCCCAGCCGGCAGGGCACCGGCAACCAGGCCGTGCCTGTCAGAGCCCGCTCACGCGCCTGCGGCCTCCTGCCTCCCAGTCTGGACCCGAGGGCTCTGCGCGCCGACGGCTGGCCCCCCCCCCCCGCCCTGTCCTGCAGGGACCCAGACATGTGACTTACGTTCCAGTCTATGGTGACAAAGAAAGGATGGCGCTTGGTCTCCTCCACTCCGTCCACGCCAGCACCTGCAACAGAGCAGAGATGGTGCTCAGAACAGACCCAGGCCCAGAGCTCCACCTTCTGAACACAGAGGCCTGGGAAGGAGCCCAGAGCTGCAGCCTCCTCCTGCCCACAGGGACTGACACCAACTCACTATGGCCGGCCTCGGGCCAGGGGCCCCATCCAACCCGGGGTGGCCTGGGGCAGGGTGTGGGCCATCAGTTCTACAGAGACTCCTGGCATTGGCTTGAAGCTGCCAGCTTGAGGGACAGGCTGATCACACGGAAGAGTCAGGGCTCAGAACACAGAAACTGGGATGGGCATCAGGACAGGGCCACAGAGGCCGGGACGGCTCACACCAGGGGCCAGCACACCAGGGGTCGGCATGGCTCACACCAGAGGCCGGGACGGCTCACACCAGGGGCCAGGACGGCTCACACCAGAGGCCAGGATGGCTCACACCAGGGATCAGCACACCAGGGGTCAGCATGGCTCACACCAGAGGCCGGGACGGCTCACACCTGCTGCTCTCCGTGTGCATTTTCCAGAGCTTGCCCGTCTGGAAGCAGTGGCGCGTCCCAGACCCCTGACAGGCCCTGCGGTGTGCTCTGAGAACACAATTGCATGAGCTGGTTGTCCCCTTGGCTTGGTGGGGTTTCTGCACTCTTCAGCAACCTAACTCCCCCTGTCCTCTCCCCCTGGCCCTCAAGGGGCAGCCCTGAGGGCTGGGAGTTGTGGATGCTCACTGGGGCAACCTGGGAACCTGTCCACTTGGGAAGGAAAAGCCGGGAATCCGGCCCAGTAGCGTTTATGTTCTTTGAATCTCCTCCTGCCTTGCTCGAAAGTGAGGAGAGAAAAAGCATGGGTCCAAAAACCACCCTCCACCTCCACCTCCTTCAGTTTCTAACGTCAGGGTGGTGAGCTGCTGTTACAACAACGTTTAGAAATTTATATACTAGGGCCTGGCATAGTGGCGCATACCTGTAATCCCAGCTACACAGGAGACAGAGATGGGAGGATTGTGCATGGTTTGAGGCCAGCCTGGGCAAAACAGTTAGTGAGACCCTTACTCAAAACACAGACGGCATGCCTATAATCTCAGCTACAAAAGAAAGTTATCAATACAGTATAGACTGCCATCAGAAAAGGTATTCCCTCAGTCAGGATGAGCAGAAACGCCACCTCCTTCCTGCCTGGCCCTGCAACGCGCTCGGCTGCAGCCGTGCCTCGTGGCTCCCGCGGCACAGGCCCGCGTTTCTGCAGAGTGCACCCGAACGTCCCAGCCCACATCAGCGGGCGTGGCGGCGCCTGCCTGGTCCTCTTGCTGTGCTTCCTCTACTCTGATTCGTGCATCTCAGCGACTGTGTTGGGCCAGGCCTGCCTGAAGTACTGAGGCACAGACCTGGAGGCTGGCGAGGGGCGAGGGCAGAGCAAGAACCCCCAAAGTCTCCCAGTAGCAAATGGTTTTCTCTAAAACGTTTTTGAAAAATGACAGCAGTGTCTCATGTCTATAATCCCAGCCATTCAGGAAGTGGAGATCTGAGGATCACAGTTGAAAGCCAGGCCAGGCAGGAAAGTTCATCTTCAACTAACCACCAAAAGACTGGAAGTGGAGCTGTGGCTCAAGTGGTAGAGCACTAGCCTTGAGTAAAAAGCTCGGGGACAGCGCCCAGACCCTGAGTTCAAGCTCCAGGATGAACACAAAACAACAACAACGAAAGAGATGTTAACATCACAAAAACGATAGCCATTGTGTGCACAATCCAAGCACCTCCAGGTGTGAGGAGAAGGCGGGTCTGCAGCACCCCGCACTCTGAGCCCTGCGCAAGGGGACTTCCCACTTCCTGGGGACCCCTCTCCTCACCACACATTCTGGCTATTCTGACTAGCGCTTCTTTCTTTCAAGCAGAAGCTTTCTCCCTCTGCAGGCTGGGCCTCGCCCTGCGGGGCTGCAAAGACCCGCTCAGCCCGTCCCGCGGGACAGCTGGGGGGCTCTGTCCGGCACGTGTTGGGTGCGTGCCGGAACCCAGCACAGGGCGGCGGGGGCAGGAGGATGGAATACCACGGAGCAGCGCCATAATAGTGTCGCTTAGCGTCCCAGGAGACACCGGTGACTCACACACAGCAAAGAGCTTGCCCGATGGCGTTTCTGAAATCACGCAAAGCCTCTTGTCCCCAGGGCTCTGTGTGTGTCAGCCCCGTGTCCCTCGCGTCCCTCATGGCCCGCCGTCTGAGTGACCCGATGAAGCTGGGCTGGAGCTTGGCCGGAGCAGGAGTTGCCCTCCTTACCACCGCGTCCCAGGGAGGAGGGGTGCCTCCTGTCCCCATGGGAGAGGCTGCCCCCCTGGCCTGCCCATGGGAGAGGCTGCCCTCCACCCCCCTGGCCTGCCCACGGGAGAGGCTGCCTTCCACCCCCCTGGCCTGCCCACGGGAGAGGCTGCCTCCTGCCCCCCAACCTGCCCACGGGAGAGGCTGCCCCGCCCCGGGCCTGCCCACAGGGTCCCTGAGCCATGGCTGCCCCCCTGACCTGCCCACGGGAGAGGATGCCCCCCCTCCCCGACCTGCCCATGGGAGAGGCTGCCCCCCGCCCCTGGCCTGCCCACGGGAGAGGCTGCCCCCCTGACTTGCCCATGGGAGAGGCTGCCCTCCACCTCCCTGGCCTGCCCACGGGAGAGGCTGCCTCCTGCCCCCCAACCTGCTCATGGGAGAGGCCGCCCCGCCCCCGGCCTGCCCACGGGTCCCTGAGCCATGGCTGCCCACCCCAATGGGAAGTGCATGGAGCCTTACCCAGCCGGTTGCAGGGGTTCCGCTTGAAGAGCGCTCTGAGCAAGCTCTGGGCCTCCGCACTGAGAAACTGTGGCATCCCCAGCTTCGCCCTGGAAGACACGGCGCGCTCAGCAGATGGGGACGGGAGACCGGCAGAGACCGGCGGGGACCAGCGGAGACCGGTTCCCCGCAGCCCGGCCCTGGCCCACACCCCCATCTCAGGACCGTTCACACTGGAAATCCTCAAGGACTCCAGAGGGGTCTGGGTCACGGGCCAGGGTCACCATTCCTCCAAATTGGGTACAAGCCAGGTAACCCAGCCACGCCCCAGCGTTTCGACGGGTGACCAGTGGGAGAAGGCCTTTAGCCGAGGATGGCGTGGCCAGGTTCTGGCTGGTTCCACCCGAGTCCTCGCTGCCTCTGTGCCACGCTGTGGGGTGCCAGGAGGACAATGGGGAATGGATGACCCCCCCGAGCCCTGCGGGACCCCAGACCCGGCACGGTGCTGCCCCCCTCCTCACAGGCGGGCTGTGGGCTGCTGGGGGGGGACACTCTGACCACACAGCATGAAGACCCCCTCCCACCACCGCCCACCTCCCACCCACACGCGGAGGCCAGCCTCCCGGGGTGGCACCCCACTCACTTGAGGATGAGGGCCATCGTCTCCTTCCGGTCCTTCCCCTGGAACGGCAGGGACCCCGTGAGCATCTCGAACTGCGGGGGGGGGGGGGGCAGAGAACAGGTGAGTGCTCCCTGCCCCTCCTCCCGCCGCACAGAGCCGCCGTGGCTCTGGTGGGGGGCGGGCGGTGGGAAGAGGCCCGGCCCGGCTGGAGGAGCCGGACGGTGACAGTTTAAGGATAGACACACAAAAGTAAATCAAGGCTCTGATGTCTGACTGGTGGATGAGCCTCTCTGATACCTCTGCTGAGTGTTTGTGAGCCGATCACACAAATCTCAATCTCCCTTCACACGGGATTGCACTGGCAAAGGAAATCCTCCTGTCTTGGTCTCCCCTCTCCCCACTTTCCTCTTCTATGGTCTGCGGATGGTGGTCACTGCTGCTATTTCCAGAAGAGCCCCGGCTGTGTGGATGGGAGAGCCGTGGACGCACGCCGTCCGCCTGTGCCGCGGGCCCTGCCATGATGGGGCGGTGCCACGCACACGCCTGTTCTGCCATTTCTTTTTGGTCACGGCTGGGACTACGGCTCGGGGCTCACCCTGCCTGCTGCTCCTTCCCAGTCCCTGCTCCCTTCTGCACAATTCTTTCCTCTGTGTCTAGGTCCATGTGGGAGGGACCGCCACTGGGCCAGGCGTCCAGGGCTGCTCTGTGACGGGCGGGAGGAGGAAGTGACGGCTGGGGGGGGGGCTGTCTTTGCAGCTGGCATGCCCATGGTACTTGGTTTCCTTTCCAGCCCCTGAAGCCCTGTTGGAAGGGATCTGTCTGGTTTGCTGCCCTGGCGGGATTCGTGCTGGCGCGTCTCGGGGCTCAGGGGAGCCTGGGCTCTCGGGAGGGGACAGGGCCTCTCTGGAACTGCACATAGAGACTTGAACCTGGCCCAGGGCCAGCAACGGTGAGCCAGGCTTCCCGGGGGAGCCTGGGGCATGGAGGATGGCCTCAGGAGACCTGTACCCTCACCCCACGTCCACTTAACACCTGTCCGCCAGGGGCTCAGAGGACAGCTACTGGGTAGACGGGAACAGGACTATCTAGGAAAAATCACCCATAGAGAGGGCAAAGGCCATGAATTCTCATTCACATCTGTGTAAATTGGCAGGTGGCAGGGGATCCCTGGAGAGCACTGTGCTCCGCTGTCTCTTGTGCCAAGAGCTCAAGGCTGACACGTGCCTTGGAAGCCCCGTTTTCCTCCCTCCTTTCTGAATCCCTGGACCAAGCTGAGGTGGGAGGTCCAGACGGGGAGGAGTGCATCTCGGGGAGCCCCCACCCCAGGACACGGGGAGGGGGGGACAGGGAGGTGCCGCCCCCACCTCCCACCCCAGGACACGTGGGGCCCCCACCCTCACCCCGAGGACACGGGAGGGACAGGGAGGTGCCGCCCCCACCCCCCCACCCCGAGGACACGGGAGGGACAGGGAAGTGCCGCCCCCCCCACCCCGAGGACATGGAAGGGACAGGGAGATGCCACCCCCACCCCACCCCCACCCCGAGGACACGGGAGGGAAGGGAGGTGCCGCCCCCCCACCCCGAGGACACGGGGGACAGGGAGGTGCCGCCCCCCCACTCCGAGGACACGGGGGACAGGGAGGTGCCGCCCCCCCCACTCCGAGGACACGGGAGGGACAGGGAGGTGCCGCCCCCCCCCACCCCGAGGACACGGGAGGGACAGGGAGGTGCCGCCCCCCCACCCCGAGGACATGGGAGGGACAGGGAGGTGCCGCCCCCCCCCCCACTCCGAGGACACGGGGGACAGGGAGGTGCCGCCCCCACCCCACCCCCACCCCGAGGACACGGAGGGACAGGGAGGTGCCGCCCACCCCCACCCCGAGGACACGGGAGGGACAGGGAGGTGCCCCCACCCCACCCCCACCCCGAGGACACGGGAGGGACAGGGAGGTGCCGCCCCCACCCCAGGACACGGGGGACAGGGAGGTGCCAGCCCCCCCACCCCGAGGACACGGGGGACAGGGAGGTGCCGCCCCCCCCCTCCTCCGCGAGCCATTACCATGAGCACACCGAAGGACCACCAGTCGGCGCTCTGCGTGTGCCCGCGCCGGTTCACCACCTCGGGCGCCATGTACTCGATGGTGCCGCAGAAGGAGTAGGCCCGCTTGTCGTGGTCGATGGCCTCCTTGCTCAGGCCGAAGTCTACGTGCGAACAGACCACGGCCGCTCTGTGCCAGCCTGGGCTCAGAGCCAGCTGGGCACCGGTCACTCAGCCCGCGCGGCTGGCCGGCCGGGCCTCCCTGCTCCCTCCCTTCCTCTCCAGCCCGAGCCCACTCAGATGCTCCGGAGGGCGAGGGGCGGAAGCGGTGCCGCTTCAGAACGCGGTGAGTGTGGACGGGAGGCGGAGGCGGGGCAACGGGAGGCGTGGCAACGGGAGGCGTGGCAACGGGAGGCGTGGCAACGGGAGGCGGGGCAACGGGAGGCGTGGCAACGGGAGGCGGGGCAACGGGAGGCGGGGCAACGGGAGGCGTGGCAACGGGAGGCGGGGTATCGGGGGCGGGGTATCGGGGGCGGGGCAACGGGAGGCGTGGCAACGGGGGCGGGGTATCGGGAGGCGGGGTATCGGGGGGCGGGGTATCGGGAGGCGGGGTATCGGGAGGCGGGGTATCGGGAGGCGGGGTATCGGGAGGCGGGGTATCGGGGGGCGGGGTATCGGGAGGCGGGGTAACGGGGGCGGGGTATCGGGAGGCGGGGTATCGGGAGGCGGGGGTAACGGGAGGCGGGGTATCGGGGGGCGGGGGTAACGGGGGGCGGGGTATCGGGAGGCGGGGTAACGGGAGGCGGGGTATCGGGGGGCGGGGGTAACGGGGAGCGGGGTAACGGGAGGCGGGGTATCAGGGGGCGGGGTATCGGGAGGCGGGGTATCGGGGAGCGGGGTATCGGAGGCGGGGTATCGGGGGGCGGGGTATCGGGAGGCGGGGTATGGGGGCGGGGTATCGGGGGCGGGGTATCGGGAGGCAGGGTATCGGGGGGCGGGGTATCGGGGGGCGGGGTATCGGAGGCGGGGAATCGGGGGGCGGGGTATCGGGGGGCGGGGTATCGGAGGCGGGGTATCGGAGGCGGGGTATCGGGGGGCGGGGTATCGGGGGGCGGGGTATCGGAGGCGGGGTATCGGAGGCGGGGTATCGGGGGGCGGGGTATCGGGAGGCGGGGTATCGGGGGGCGGGGTATCGGGGGGCGGGGGTAACGGGAGGCGGGGTATCGGGGGCGGGGTATCGGGGGGCGGGGTATCGGGGGGCGGGGGTAACGGGAGGCGGGGTATCGGGGGCGGGGTATCGGGGGGCGGGGTATCGGGGGGCGGGGTATGGGGGCGGGGTATCGGGGGGCGGGGTATCGGGGGGCGGGGTAACGGGAGGCGGGGTATCGGGAGGCGGGGTAACGGGAGGCGGGGGTAACGGGAGGCGGGGTATCGGGAGGCGGGGTATCGGGAGGCGGGGTAACGGGAGGCGGGGGTAACGGGAGGCGGGGTATCGGGGGGCGGGGTATCGGGGGGCGGGGTATCGGGGGGCGGGGTAACGGGGGGCGGGGGTAACGGGAGGCGGGGTAACGGGAGGCGGGGTATCGGGGGGCGGGGTAACGGGGGGCGGGGTATCGGAGGCGGGGTAACGGGGGGCGGGGTATCGGGGGGCGGGGTAACGGGAGGCGGGGTATCGGGAGGCGGGGTATCGGGGGCGGGGTATCGGGGGGCGGGGCAACGGGAGGCGGGGTATCGGGGGCGGGGTATCGGGGCCCGGCCGGCCGTGCTGTCACCCAGGCCGGGGTCCTCACAGGTGACTGGCAGGTCGAGGTCCTGCCACGCATCCTCTGCGGGACGGGGCACGGGGGGGGGGGGGGGGCAGCGCTCTCCGCATGGACGCCGTGTGCGGGAGCGAGGACGGCCCCGGCCGCGCGGAAGGGCAGCTCCTGAGGGCCGGGGTCAGGGAGCGGCCTGCGGCCATCGCGGGGCGAGCCTGGGGGCTGTGGCCGCCAGGCGGAGGGTGGCAGGTGCCCTGGGGCCTGGGGTGGGCTCCGCCACCCTGGGGTGAGCTGCCGCCAGTGGGGTCACTCCCACTGGGGCTTCAGGAAAACAGCTGGGCCAGGGGCTGCGCCGGGGAGAGGCGGAGGCAGGAGCCCCTCATGCCTGGCCCGGCCCGGCGTGGGCTGGACGCCCCGTGGTGGGCCCTGAACCAGGCGTCCGGGATGCCGAGGGCGGGCTTGGGTGCCCACGCTGGGGGGCCCAGAGCCCAAAGCCAGCAAATGAGCGGGTGACCAGGGCTGAGACGGCATCGCGGAGCAGGAACGTTTTGCTTAGTTTTAATTTATTTTACAAACCTGTGATCTTAATATGCCCCTCTTCGTCCAGGAGAATGCTGAAAGAGGGAGAGACCACAGAGCTTCAGAACGAGGCCGGCCGGCCAGTGTGCCCAGCTCGGCCTGCCCCAGCCCCCCGGGCCGGCTGCGCCGTCCTGTGCGGGTGGTGGGTAGCTCCGCCGCCCTCCCTGCCGCTGGGTGAGGCGAGCGTCCCAGGAGGAAGCCCCACACTGCTCCACGTGTAGACGAGCAGAATGGGGGTTACCAGGGAGGAGAGGGGCTCAGAAGCTCCGTGACACAGCGAGAGTGGAGATAGTCGCAGCGATGGTCGGTGACGTGAGGCTGGGAGCCCTGGCCGAAACGGTGGCTCGTGCCGTCTATTAACGTGATTGCAACCTCTCCGTGGGGGCATGGAGGAGGGTACAGCACGCATGAGGGATGACACACTCCACTTAAAGGAGTGAGTGGTTCTACTCAATCTCTGCTCAGAATCAAGCAGCTTTCAAGATCCAGTCCCTAACAATTTCAATTGAACAAAAAAAACCCTCACTCTTCCTCCTATTTTGAGCCATTCGGATCACTATGACTTCTATAAATGAGCACACACTTCCAGCCCAGCAGACACACAGGGTCATGGGGGTCTGTCCACACCATATCTGTAAGGTCATGGGGGTCAGTCCGTATCATGTCTGCAGGGTCACGGGGGGTCTGTCCACACAATGTCGGCAGAGTCACGGGGGCCAGTCTGTATCATGTCTGCAAGGTCACAGAGTCTGTCCACACCATGTCTGCAGGGTCATGGGGGCCAGTCCATATCATGTCTGCAGGGTCACGGGGGTCTGTCTATACCATGTCTGTGGGGTCATGGGGGTCAGTCCATATCATGTCTGCAGGGTCACGGGGGTCTACACCATGTTGTCAGGGTCACGGGGGTCAGTCCGTATCATGTCTGTAAGGTCACAGTCTGTCCACACCATGTCTGTGGGATCACGGGATGTTCACCTAGAAGGCAACCTCAGAGCAGTGCAGGAGAGCAGACCATCGAGGAGCACGTGCTGGCATCTGTCCTTAGGCTGTGAACACTCTGTGGAGGATGTGGCTGGGGCTGCCTTGGTGTGCCCACCAGGAACACGCCACCCGGGGCAGGACACCAAGAACATGCCACCCGGGGCAGCACGCCATGAACACACCACCTGGGCAGCACACCATGAACACACCACCTGGGCAGCACACCAGGAGCACACCACCTGGGCAGCACGTCATGAGCACACCACCTGGGCAGCACGCCATGAGCACACCCACCTGGGCAGCACGCCATGAGCACACCACCTGGGCAGCACGCCATGAACACACCACCTGGGCAGCACGCCATGAACACACCACCTGGGCAGCATGTCATGAACACACCACCTGGGCAGCACGCCATGAACACACCACCTGGGCAGCACGTCATGAACACACCACCTGGGCAGCACTCCATGAACACACCACCTGGGCAGCACGCCATGAGCACACCACCTGGGCAGCACGCCAGGAGCACACCACCTGGGCAGCACACCATGAACACACCACCTGGGCAGCACACCAGGAGCACACCACCTGGGCAGCACACCAGGAGCACACCACCTGGGCAGCATGCCATGAGCACACCACCTGGGCAGCACGCCATGAACACACCACCTGGGCAGCACGCCATGAACACACCACCTGGGCAGCATGTCATGAACACACCACCTGGGCAGCACGCCATGAACACACCACCTGGGCAGCACGCCAGGAGCACACCACCTGGGCAGCACGTCATGAACACACCACCTGGGCAGCACGCCAGGAGCACACCACCTGGGCAGCACGCAGGGAACACACCACCTGGGCAGCACGCAGGGAACACACCACCTGGGCAGCACACCAGGAGCACACCACCTGGGCAGCACGCCAGGAGCACACCACCTGGGCAGCATGCCATGAGCACACCACCTGGGCAGCACGCCATGAACACACCACCTGGGCAGCACGCCATGAACACACCACCTGGGCAGCACGTCAGGAGCACACCACCTGGGCAGCACGCCAGGAGCACACCACCTGGGCAGCACGCCATGAACACACCACCTGGGCAGCACGCCATGAGCACACCACCTGGGCAGCACGCCATGAGCACACCACCTGGGCAGCACGCCATGAACACACCACCTGGGCAGCACGCCAGGAGCACACCACCTGGGCAGCACGCCAGGAACACACCACCTGGGCAGCACGTCATGAGCACACCACCTGGCAGCACGCCATGAGCACACCACCTGGGCAGCACGTCAGGAGCACACCACCTGGGCAGCACGCCAGGAGCACACCACCTGGGCAGCACACCAGGAGCACACCACCTGGGCAGCACACCATGAACACACCACCTGGGCAGCACACTAGGAGCACACCACCTGGGCAGCACGCCAGGAGCACACCACCTGGGCAGCACACCAGGAGCACACCACCTGGGCAGCACACCAGGAGCACACCACCTGGGCAGCATGCCATGAACACACCACCTGGGCAGCACGCCATGAACACACCACCTGGGCAGCACGCCAGGAGCACACCACCTGGCAGCACACCATGAACACACCACCTGGGCAGCATGCCATGAGCACACCACCTGGGCAGCACGCCATGAACACACCACCTGGGCAGCACGCCATGAACACACCACCTGGGCAGCACGCCATGAACACACCACCTGGGCAGCACGCCATGAGCACACCACCTGGGCAGCACGCCATGAGCACACCACCTGGGCAGCACGCCAGGAGCACACCACCTGGGCAGCACGCCAGGAGCACACCACCTGGGCAGCACGCCATGAGCACACCACCTGGGCAGCACGCCAGGAGCACACCACCTGGGCAGCACGCCATGAGCACACCACCTGGGCAGCACGCCAGGAGCACACCACCTGGGCAGCACGCCAGGAGCACACCACCTGGGCAGCACGCCATGAACACACCACCTGGGCAGCACGCCAGGAGCACACCACCTGGGCAGCACGTCATGAGCACACCACCTGGGCAGCACGCCAGGAGCACACCACCTGGGCAGCACGCCATGAACACACCACCTGGGCAGCACGCCAGGAGCACACCACCTGGGCAGCACGCCATGAACACACCACCTGGGCAGCACATCATGAGCACACCACCTGGCAGCACGCCATGAGCACACCACCTGGGCAGCACACCAGGCAACGCCTGCCTGGGGCAGGTCTGGCTGTGTCTCTGTGCTCAGCCTCGTAGAGCTGTGAGTGAGACCATTGGTAATTATCTCAGGATAACCTGGGGACCCTAAAATGCCCCTGTGTCTCCTGTGTAAGCAGATCACACTGAGTGTACATGTCAGCTCCATGCAGAGGGTGGAAAAAGAAAATCTGCAATGGAAGGGCACCATTTTGGCGGGTGCTGATGCTTTATGTAGCCAAGATCAGCAAAGTGTGCTAGAGCTAAAACCATGATGGACCTCCATCTCCAGAGACGTAAGATCCTAGAGCTGGGGCTGGGAAGGTGGCCCAGTGGTAGAGCACTTGCCTTGCATACCTGAGGCCCTGGGTTCGATTCCTCAGCACCATATAAGCAAAAAAAAAAAAAAAAAAATTTAAAAAAAAAAAGATCCTAGAGCTAAAACCATGACCGATTACAATGATCTCCGTCTCTAGAGACATACAAGATCCTAGAGCTAAAACCATGATGGACCTCCATCTCCAGAGACACACAAGATCCTAGAGCTAAAACCATGACTAAACTCCTCTGAAGACACATGGATCCTAGAGCTAAAAATAATCAATTACTGTGATGACCATCTCTGAAGACTCACAGCTCCTAGAGTTAAAATCAGGACCAATCTCCATCTCCAAAACACACAAATCCTAGAGCTAAAAACATAACTGATCTCCATCTCTGAGGACACCTGGATGCTGGTGGGACCTAAGGCCACAGCCTCACAGCTGACGTCTTGGGAAAGCTGAGGTGGCCTCAGTCTGGCTAACACGGTGGGCAGGGCCCCTGGGTGTGGAGGAGGACAGGGGAGAAGAGGAGAGACCGGTGGCTGGGATGAGAGCCTTGCCTGACATCTCTGGTGGCAGAAGTCGGTGGGAAATGGGATCAGAGCCGGGGCCAGCTCCGGCCAGGTCAGCATGATCCAGAGCTGGGCCTGGCCATCACAGTTGCCCGCCGATGGGGTAAGAACAGCCCAGCGACGCCCCATGGGAATCAGCAAGGGACCCTGTGGCCAGGTGCGGGGCAGAGCGTGTGGGCTCTGACGGCGGGGCGCCCGCACGGCGCTGCCCACACGGCGGCAGCGCAGGCCCTGGAGGACCTCTCTCCTCACTTACTTCTCGGGCTTCAGGTCTCTGTAGATGATCCCCAGGCTGTGGAGGTGGTCCAGAGCCAGGGCCAGCTCCGCCAGGTAGAACTTGACATCCTCCTCTGTGAACATCACCTGCAGGGAGAGGCCCGGGGGCAGCTTGTTATGCCGCCGCTGGTTTTGCAGACACTGCAGGGGACCGGGACTCAGTTCTGGAAGGAGCACGCGCAGCCCTTTGCCAGCTCTCTTACAGTGGAAGAGAAGCGGCTGACTCGCTTGCCTGCCTCGGGCCCGGCCCGCCTCGCCCCGTAGACCGTTGGCTCTGGAGTAACCCTGTGCTTACCTTCTGATACCAGTGCTTCTGCGTGAGCTCATAGCCTCTCAACTCAAATAGCTAAGCCACACCGGGGAGGCGACTCCAGGCTGGACAGCGGCCTTGAATCTCATCGCCCTCCCTTCCATAGGTCATCACTCTCCCCTTCCCCCCCCACCCCAGGCTGGCTGATGCAAACCTGCAGCAACTCGTACCAAACAAGCACCGGGCACACGTGCCCAGCCTCAGGCCACCAGGCCGGTGAGGTTCCCCGGGTGTGGGGTCCGTGCCAGTGACTCTCAAAGGCTGGGGTGGGGACCGGACAGGAAGGCCTGGTGCCTGGGGGGGGACACCCGGGAGCCCACGCAGTGCACGGGCTGGGGGGGCGAGGCCGGCCGTGCCCTGGCCGTGGCTCCTGGACTGCATGGGAACGTGCCTCCGGCCATGTCAGCAGGAGGGCGAGCCCCATCAGAAGGCACTGCCTACAGTCACCACAAGGTGTCAGCACACACACTCCAGTTCCCACTGCCCCACGTTCTCCCTGAAAACAGACATGAAGAGTGGGAGCGGGGTGGCCAGGTAGCCACAGGCCTCCCGGGGCCTGGTGGAGGGACAGCTGCTGAGCCCGGCCAATCCCTGCGCCGGCGCCCGGCACTGTCTGGTTCACGTACTCAGTGCCTTGCTTAGAGCCACATTCCCCTCCTCTGATCTCATCTATGTGCCGGGGTCACAGTCACCCTCATCCAACGTTGGTTCCTGTGCTGGGGTCACATCCCCTGGGCTGGTGTTCATCCACAGGTAGAAATAAAGTACCCACATGCTGGACCCCATGGGCCCTGCACAGGGCCCTCCGGAGCCCGGGGTCTTCCGACACCCCAGTCTCGGGGCGCATGGCAATGCCGTCCCCAAGTCCATACAAGCCACTGCCCAGATGTGAGCTCCTGGGGCACACACGTGGCATTGCACTAGGCTTAAAACAGCATGCTGCAGGGCGGAAGTGCGAGGAAAGTTTTTTCACGTTTCCAAGATGTGTGTGTGTGTGTGCGCGCGAGCGCCCGCGCCCACGCCCACAGTGGCCCTGCCACTTCTTGGGCGTGCAGGGAGCCACGCAGAGTGACCGATGGCGGTGTGACATGCCGGGGGATGCCGTGTGGGTGTCAGCCGCACACCGGCGGGCACCAGTCACCAGCCAAGCCCCGGCACTCTAGTTTCGTCTAGAACCTGGGCCTGATTCCTCCGCCCAGCGTCCTCCCCGATCACAAGGAGGCGCGAGTCCCCTTTGAGCACGGACCAAGGAGCCCGCAGATGAGGGAGAGTGACCTATGACCCTGCTTTAGTGAACTGCAGGCACTGTGGCTGGAGGTCTGGAGGGCCGAGGAAAGCAGGCAGGGGGCTGGAAGCCCCCTGGACAGCAAACAGAAACCATCACGTGGCAAAGAACACCAGACGCTACCCTGTGTGTCTCCCCAGCCCGCCGCCTTTGGACAGAACTCTGGAGATGAGCAGGTCGCTTGCTCGGGTTTGCTCGTTCTAGACAGACATCGCGGGGAAGGGGGGCGCTCACCTCTTTGGAGAGCCGGGTAAAGAGGTCCCCTCCGCGCAGGAAGTCCAGAATCAGGTAGAGTTTCCCTTCTGTCTGGAAGGCTGCGGATAGACACGCATCAGCACTGCAGGGCCACCTCTCTGACAGTTGTCTCTGCGGCCCCCAGGCCTGGTCTCTCTTTGGCTCCAAGACTGTGATCCTGCAGAGCCATGGCTTCCGAAAGGCACCGGCCCCAGCCGGAGGCAGCTCGCAGGACAGACCAGCGGGGGAGAGGCGCACTGAGTTCTGTGTCTCGCTTTTGTTGGGGTCTGGAGACCTTCCTTTTCTTTCTCTTCCCCCCACCCTCCCTCCTCTCCTCCTTCCCTACCCTTTCCTCCCTCCTCCCCTCCCTCCCTCCCTTCCTCTGGCATGCAGGGACTGAATGGGCTTGTGAGGACCAGCAGCGAGGTGGCCAGGCCGGGCCAGTGTCCACCATGACGGCCCAGCCCAGCCGGGCTATCGTTTGTCCTGTGCTCTGACACAGGAGCCACCGCTGAGGGAGGTCCTGGCATCTCTGTGCTCCTGAGACCTCTCACTCTAAAAGCAAATGCTAGAACCGCTATAAATCCTGAGACCTGGAAACCTGGGGCGGGCAGTGTGGCCACAAAGTGGATGCCGTGTCCACCTCGGGCCCTGTGACACCGCCTGGTAACACACACATTCTGTGTAAAAGCCTCTGCGCGTGCCAGTGCAGGCAGTTGCCAGTGAGACACAGATGTGGCCTGCAGCCACCCACGGAACACACACCCGACCTCGGGCCTGCGCAACTCATGCTCTGGGCTACATGCACGGGCGCCCCGAGTCAGGGCTCCCCCATCCTCCCCACTGTCCGGGGCTCTGTGCAGGGTGCCCCCAGGGTCCCTGGCCCCTGGGTCAGCAGCCGGAATTAGCTACTGAATGCCAGAAGTGGAAGGGTGACACCAGCCTTGATTGAGGCATAATGTGTGTGTGTGTGTGTGTGTGTGTGTGTGTGTGCGCGCACGCGCGCGTGTGCAAGGTCCTGAGTTCAAGCTCCAGTACTGGCACATGCACACACCCACATGTACACACACACGTGTGCGCACACGCGAGCACTCACTCTCACACACACACACCCTCCCCCCCCCCCAAGTAACACTTTATTCTGAACCAGCACGGAACTATGGCATAGCTCACTCTAGGTCAGGAGACATTGGTCCCACATTACCAAAGATGATAATGCAAACATAAGGAAGACATCTTAGTCTTGTAGGGAAAGCAAATAGAAAAGAGATAAAGGCCAAGAGCCTTCAGCCTCACAGAGGTCCAGAATCTATGACACAGGAAAGATTTTCTGCTAAAATACCTTTCCCCAGCCCCTTGCCCGGGAAGGCCACCCGCGCCCTCCTCCCGCCCGCCCGCCGCTCACTCACCGTAATGGAGCTTCACGATAAACGGGTGATTCACTTCCGCCAGGATGTCTCTCTCCATCTTGGATCTGACTCGGTCTCGAACTGCAGGACAGAAACCAAAGCTGTTCAGAGGAGAGACTGGCACTGGAGGCTCACACCGGTAACTCCAGCTACTCCGGAGGCTGAGAGCTGAGGATCAAGGCTGAACCCAGCCTGAGCCGGAAAGTCCAAAGGAGTCTTATCTCCAATTAAACACCCAAACTGGACAGTAGTGGTAGAGTACTAGCTTTGAACTTGACAGTGCCCAGGCCCTGAGTTCGAGCCCCAGAAATGGCACCAAAATATGTTTAGTGGATCAGAGAATAGAAAAAAAGTGGATAAACAACTCCTTCAGCCTTTTATTGCACGTGTAACTTGCAGTAGTATAATGATTACCCCTCCACTTAGATTTAACCATTATTAACATTCTGAGATATCTGATTCTTCAGTATGACTCTGCCTCTGTCTGTCTGTCTGTCTGTTTCTCTTTTTGTCAGTCGTGGGTCTTGAACTCAGGGCCTGGGCACTGCCCTGAGCTCTTTGAGCCACCGCATCCACTTCTGGCTTTCTGGTGGTTAATTGGAATCTCATGGAGACTTTTCTGTCTGGGCTGGCTTTGAACTGTGATCCTCAGATCTCAGTCTCCTGAGTAGCTAGGATTATAGGCGTGAGCCACTGGCACACCGCTTAAGTCTTTTTTTTTTTTTTTTAAAGACTATCTCAAAAAGAAAACCCTAGCCCCCCACCAAAAAAATCCCCACACAGTGAAAAAAATTCTCCCCAAAATAACAAAACAAAAACAAAAATCACTTGGGAGATAGCGTATGGAAGCCAGAATTCTACCTCCTGAGGAGCAGGGCTGGTCACTGTGCTGTATAAATGTGGCCATTAACTATATACCAAGCCCCTCACTGGGAGAACGAAGCTTAACCACAGACTTCTACCCAACGTTCAATCACAGTTCAGCCCTGCTGGCTCTCCCTGATACAGAAAGGCTGGAGCAAGTCCTGGACCAGGGCGGCCCTAACATTGACAGACCCAGACCTCCATGGAGAAAAGGACCAGAGATGCACAAGCCAACCCCTCCCGGACGTGTGTGTGTGCACACGCGCGTGCACCCTCACCAACTGCACTGCCACCAAATGTCGGTGACATCACTTGTCTCAGGAAGGAGGGAAAGGGGTGAGGGGAGACTCGCCGGATGGTACAGGGAGACCGGCGGGCCGGGCGCGGCTCCGGCCCTGGGCCTCAGCGAGCCTCCGTGCTGACTCACGATTCTTGTGCTCGGACGCCACGATAGAGCCGGGGGTGGCTCCAGACACCAGCAGTGTCTGAAGGGCCCTGGCAACGGCCGCTCACAGCCGGCAAGAGAACAGTCCAGCCGCACAAGCAGCAGGCAAAGCTGCCGACCAGAGATCAGACAGGCCCAACTCCTGTCCGGGCACCTGTGTGGAACAGTCTTTCAACACAAGCGGGCTCGGCACTTGGATTTGTTCCTTGGGCGCATGACTTAGAACTGCTGCCTGCAGTCACTCTGCGAGTCACGCACACAGACGCTGCCAGTTTCCAGAGCTTGAAGATCCCCGAGCATCCTTAAGCGGCACGATTCCAGGTGAGGCCGGGAGAGCGGGAGAGGGCGGAAGGGAGCGGGTGGAGAGCCAGCGCCCACCCGTCAACTCCCTCCTTCAGGGTGGCGCAGCTGACACCGCGAGGAAATAATCTGTCACTTCTTTAGAGAAGAACGGGAAGGGTGTGGCTGGCAGGCCAGGCCACTCAAAGGAGGGCTGAGCTGTCAGGGACGCCCCCCCCCCCCGCAGAGCCCACCCCGCCACAGCGTCCCCCTCCCTGCACCACAGCCAGCATGCGCGTCTTGAGAAGCACTCTGACGTGTAAAAATTATTTCCACAGCACTGCTGCCCCTCGTTTAATGTTTCCTTTGCAACATGCCTTCACCATTCAACCCATGAGACGCAGCCGCCGGCCCTGGGCCGAGGGCAGGGCTGGGCCGGGCCCGCGACCTCCGCGCTCCAGCGCGTTGCTGCTGAGAACTGCTAACCGGCCCGCAAATGCGCCGCGGTGAAGGTGGGACTGGAGCTGCGGCGCTGGGGAGCGCGGGCTGACGGGACACGGAGGTCTGGGACTGGAGAGGAGACGCTCCTTTGAACCCACTCTCTTCTGCCTGTGAGGGACCCGGGGCCAGGTGCGCGGGGAGAGCCAGGCGGCTGCCGAGCGCGGCACAGCCGCGACGTGACCCTGGGGCCGCACGCACAGCTCTGCAAGCACAGCTCTGCACACACAGCTCTGCACACACAGCTCTGCACAGGACAGCTCTGCACAGGACAGCTCTGCACACACAGCTCTGCACAGGACAGCTCTGCACAGGACAGCTCTGCACAGGACAGCTCTGCACAGGACAGCTCTGCACACACAGCTCTGCACAGGACAGCTCTGCACAGGACAGCTCTGCACACACAGCTCTGCACAGGACAGCTCTGCACAGGACAGCTCTGCACACACAGCTCTGCACAGGACAGCTCTGCACAGGACAGCTCTGCACAGGACAGCTCTGCATACACAGCTCTGCACAGGACAGCTCTGCACACACAGCTCTGCACAGGACAGCTCTGCACAGGACAGCTCTGCACACACAGCTCTGCACAGGACAGCTCTGCACACACAGCTCTGCACACACAGCTCTGCACAGGACAGCTCTGCACAGGACAGCTCTGCACAGGACAGCTCTGCACAGGACAGCTCTGCACACACAGCTCTGCACAGGACAGCTCTGCACAGGACAGCTCTGCACAGGACAGCTCTGCACAGGACAGCTCTGCACACACAGCTCTGCACACACAGCTCTGCACAGGACAGCTCTGCACACACAGCTCTGCACAGGACAGCTCTGCACAGGACAGCTCTGCACAGGACAGCTCTGCACAGGACAGCTCTGCACACACAGCTCTGCACAGGACAGCTCTGCACACACAGCTCTGCACAGGACAGCTCTGCACAGGACAGCTCTGCACAGGACAGCTCTGCACACACAGCTCTGCACACACAGCTCTGCACAGGACAGCTCTGCACACATAGCTCTGCACAGGACAGCTCTGCACAGGACAGCTCTGCACACACAGCTCTGCACAGGACAGCTCTGCACAGGACAGCTCTGCACAGGACAGCTCTGCACAGGACAGCTCTGCACACACAGCTCTGCACAGGACAGCTCTGCACACACAGCTCTGCACAGGACAGCTCTGCACAGGACAGCTCTGCACACACAGCTCTGCACAGGACAGCTCTGCACAGGACGCTCTTCTGGTTTCTTCTAAGGAAAATGAGACTAAAATTGGATTTCTGGAGATAAGTTTCTTTTCTTTAGTGTGAGACCATCTAAAACACTGCCAGGTGTCAAATGATGTTTAGTTTTCCAGTTGACTTTGAAAGGAACACGAGGAGATAGAAAATATTCCTTTCTTTTTTGTGTCTAGGGCTCAATTTCACAATATGAGAATGTGAAGCTAATTGTTCTAGAATATTTATATTGTAAATATTACTAAAAGTCAAGTATGGTTTGTTTTTTGGGGGAGGGGGTTGTTGCATACTTGAATGCGGAGTTGTGTTGCTATTGGTAATACTCAACTACAAACTCAAGGGTGTTAGTGGACTAGAATGCCCGGAGACTTTTATGTTCGTAGGAATTATAGGAACAACTCATCAAGACGTTAAATCCAGGCTCTGCTCTCTGAACTACAGCACACTAGGTCTGAGTTCAGATCAGGGGTGAGAGCCGGCTCCAGCTGCCCGTGCCCTCCGCATTGGCATTTTGCAGACATTGGGCTGTGCTGACGTCAGGTTTCTTCTTTAAGGAGAGAAATCATCCATCCTCTACGTCTTACGTCTCATCTCCTGCTGTTCTCAGCCCCTTCCTTGAATAACTAAGATGGCGCAGTCTGTAGAGGCTTGCTCCACGCATTCACCGCCTTACGTCGTTGATTAATTTCGCCAGCTAGGGAGCCAATGACGTGCAGGAGGAGATGGGCGTGTCCTTCGACCTCCCGTGGCCCTGTGCTGTAAGACCACGTCAAGTGTTTCTGATACCTTCTGAGTTCCACAGGGCCCCTGGTCGGCTGGGCGACCGCCAGGCAGGGGAGCGCCCGGTCCTGCGGCTCCTCGGTGAGCCTGCCAGCAGCAGCAATCCCGTCTCACAGAAGGCCCCATCCCGTCCTGCCAGCCTCCAGCTCGCCGGAGCAGGGCCCCTCCTGCTCCCACAGGCTCCTCCCGCTGCAGCCCTGGCACCAGGGCACCTTGCAGACGGGGCCTGGGGGCTGCGCCTCCTGGTGGGAGTCACCGCTGTCCGCTCTCACTCATCGTCCATGCTGGCTACACGCAGCCGTCCTCCGCCATTCAGGTGTGGGTCTCTCCCTGGACGCAGGGGGCATGGGGACCAGGGTGGGGCAGCTGCCCGGTGCTGCGGACGGGTGGGAGGCAGGCCATGCGGCTCACCTTCACCGGGCCCTGTGCTCACACCGTGCTTGGAGGGCGGGAGCCGGGAGGTGGAAACCAATCATCGTAGGCCTGAATGTCCAGCTGCCAGTGCTGGGGACATGCCTATGACGCCCAACAACCCGGTCGCGCTGGTGTTGGGGCTGCTGTCCTGACAGCCATGCACACAGCCCGCCTGCTCCTTGCCGCGCTCCTGCCCGCAGGGCGCTGTGTGCGCTCTTCTCTGAAGGCTGTGGCAATCATGGAGATATTTCAGCACCGGGGGAAATGTTTGCACGGTTTGTCATGGATTGGAGAGCCACGTGCCCCGCGCGCTCCTGCAGAGACAAAGGTGTGAGGGCCCCTCACGGAGGGCCGGGCGCCCGTCTCACCTACCTTTCAAGGTGGCTTTCTTAAGGACCTTCATTGCGTAGAGCTGGCCGGCGTCGGACCCCGTGACCTTCCTCACAAGGAACACCTGACAAACAGAAGACATGGCGTGCATCACTGCCCAGCCTCCCTCCGACTGACAACAGGGCCCACAGGGAGGTCTAGAGAAAGGTCACCAACAAACACCCACGGAGACGCAGGGCTGGGGACACTTGGACAGCTTCCCATGAGCTCCGTCGGGCCTTTGCTGGGTGGATGCGGTGGTGTGAACACCACTAAGGTCTTTCTTTTCTTTTTGAGACAGGGTCTCAGGAGAACAGAGCGTGTCCTGGCAGTGCCAGGCCTCTGTTGGTGTTTGGGACGTGTGTGCCTGTGTGGTGTCCCCACGGCCGGACACACCCCGGGGGGCGACAGTGCCCCCGCGTGTGCGGGCAGCCATGCAGGGTGTGCTGCGTGGAGCCTCGCTGGGGCCCCACCCCGCACACAGTTCTGCAGCCCGGGAAGTCCCTCACATGGAAGGACGCCGCCTTGGGGCAGGTGTGCTGGGCGAGGCCACCCTCGGTGGGTGGCCAGCTTCTCAACAGGCAGAGATGGGGCAGCAGTGGTCAGGAGAAAGGGTTTTCCAGGGGGCCCTGCCACAGAGCCGCCTCTGCCTTGTCCTCTTTCTTTGGGATGGTATCCTTTGGGCCTCGGTCCCCAGTTTCCTTCTCCACCATAGCAAAGGTCAGTACACAAGCAGCAGGTTTAAGATGTCTGGGAAGGAAGCTAGGCGTGTGTCCCTAATGCTATTTGTGCATTGTTTTCCAAGGAATGGTTCATTTTTCTTTCTCAAGCTTCAGGATCTGCAGGGTGAATGGGGCATCGGGCAGCCGTGCTCCTCCTGTCCGGAGTTCGCTGGCTCCCCGGCAGCGTGATCAAGGGCGGTTCTGTGCAGTGTGGCTGCTGACTGAGCCCAGGGCCCTAGGCGGAGCTGGGGAGCTCTGGCTCCCGGTGACTAGGCACCTCCTGGGCCTTGGACAGCCACCATGTAGCAAGAATCACGCGGCAGCCGGGCCAGCCAACCACAGCCGCAGATCTTCCAGACCTGAGCAGTGCAGCTTCACGCCGTGGGGACCTACGGCTGGGCCTCTGGAAGGCCAAGGGGAGGGACCTGGTCTCTGTTCTCAAATCCTGCTTCATACAGCATTCTTCTGCTTGTTCTCCTATACTTCTGGGCACCAGGGGTGCACGCCTGTAACTCTAGCTACTCCCTACACTTTGGATTAACAGGAGGCATCTCTTAAGCAGGCTCTGTAGCTTTTGTTTTTCGGTGATGGCCACTCACATTGTGAAAGACAGTAGTCTGTATTTCCTAAACACCACTGAACCACATTTAATAGCCATTTTCATAGGTCCCAAACGACAGTAATCCACATGGGTATAACATAAGTGTAATACAGCATAATAGGATCATGTAGTATAATAGGATAATATAAATACAATATAAACACACATTTGTCAGTCATTGGCATGTGGGAAGAGAGAAAAGAAGAAGACACTCCACCTTATAAGCATGACAAAGGTAAATACTGGGTGCGTTTCTGTACCCACACAAGTCGAACTGGCCAGCATAGGGCTTCGTCTGGCAGCAAGGGCAGAGAGATTTGTGAGGGTGCACCTGCAGCACAGAGCGTGTTACGTTGAAGCGCCAGGACCGCTCTGCTTACTCAGGGGTGCTGGCTTTGTGCTGTACTTCAGCCCTTCCTTTCAGGAACCCAGCGTCAGAGCCCTTGTTAGCGGCTAACACTGGTGACACAGAGAGATTACATGGTATAAATCATCGTCATCATAACTGAAAAGTGCCTCCTGATATCCCATTACACAGATGGGCAGCACACCAGAGGAAAAGCCAGTGCTCAAGAGTTTCTGAAAGGAATTAGCTCTTATTTCTGTAGTTTGAAGGAAGAAAAAAAGGACAGAGTGATGTCTTAGTTAATCTATTGCACAATTATGTACGTTAACTAGTATCATTCATGAGTAGGGAAACCAAGGCATTGTGTAACTGACATGCAGGAGAGGGGAGGAGCCAGCCTACAAATCCCAGCCTCCAAATTCCTGAGCAGCATCAGGTCGGCCGAGCATGAAGGCTTTTCTTTTCTTTTCTTTCTTTTGAAAATACTGTAGCGGCTGCTCTTGCAAGGATCATTGGCTCAAGGTCCGTAATTTCCCCTTTGGTGATGAGCCTACACCCAGGAAGCTCTCAGGGAGCGGGGAGCGTGGACGGCTGACCGCGGCCAGTGCGGCTGTGAGGACAGAGCTCCATCCGTGCAGCTCCTGGCAGCGGACGGGGCACCTGCGGCTTTCATCCCCAGGTTCAGCCCAGTTTCCTTTGTGTTTAAAGAGACCTGCTCAGCCAATCAGAGTTGAGCTCACCTTCCCGTAAGATCCTTGTCCTAAAACCTTGAGCAGCTGGAACTGGGAGGGGTCTGCCTTCTCGAACCCTTCCTTCACATGGAGACTGATGTCGATCTCCTTCACGATGCCTTCCTCCTGCAAGACAGCAGCGATGCTGGTGAGAACACAGCCGGGCCGCAGTGTCCGGGCGCACCCGCCCCACGCGACTTCCGGCACCGGACGGCTGTACAGAGTCATGGGCCAGCCTGTGCTGTCGTTTCTTTTCTCCCGGGCATTTTGACATTCGGGCTTTCTGGCCCTGGGGAAATCTCCAGTCTTCTCAGTGAGACGCGCCCTGCTGCTCCACAGTGCGGGTGAACGCTCAGCGGGGAAGGGCACAGCAGCTGGGCACAAAACCTCCCCGAGAGCATCTCGAACTCAGCGTCCACACTGCTGTGGCCAGGGCCACGGACAGGTTGGCTCACAGCTGTCTGTGCACACACAAGCCTAGTTCTGCTCCATCGAGTTACTACACCGCTCCGTGATAAGTGTGACACTTCATCCAGCCACATGGCTGCTCCGCCAGCCCAGAAACAAGACTCCGGGTTCATCGCGATCACACCTTGACTAGCAGCACTGCCACCTGTGTCAGGACGACCGGAGTCACTGCGCGTTCAGATCCCGGGAGGCCAGAGTCTCCGCGAACTCCCACCCGGGAGACCAGAGACCAGAATCACCGCGAACTCCCGCCCGGGAGACCAGAGACCAGAATCACCGCGAACTCCCGCCCGGGAGACCAGAGACCAGAATCACCGCGAACTCCCGCCCGGGAGACCAGAGACCAGAATCACCGCGAACTCCCGCCCGGGAGACCAGAGACCAGAATCACCGCGAACTCCCACCAGGGAGACCAGAGTCTCCGCGAACTCCCGCCCGGGAGACCAGAGACCAGAATCACCACGAACTCCCACCCGGGAGACCAGAGACCAGAATCACCGCGAACTCCCGCCCGGGAGACCAGAGACCAGAATCACCGCGAACTCCCGCCCGGGAGACCAGAGTCAGAGACCAGAGTCCCTGCTCTCTGAGAGCTTCCTGGGTGTAGGCTCATCACCAAAGGGGAAATTACAGACCTTGAGCCAATGATCCTTGGAAGAGCAGCCGCTACAGTATTTTCAAAAGAAAGGAAAAGAGCTGGGCAGGTGTGAGCAGTGTGTGTGTGGGCAGCTTGGCAGGTGTGAGCAGTTGGGGAGGCAGCCAGGCAGGTGTGAGCAGTGTGTGGGGGGCAGCCGGGTAGGTATGAACAGTGTCGGGGGGGGCAGCCGGGCAGCCCTGGGCCGGTGTGAGCAGTGGGGGGGGGCAGCCGGGTAGGTGTGAGCAGTGTGTGTGTGGGCAGCTGGGCCCTGGGCAGGGGTGAGCAGTGTGTGGGGGCAGCCAGGCAGGTGTGAGCAGTGTGTGGGGGGCAGCTGGGTAGGTGTGAGCAGTGTGTGTGTGGGCAGCTGGGCCCTGGGCAGGGGTGAGCAGTGTGTGGGGGCAGCCAGGCAGGTGTGAGCAGTGGGGGGGGCAGCCAGGCAGGTGTGAGCAGTGTGTGTGTGGGCAGCTTGGCAGGTGTGAGCAGTTGGGGAGGCAGCCAGGCAGGTGTGAGCAGTGTGTGTGTGGGCAGCTTGGCAGGTGTGAGCAGTGGGGGGGGGGCAGCTGGGCAGGGGTGAGCAGTTGGGGGGGCAGCCAGGCAGGTGTGAGCAGTGTGTGTGTGGGCAGCTTGGCAGGTGTGAGCAGTGTCGGGGGGGCAGCTGGGCAGGGGTGAGCAGTTGGGGGGGCAGCTGGACAGGTGTGAGCAGTGTGGGGGGCAGTCAGGCAGGTGTGAGCAGTTGGGGGGCAGCCAGGCAGGTGTGAGCAGTGTGTGTGTGGGCAGCTGGGCCCTGGGCAGGGGTGAGCAGTGTGTGGGGGCAGCCAGGCAGATGTGAGCAGTGTGGGGGGGCAGCTGGGCAGGGGTGAGCAGTGTGGGGGGCAGCCGGACAGGTGTGAGCAGTGTGGGGGGCAGTCAGGCAGGTGTGAGCAGTTGGGGGGCAGCCAGGCAGGTGTGAGCAGTGTATGGGGGCCAGGTAGGTGTGAGCAGTGTCGGGGGGGGGGGCAGCCGGCCAGCCCTGGG
Source organism: Dipodomys spectabilis (assembly GCF_019054845.1). Lineage (NCBI taxonomy): Eukaryota > Metazoa > Chordata > Mammalia > Rodentia > Heteromyidae > Dipodomys > Dipodomys spectabilis. Next base: position 495,092 of record NW_024870803.1, on the reverse strand, counting down.
CCGGTGTGAGCAGTGTAGAAAGCGCTGGCTCAGGATCTTCCCAAAGGGACCACTGGAAGAGCATGCACCATGTACGTGGCCCACATCCTGTCTGGTCACAAGATCAGGCCGTGTGGCTGGAAGTGTGCGCAGCATGGAGTTTCCTCTGAGGACTGACGCTGAAGCCCTGCCTCCCCAGCTCAGCCCTCAAGCAAGCGCTTGCAAATGGAGCACAGCAGCCATCACTTAGTTGTCATCTTGAAGACATTCGATACTTGTGAGTCTTATTATTTCACCTCCACTGTCACTAACCTGGAAGCCTATGGAAATAAGGAGTGTGCAGCTTTTCCATTCTGACAGGTAGAGCGTTTTCTTTTTTTGGGGGGGGGGGTCTGGTCGTGGGCCTGAACTCTGGGCCTGGGCGCTGTCCCTCAGCTCTTCAGCTCAAGGCTAGCACTCTACCACTTGAGCCACAGCGCCACTTCCGGCTTTTTTCTTTTTGCTTATGTGGTGCTGAGGAATCGAACCCAGGGCCTCATGCATGCAAGGCAGGTGCCCTACCACTGAGCCACCTTCCCAGACCAGGTAAAGCATTTTCATTTCTACATCTTAAAGGGTTATTTGCTGGTTTGTAAAAACAGTGTTTTCTTAATTATGATGGCACATGATTACATCCAAAATTATTTCTCTGGCCAGCTTACAGGTTTGTAGGAGCTCACTTATGAGACACAGAATTGTAAATCTTTTGCTTTGTCATTACTTTTTATAGAAGTTCATTTTCTATTACCCTTAAGGAGTTATACAAAGGGTTTTCAATTCAATATGTCAGTTTGTGAATACAATAGGTCTTGACCAGCGTTGTTACTCTTGAATAATCAGGTAACATGTATGGAGGACCTGGACACCGAGGGACACACCTGGACCACAGGACCTCTTAGCCCCCAGGTGCTGCAGGTTTTATGGTGAAATCTCCCAACTTAGAACAGGGTAAAAAAACAAACCACCTGGTGCCCCAGGGCCCTGTGTGTGAGCCAGTGTCTACAAGGAAGACGGGCAACTGACTTCGCACCTAGAGAATAAGCCAACTGCTCAACTCAAACAGGGCCCGAAGCCAGCACAGTGGCTCACACAGGAAACTAGGTACCCCAGAGGCTGAGGTAGATTGTGGTTTGACGTCAGCCCAAGCAAAAGAGATGCTGAGACCCAATCTCAACCAATAAAAAAGAAAAAGTTGAGTGTGCTGGTAACGCACCTGTGATTTCCAGCTACAAGGACTACAGTCTAACCAGCCCAGGAAAAAGGAAGGCCCTCATCAAAAGCTAACAAAAGCAGAAAAAAAGGGTTGAAGGAATGGCTCAAGTGGCAGAGCACCTGCCTAGAACGGGAGGCCTGATTCCACCCCCAGTACTACCACAAAACACACGTCCCCCAAGCCCTGTGAACAGACGCTCCTTTCCTCCCCTGGACCAACCCACGGGGGGGAGGGAGGGGTCATCTGTTCTTTAACTATGAGTAGAAATGCCCCTCCCCCCCCCCCCCCCCCCCCACCGCCATTGTGGAGCCTGAACTCTGGGCCTGGGCGCTGTCCCTCCGCTCTTCAGCTCAAGGCGAGCGCTCTACCACTTGAGCCACAGCGCGTCTGGTTTTCTGGTGGTTCATTGGAGATAAGAGTCTCATGCCCAAGCTAGCTTTGAACCGAGATCCTCAGATCTCAGACTCCTGAGTAGCTAGGATGACAGGTGTGAACCACCGGCGCGCGGCTTTGTCACAAAACTTGGGTTGGGCCAGGACCGAGCTCTCCTGGGTGGCGCCGAGGGTGAGGCCTGCGGCCCTGTGGACTCTCCACCTCCCTCCTGCAGCAGTGACACCACACCACCCAACCCTGCTGCTCCTCGAGGCCCAGCGCGCTAGCAAGAGCCCCCACACTGCTGAGCAGCGTGACCCCCCCCCACGCCACCCACAGGCCCAGGGTGCAGCGATGGAGAGCAGATGCCTGGCCCACTATGTTTCTGAGCGGTTTCCAGATCTTTCCTTGTCTTCAAGCAGCACGCTTTGAAGGCCCACAGCCTGCAGTGTGGCCTTGCCTGGGGACCAGCCCCACAGGGGGCTGAGGCCTGCAGGCAGGGCCGGGAGAGTGTGGGCGATTCCATGGCCTGCAGCTCCACCGCCATCCCTGCTGCAGGGAGTCGCCTGGCCTGGGACAGGGCCTCACACCCTCTAAACATCAGAGCCGACCCCAGGCCCTGCCCAGCTTCCCACACCCACCGCACCTCTCCCCCAGAGCCACCTCGAACGGTGCTCTAACACTTCCAGCCAACGGTGTTGACAGGAGTCCCTCAGCATTTTGTGTGTGGGTTCTGGCTGCCCAAACTTCCAGAGCAAACACGCCAAAGCGCACCCGCCCCTCACTCCGGCTCCCTCCTCAAGGAGACGGCGACATAGTTCAGTCCACCAGACTTGTTTTCAGCATCATTTCCGGCTATTGTCCTAAAAGGCAGCTAGTAGTAGAGCATTATTCCTGGTCTTTGAAGTCGTATTTTCCTTTTTTATCAGGAGCTGCACACAGATTTCACTGCTCCCTCAGAAAAGTAAAATCTGTCCTTAAGCCGGATGATGTATGGCGCCAAACCGATTTCCAGCAGCGTTTGTGTGAACAGTATTTTTAAAAATAACTTAAGAGTTTTGGGAGAGAGGCTAAGCACCATGGGCAGGTGCTAGCTCCATAAGCAAAAATCCTAAAACTTGTGTGATGTGAGAGAGAGAAACTAGAGAGGTGGTTTATCTGAGGTCCATACATGATAGCGCGGCCTGGGTACCAAGTCCAAATGGCTGCCTTTCCCGATGGTGCGTGGGCCTGGTGTCGCTCAGCCGGTGACCTGGGGGCCTCACAGACACCCGGGGAGCCGGCCAAGGCCGGGCCGCGTGCTCTGTGCTAGATCGTCTGTCTTTCCTGCCTCAGAGTAAGTTCATGAAAAGAAAATGTAAATTCAAAGTGTGAAAGAGTAATAACAGAGACATAAGAAATAGAAATTGGGTGAGCATTAGCTTTATTTCCAAAAAGAGAGTTCGCTGGAGAAACCTGAGTCACATGCAGGAGATGAATTCCCAGAACGACAGGAGGTTCACCGGAGGTGGGTGAGAGCCATAGAACGAGGGCTCTCTCCCTGACCACGGCCCTTCCCTGCTGGGACCACCTCTCCCCAGCCCCCCCCCCCCGGGCCTGAGCAGCAGCAGACAGGACTGAGGGGCAATGGCTGCAGGAGGATCAGAGAACGGAAAGGGCCAGTGCCAAGACCGCACAGACGTGGGTGCCACGTTCTCAAGAAGCCAGCGACAGAGAGCAGGGTGTCAGGGCTGGAGGTGGGAGACACTGCGTGTAGCTCAAACCCCAGCTCACCCCCAAGGCCAGGCTCAAAACGGGGCCCTGCAGAAGCCCCCTATTCACGGCAGAAGACACGGACTGAAGAACTCGCCACAGCCCCGAGGCCACACAGTTTCAAAGCAGGAGGCAATCACAAGGGAAAGGTTTTTAGAAACCCGTTCTGTGTGAGGTCAGGCAGGACACTGTGGTCACGTGCAACAGAGCCAGTCCTCACCAGGACGAGACTTTGGTGGGCCCGGGTGGAGGAATGCCAGAGAAATGAGCTCTTCATTCTGGACAAAGTGGCTTGGAGCCCTGGATAGGAGGGACTTCCTGCGTGATATTCCATCATCCCTACTCAACCACCAGACGTGGTTTTGGTGGTCCTGAGTGACAGGCCAGCGCCTCCCACAAGCCCTGGCCATGGATGCAGGCTGGTGTCCCGGCAACGACCACAGAGCTCTGTCGGCCCTGCGCTCGAGCTGAGGCGCTGGTCCGTGAGGCCCCGGCGTCACTCTCCTGGGCACACACTGGGAGGGTTTAAACCCCTCAGGAGGAGGAATTTGTACCTGGCTACTAAGGCACACTTACACTTTTCAGGGAGCTACCAACTCTCTTGGAATAAGCCAGACTGATCTGAAAAGAATAGCTCTCACTGGTGGTCATCACCAGTAGCCAACCCCCTGGGCATAGCAGGAAGAAACCTCAAGGCTTCAGCTGAGCCAGTCTCTCTGTCTGTCTGTCTGTCTGACTGTCTTCCTCAGTCTCTGTCTCTTTCTCCCTCTCGCTCTGTCTCCCCTGTGCCAGGACTCCGACATCACCTCTCACTCTTCCTGCCGTTGGGAGACACCGAGGCGTAGCCCAACACGGGCACTGCTTTAAATGGGTCGGCAGATTTGTGTGTCAGTAAGATAAGTAAGATCGTTTAAAGAGACAACCAGCCCACCATCATCTGTTGTTTTTTTTTTAATGCTTGCTAATTGCTCTTTCTCAGAATGACTGCTTTGGGACATTAGTAAAAATTCCCCGTGAGTTTTGCATCCATATTCTTGGGTCTTACCCAGAACTTTGACCTAACTCTCTAAATTTTCAGCAAAGCTAAGTAAGACTGTTCATGGGAAACTGGTAACATAGCTCAGAATGGCTCTGGCCACGGGCTGTGTGAAGTGGTGTGTGTGTGTGTGTGTGCCTCTAAGGGGAACATATAGAATGTTCTAGTATATTTCTTGGAGATGGTTCATTGAATCTTTGATACAGTTGCTAAGTTCAACTTCCAGCCATTTCTTCCCACGGGGTGACGTCTTGTTCTCATTATAGTTTGAACTTCAAAAATAATGCTTATCCAGGAAGTTGCTATGAACTCTTTTCCCACCATTAAGAATACCACAGTTTTTCACTAGACCGTGAGACATCCCTTCTTTCATTCTCAAGCTGTCACTAGCGCGCCCAGGCTGCCAGGCTGGTGTTCTGCAGCCCAGGGTGGCGTGAGGCTCTGCCTGCGCCGTGGCCTGCCTGGTGAGTGCCGCGGTTGGAAGAGATCCTGCGGGGGGGGGGGGGAGATCTCTCGGCCTCCTTCTCACAGCCCGTCTGGGGGTGGAGGCCACCGCCTGCGAGGTGAGCCACGTGGTGATGCAGCGCTGCAGGGAGCCAGCCATCCTCACCAGCTTCTCCTGCCCTGAATGGAGCATTGTCTCCCAGACTCCATAGGTCCTGTGTGCAGCCAACACCATGGTGGAAAAGCTGGAATGTTCCAGACTTCCCATAGAGCTGGGCAGGCCCAGTGTCCAGGGGCTCCAAGACTTAGAAATACGCAGAACGCATGTGCCCAGGCTGCTACGCAAGGAAGGCCCCGGCTTTATGACAAGTCAGTCATTGACAGTCTGGTACTGAAGAGGACGGGAGGGAATTACTCCATAAGCCTTCTCTAGAGGACTGATCAAGTGACCCCAGAGAGCACCCCGATAAGTACCGTGCGAAACTCCCGATCCTCTGGCAGGGGGCCACACACGTTGGAACGGGGCCCGGGACCGTGCGGGGGGAGGGGCAGGTGCCACACCTTCCTTCCAGGAGTGCAGGGGTCTGCCCGGATCCCGCTCTTCCTGCATCCCTGTGAAGCCCGCCTTCCCACCGCCCCCAGAGTCTGGGCTCTGAAACTCACTGGGCGTCATCACGGAGTGACAGTGTCATCAAGAGCGACAGCACTCCTTCCCTCCCCCCCTTCCTCCCCTGCCTCTGGTGATGTCAGGGAACCCACTATTGACAAGAGGACAGCAGCGTGTGTGTGCGTGTGTGTGTGCGTGTGTGTGTGTGTGTCTACAGACAAACAAAAGCTCCCTGAATGTGTTACACCATCTCTCAGCTTCACAGAGAAGCCCAGACTTTGGGCATAGTAGAGATGTAGCACAGGAAAGTCAAGTTGCTCCCAAGCAAACGTCAAGAGGCCAAAAATGAAGCTTTGGCTCCTTCTGTCGGAACTGTACACAGCTGTCTCTCTGTGGGGCTGCACCCGCCCTGTATTTCCAGTAAAATCCACAACACATGGGGCCCAAACACTCGCTCAACAGAAAAACTAAAACCAGTGAGGAGAGGAGACTGAATGCCGAGAGCCAGCGGCTCACACGCGCGTGCGCAGAACTGACCGGCGGTCAGGGAGCCGCAGACCCGGAGAGGACCAGAGGTAGGAAACAAATAACCCCTAAGAAACGTAGCACGGCAGGCAGGCAGGAGGGGCCCCACTCCAGGAGGGGCCTGTTGGTGCTGTTCAGGACCTCCGCGGATTAGGCCAGGCCCACCCAGCTGCTTCCCTCAGTGCGTCAGCCAGAAAATGCACCCCATCCACAGACACCAACACCTGCACTGCGAGGAGAGTGCAGACAAGTCCCCCCGCCGGGACACATGAACGCACGAGGGGCAGGAGGCGTGTGTGTGCTGAGGCCGGGTGAGGGGGCGGTGGAGGCCCCGGTTCTCCGGCAGGACGTGGCGGGGCAGCAGGGCCGGCGTGTCCATGGGTGTGTACTGTCATGGGAGCTGCTCTGCTCTGTGAAGGGAAAAGCTGCGCTCAGGAGCAGAAGGCCCATGGCACCGAGTGGCAGGGCTGATGGGAGTCCGTCAGGAGGAGGTGGGGTTCCCAGTGCTGCCTGAGGCAGAGCCCTGCGGTCACCCCACGGGCTCCGGGCTGGGGAAAGGCTGTGCTTTTCAGTTGAGCTGGGGAAGTATTTTCCCCCCATTAAGGTAAAGGCCTATGGGCCCCTGTGATCCAAAGCCTCACAATGCCCCACCCTTCCATGAGGTCTGGGTGAGGAGAGAAGCTTCTGGAATGGGCAGTGAGGCTGCAGGCACTACAGGTCATTCTATAGCAGGGCCCAGGAGAGGAGAAGAAAAGGCCTGGCAGCCCTTTTGCACACGCGGGGCCGGGGTGCACGTGGAGACAATCTTGTGCATGAGGATGCACTTTGGAATTCTCAGCCCTGCACCGGCCATACACACAGACCTTCAAACCGTTCCTCAGCGCTGGAAGTCTGCGATGGAACGGACCTGAACGAGTGGAAAGCACTGGGCCGAGTGGCCGAGGACGTCTCATGAGTGGCAGGTGACACGGCTCGGGTGTGGGAGCCTGCACCGAGTCCACTGGACACCCACGGAGCCCGGCTGCCGCCAGTCACCGGGCGGCCTGGCAGGTGCCGTCTGGCGGAAAGGGGAAAGCCCACGCAAGAACAAGCCGCCGCCCTCACAACCACAACACTGCAGGTCGGCTGCAGTACCTGAGACAGAACAAGAAAGGAGGCGGGCTGTGTGGGGAGAGGCGGGAAGGGCACTTGAACCCCGCCGGCGGTCCCGGCCCCCCAGGGAAGCACGTGGGTGTGCCACAGGGGACCTGGCCTCTTGGGCTGACTTTCCCGAGCCTGTGGACCTCATCTTCTGTTGGGATTTTTCTCCCAGTGCCGAGTCTTCCCTCCTGGGCGCTGTAATCTGGGCCTCGCACCCGGGACTCCTTAGCCCGCACCTGCTCTGCCCCTCCCCTCACCCCAGCCCGCTGGCACCGATCTAACCACCAGCAACTCCGGCCACAGGCCCCGGACTCCCGGCCTGGCCACGCCCCACGGCCAGGTTCTAGGTAAAAGGCGGGGACCCCCGGATGGAAAGTCCAAGCCAGTTTACATGTTTCAACAGGGTGATGAGTTGGCACTTCTGTCATGATTTCTTAACATAAGAATTAAGAGTTCTAATACCTGTTATAATGGTGTCTTTAGACAAACCCTCATGCGGGACACCAACTGTCACATGACCTCCGGACTCCCGTCTACCCCCACGCACCTGCCACACGCCAGGCCCCACAGGGCCCCGTCTACCCCACATGCCTGGCACACGCCAGGCCCCACGAGGCCCCGTCTACCCCACACGCATGCCACACGCCAGGCCCCACGGGGCCCCGTCTACCCCACACGCATGCCACACGCCAGGCCCCACGGGGCCCCGTCTACCCCACACGCATGCCACACGCCAGGCCCCACGAGGCCCCGTCTACCCCACACGCATGCCACACGCCAGGCCCCACGAGGCCCCGTCTACCCCACACGCTTGCCACCCGCCAGGCCCCGTCTACGCCACACGCTTGCCATACGCCAGGCCCCACGGGGCCCCGTCTACCCCACACGCATGCCACACGCCAGGCCCCGTCTACCCCACACGCTTGCCACCCGCCAGGCCCCGTCTACCCCACACGCCTGCCACCCGCCAGGCCCCACGGGGCCCCATCTACCCCACACGCCTGCCACACGCCAGGCCCCACGAGGCCCCGTCTACCCCACACGCATGCCACACGCCAGGCCCCACGAGGCCCCGTCTACCCCACACGCATGCCACACGCCAGGCCCCGTCTACGCCACACGCTTGCCATACGCCAGGCCCCACGGGGCCCCGTCTACCCCACACGCATGCCACACGCCAGGCCCCGTCTACCCCACGCTTGCCACACGCCAGGCCCCACGAGGCCCCGTCTACCCCACACGCATGCCACACGCCAGGCCCCGTCTACCCCACGCCTGCCACATGCCAGGCCCCACGGGGCCCCGTCTACCCCACACGCATGCCACACGCCAGGCCCCGTCTACCCCACGCTTGCCACACGCCAGGCCCCACGGGGCCCCGTCTACCCCACATGCCTGGCACACGCCAGACCCCGTCTACCCCACACGCCTGCCTGAGTGCTGTGACCACCATGGCCCTGCCAGTGCTCCTGGGTTCCGAGTCCTGGCCCGCTCTGGGGGTCACTACACGGGACGGGGTTCCCAGCTTCCCAGAGTCGGTCATAGCCACAGGGTGAGGACGTGCGTGGCACCGCATGCCACGCGCTTAGCTCTCTCCTCAGCATCACCCTGGGGCCCTGGCTGCATCCGCACCTGCCCCGTGCGCTTGTCTCTGCCTTGTGTCCAGGCATGAAGAGTTTCTAAAGAAAATGAGGACGGGAGCTGACGAGGGCCTGGATGCGTTTTAGGCTCCTTTGCAGCCTCCCTCTGCAGTCGGAGCTTCATCTGAGACGTCTGGACATGTCCCTCCGGCCATGGCGCCTCTTCTGATGCAGTGGCACCGCCAGCTCCTGGCAGGCAGACGGCAGCAGCTGGCTTGGCGGAAGGTCGCGGGTGGGGGGGAGCTGGGAAGCCGGGGCACCTCCTGGAATGTCCTGCAGAGCCGAGCCCCGTCCCTCCCCACCAGGGTCCCGCGATGAGGTGCGGGGCAGGTCCGGGCCCTGGGAAGGCTGGCGTTGGATACCAGGCCCTTTGCACAGTTGAGCTGCCAGAGCGCCATCCGAGGTGCTCAGAGGCCTTGGTAAAAGCCGGAAGCCAGAGAGCAGAGCAGGCCACCACCTGGCAGTCAAGGGTGGGGCAAGGGGCTTGCAGGCTCGCCCTCGCTGAGCTGTGAGGAGCTCAGTGAGGTGAGCAGCCTCCTTCGCTTCCTTGTGATCTGTGTGTGCGTGTGTGGGCATGTGTGCACGCATGCACAATCAAGGGTACTGAGGTTTGAACTCAGGGCCTAGGCATTGTCCCTAAGCTTTCCCACTCAAGGTTGGGGCTCTACCACTTAAGCCACACTTCTGCTTCTGGCTCTTTTGAGTGGTTAACTAGCATGGTTCCCAGTGCTTGGCCCCCAGCTCCCCCTGGCTCTGCCCCTCTGGACCCAGCATTTCCGGGCTTGTGCTCTTTCGTGAGACTTCCCACCACGCTCAGCTGCACCGGTGTGTGGACCGCCAGCCTTCTCCAGGGCGATGCGGCACCGGAGCGTGGCTAGATGCTTCTGCACAGAAACCGCCCGCCCATCTCTGAGCAATTTCCTGGAGGAGCGTCTTCCCGGCTCTGGACAAAGCCGGAGCACATTCTAACTCCATCCCATCCTGAATTTAGCCTGATGTCTGAACAAAGGATGAAAAGTTCTCAGAAGAGATTGCTTTCTTTTGTAGGTCTTAAAGCTCAGAAAAAAGTACTAAGTAAGAAATCATCACTTGAAGGAAAGCTCCAGAAATCGTGCGTAAACCCAAGGACAAGGATTTTCAGCGAAGTCTGATCTGGGAAGTGCTGTGCAGCAGGACGGTGAGTTCTGCAGTCCCTGATTCCCTGGGGCTCCAGACCCAGGAACACAGGCCTGTCTCACCCACGCGGGGCCAGACAATCCTTCTGCCACAGCCCCCTACCACACAGCCATTCCTCTGACACCACCACAGCTCCATGGCTAGAGCTGACCGTGGACACCACGTCTTCAGGATGGTGACTTGCACCTGCCAAACATAAACCACTAAACCTCCCCTGGCGCCAGGACTTCCAAGAGCGGTAAAATCACCACTGCTACTTAACCCATGATGCCTAGAAAATGAAATGAGCATAGATATGGTAATAAGGACTACAAATATAGCTCAAAGGCAGGGCACATTCAGCATACTAACAGCATAAACCAAAACGAATCCATTAGATCTAATTATAAAGGATTTGATGCAAAATACCATGCACAAATCAAATCCATTCCTATGATTCAAAATTAGCAAGACAGTGAACTCAACAGGAAGCCAGATAGCATGAAAAGAAGTAACTATTCACTGTGTACTCTTAAATATTTAATGGCAAGTGTTAAAATAGTTAAATGACAACTAGTTAGTTACAGAAAAGCAAACCAGAGCGTTAGGGACCCCGTGGTAATCAGCAGCCGGAGGGCTGATGCTTCAGACTCAATCCCAAACTCAACGTGCTTCTGTAGGAACTCAAAAATGGGAAACATTTCCTCAACTTAATAGGAAATAAGGAACATAGAAATTTGGAGAAAGTTAAGCCATTTCACGGTAAGCACATTTTGAATCCAGGCCACAGCAATGTGTACACGCGCGGCGCTGGGTGATGGGTGAGCCGGGCATGGTAGACTAAGGGCCGGAGGGGCGGGGCCACAGTGGGGCTGGCCATGCGGAGGGCCCAGGGCCGTGTCCACAGGCCCAGGCGGCCAGGTGGCAGGGCTCCACCTCTCACCCGGCAGATGGGACGTGCCTCTATCTCCAGGTGGCTTCAGCGACCAAACACCCTCTGAGTGGTTTAGGATAAACACACATGTATGGAAAACTTGAGAACGTCCACAAAGCCTCCACGGCTTCTGGATTAGGAAAGAAGTAATGCCAACTCAGAGGAAGGAGCAGAAAACCTTCACCATCGGACGAGCGCAAACCTTTCAAAGCTACGTACAAAATGAAAAAGCCAGTGACAAATGCGAAAAGTATCTGGAACCCAAACAACAGAGGGGAAGTGAGGGGGGAGGGGGGGACAGGGGAGGGAGGGAGGGAGAGAGAGAGGGGGAGGGGGGAGAAGGAGAGAGAGAGGAAGGGAGGGGGAGAGGGAGAAGGAGAGAGAGCCCGGTTGCAGTTTACACACGAGGAAATTAAATACCCAGGAGATTATTTAAAATAACTTCTTAAGTAATTACATAGGGCTAGGTAGCTGAGGAAGTTTTTTCCCTCTCTCTTTAAGAAAGATGTTGAGGATGAAAACGCACTGTTGCAGACGACAGGGTAGTGACGGCCGGGTGAGCTGGGTGAGGAAGGAGAGCTGCAGGCTCCCAGGACCAAACCGCACACCATGGTTTGTTTATTGTTTTAGAGCCGGCCCTAGAGCCTAAACTCAGGGCCTGGGTGCAGGCCCTATGCCTTTTTTAGTTTTATTTTTTAGCTCAAGGCTAGTGCTTTACCACTTGAGCCACAGCTCCAATTATGGCTTTTTGGTTGTTCACTGGAAACAAGAATCTCATGGACTTTCCTGCCCAGGCTGGCTTTGAACCGTAAGCCTCAGATCTCAGCTTCCTGAGCAGCTAGGATTACAGGTACCAGCCAGTGTCCAGCTCAAAACTACAATCTTGAAACAACTGATTTTATGTTCAGGATTTCTGGGAAAATAACAGAGCTAGATGTAAATATTTAGATGGGAAGATGCCATCTCAGTATTATTTATAGAGAGGGACATGAGGGAGAATATCCTAAGTATTCTATATCATTTATATAAAGTAAAGGTATGCAGTACGCGACTGCATATAATTAATGAATTTAATGGTGCAGTACTATACTTAGCATACTTGGCTTCTTTTGAGGAAAAAAAAAAGGAGAAATTCTCCTGATTTACATTAATTTCATTACAAATGCCTATGTAGGTACAGAATGAAGGAAGAACAAAAATATCCCAAGGTGTTTAATATTTATATCTGAGTGGTAGGTTTCTGAGTCTAACTTTCTTCATCGTTTCCTGTTGGAGATGATCTGATACAGAATCTCCTGCATTGGTTACTTGATACATACTGGTAAATGGAATAAAATTATTTCCAAGTTCCAACATAAGCATATGTAATTAATTATTAACGGTAATATTAGGAAACCAACACAATGATACAAAATAAAAATCAATGAAGAGCCAGTGCCCCCGGTGGCATTTTCCTCCGCGGCAGACGTGGCTGGCAGCCGGCAGGATGGCTGAGGCGGGGGACGCGCCACCTTTGGCAGGGAAGTGCTTTGCCCTGGGGCTTTTCCATATAACCACAGGAAATGGTCTAGAGGTGGCCGTGTGCTTGGGGAATCAGCTGACAATGCAGTGCGGTTCTCTGTGAAATGGAGGCTCCCCAGCTCATTCTGGATGCCCCACCCTGGCAGGGTGGTCTGGCCGGGGTGGTGCTCGGAAGTAGGGGCTTCCTGACATGGTGGAGGGGCCCGCCAGCTCAGTGCCTCCGAACTGCACTGCGTTCACTTCTGCCCGGGCCTGTGAGCTGGGTGTGGAGGGCAGGTGTGAGCGTCTGGTCCTGCCGGGCTCGGCGCAGATGGTGAGTTAGGAAACCCAGTTAGATAGCCCGCATTGGTAACGCACCAGAAACGGTATCCGGACCCAGCTGCACACAGACACAAGACCCCTCACCAGGATGGAGTGCAAGCCGGGGTCTGACGTGGAGCAGAAGAAGGGGACGAGGCGGTGGCTGGAACCCCGCCGAGGATAGAGCTAGGGCTGGGTCAGGCTGGTCTGTAGCCCTGGGGGGCTGGGTCAGCCTGGTCCGTAGCCCTGGGGGGCTGGGTCAGCCTGGTCCGTAGCCCTGGGGGGCTGGGTCAGCCTGGTCCGTAGCCCTGGGGGGCTGGGTCAGCCTGGTCCGTAGCCCTGGAGGGTGAGGTCAGCCTGGTCTGTAGCCCTGGAGGGTGAGGTCAGGCTGGTCCGTAGCCCTGGGGGGCTGGGTCAGCCTGGTCCGTAGCCCTGGAGGGCTGGGTCAGCCTGGTCCGTAGCCCTGGAGGGCTGGGTCAGCCTGGTCTGTAGCCCTGGGGGGCTAGGTCAGGCTGGTCCGTAGCCCTGGGGGGCTGGGTCAGCCTGGTCTGTAGCCCTGGGGGGCTGGGTCAGCCTGGTCTGTAGCCCTGGGGGGCTGGGTCAGCCTGGTCTGTAGACCTGGGGGGCTGGGTCAGCCTGGTCCGTAGCCCTGGGGGGCTAAGTCCGCCTGGTCCGTAGCCCTGGGGGGCTAAGTCAGGCTGGTCTGTAGCCCTGGGGGTCCGGGCTACATCGACCTAAGGGCTTTTCAGTACTGCGAGCAGTTGTTTATGCTGTTCAATACCAGCCTATAGTTGCTTCCTAGTCTCTGTGTTCAGCCTCTTTTGGAGTATTATCGCATTAAGCAATCCGGGGGCCATGCCGTGGGCTGTTTCCGAGATGCCTGCCACCTGACAAGCGGTCCTCTGCTCTTCACGGGGCAGTGTCACCGGGAACGGGGCCCCTAGAGGAGACAGATGTGTGAGGAGGCCGCTACCCCGGGGCTCTGCAAGGCCCTCCTGCAGCGATCGTGGAAAACCACCCTCACTGCGTGGGCTGGTTACAAGAAGCTTCTATTTCGAGAACATGTTTAAATAAAAATGATGCCACGCACAAGGCTGCCCTGGAGATGGCCAAGGCCCACGCAGGACCCAGCTTCTCGGTCACAGGTCACGTGGGGAGGTGACGCCGGCCTTCAGCTGGTGAGCTCAGTGCACCCAGCAGGGAGAGGCCGGTTCCGGGGGATTCCGTGTGGCTGTATCTGGTGCCTTCACATTCATTTCCTTCTTCTCTTCCTAAGATGCAAAGAATGCGTTTCCGTCTCACTTTGAGAGTGAGAATGGGCGCCCCGAGTCCAGCGGGAAGAACGGACTCGTGGTCACAACAGAAGCCGCCCTAGCGGTGGCTGCGGCCCTCGTGGGGCACTGGACGTGGGCACCTTGTCTGCCCATCACTCCAGTATCCTGGGCCTGGGGTCCTGCCCCTGGCTCTCACTGCCCAGCGGGGTCCTCACCACCTGCCCCTCTGGGCCGTGGAGCCCCAAATGACCTCACGCTGACCCAACATTAGACACCTTCATATCACCCGCACAGGTCTGTGAGAAGCCTGGGGTTTCCCTGGTCTGTGCACCCCGTGTCTGGACGTGAGTAGACAGAACAGAGCAGCCCTGGCTTTCCTTCCCCTCCCCGCTCCCCACCCTCTACCCCATCCGCCATCCCATTCCAGGTCCTGGGGACTGCAGGGCTGGAGGAGGGCGGGGCCTGGGGGTGGGGCCTGGGGGCCAGAAGGATCCGGAAGTGCAGACATTGGATATTGAAGTGGTCAAAGGCCCAGAACCCATACAAATGATTATGTTTTCATAATCTATAAGTCGTTGTAAAAAGAGATAGCCATTTAACAGAGCAGTTTATCAATTCAACATATCTTAATCAATGTTCCCATACCAATTATTTTTATGGAAAGATACAGATACTGCCTAGGACTGTTTATTGGAAAATGCACTCAAAGATTGCTTCTACTGTGAATGTTATTAGATTTACTCATTACAAAAGCATCCACTCAGGCCCCCATGGAGGGCATCACTCAGCAGCATCCTGGTCCCCTTGTCTCTCCTCAGCCCTGCTCTCGAGGATGGAGAGATGGTCCCTCAGCCCTGCTGTCCTAAGGATGGAGAGACGGTCCCTCAGCCCTGCTCTCCAGGATGGAGAGACGGGCCCTCAGCCTTGCTGTCCTAAGGCTGGAGAAAGGGTCCCTCAGCCTTGCTTCCCAGGATGGAAAGACTGTCCCTCAGCCCTGCTCTCCAGGATGGAGAGACAGGCCCTCAGCCCTGCTGTCCTAAGGATGGAGAGACAGTCCCTCAGCCTTGCTTTCCAGGATGGAGAGACAGTCCCTCAGCCTTGCTCTCCAGGATGGAGAGACGGTCCCTCAGCCTTGCTCTCCAGGATGGAGAGATGGTCTCTCAGCCTTGCTCTCCATGGCAGGACTCTGTATTTTCCACAAACCCACAATGAAGTTGTGGCTGCATGTTCAGGCGAAGAGAGGCTGATTCAGGTCTTTGGGGTGCAGAATTTCATGGTGAACATTCTTCTCCTATCTCTTTACTGAGGCTTGAATTCAGGGCCTTGTACACTTGCTAAGCTTTTTCCTCAAGGCTAGTGCTTTGCTGCTTGGGCCACACCTCTACTTCCAGCTTTTTGGTGGTTAATTGGAGGTAAGGGTCTCATAGACTTTTCTGCCTGGGATGGCTTCAAATCATGATCCTCAGATCTCAGCCTCCTGAATAGCTAAGATTATAGGATGAAGCCACTGGTATTTGGCAATTTGGTATTTTAAGCAATTTATGACATAATAAACACATATGTCTTATCTTATTTTGGAGAATAAAATATGCATCTATTTGCTCTATTGAAAAATGTGATCTGGACACCAGTGGCTCACGCCTGTAATCCTAGCTACTCAGGAGGCTGACATCTGAGGATCACAGTTTGAAGCCGGTCTGGGAAGGAAAGTAAGTGCATGAGAAGTTTATCACAAATCAACTACTCAGAAAAAGCCAGATGTGATGCTGTAGCTCAAGTGGTGAGAGAGTTAGTCTTAGGCAAAAGAGCCTAAGTCCAGAGTTTAAACCCCAGGACAGGAAAAAAGAAGAAAAAAGAAAAATGCACCAAAAACTATACAGTAGGGGCTGGGAAGGTGGCTCAGTGGTAGAGTGCTTGCCTTGCATGCATGAGGCCCTGGGTTTGATTCCTCAGCACCACCTATGCAGAAAAAGCCAGACATGGCGCTGTGGCTCAAATGGTAGAGCACTACCTTGAGCTGAAGAGCTGAGGGACAGTGCCCAGGCCGAGTTCAAGCCCATGACCGACAAAAAACAAAACAAAAACCATAAAACCCCAAAACTATAGAGTAATAAAATTTCTGTTATTGAAGATGGGAGCTGCAGGTGCCGGAGGGTGCAAAGGGGTTTCTGTGTTAGCTGCTTTTTATCGCAGTGACAAAAGCCTGAGGTAATACACTTAGAGGTTTGTTTTGTTTGACCTGTTGGGAGGTGTCAGTTCACGGTCGCCTGGCTCCACGGCTTTGGGCCTGTGGTAGTTTGGTTTAGCATGGCGGGAGCACGTGGGGGAGAGGGCCTGTTGGCTTCATGGGGGTCAGAACGCGAGAGCGAGAGGGTGGGGCTGGGGTTCAGGTCTGACAGAGGGTGGGGCTGGGGTTCCGGGTCTGACAGAGGGTGGGGCTGGGGTTCCGGGTCTGAGAGAGGGTGGGGCTGGGGTTCCGGGTCTGAGAGAGGGTGGGGCTGGGGTTCCGGGTCTGAGAGACGGTGGGGCTGGGGTTCCGGGTCTGACAGAGGGTGGGGCTGGGGTTCCGGGTCTGAGAGAGGGTGGGGCTGGGGTTCCGGGTCTGAGAGACGGTGGGGCTGGGGTTCCGGGTCTGACAGAGGGTGGGGCTGGGGTTCCGGGTCTGAGAGACGGTGGGGCTGGGGTTCCGGGTCTGACAGAGGGTGGGGCTGGGGTTCCGGGTCTGACAGAGGGTGGGGCTGGGGTTCCGGGTCTGACAGAGGGTGGGGCTGGGGTTCCGGGTCTGACAGAGGGTGGGGCTGGGGTTCGGGTCTGAGAGAGGGTGGGACTGGGGTTCGGGTCTGAGAGAGGGTGGGGCTGGGGTTCGGGTCTGACAGAGGGTGGGGCTGGGGTTAGGGTCTGAGAGAGGGTGGGGCTGGGGTTCGGGTCTGAGAGAGGGTGGGGCTGGGGTTCGGGTCTGACAGAGGGTGGGGCTGGGGTTCGGGTCTGAGAGAGGGTGGGGCTGGGGTTCCGGGTCTGACAGAGGGTGGGGCTGGGGTTCCAGGTCTGAGAGAGGGTGGGGCTGGGGTTCCGGGTCTGAGAGAGGGTGGGGCTGGGGTTCCGGGTCTGACAGAGGGTGGGGCTGGGGTTCCGGGTCTGAGAGAGGGTGGGGCTGGGGTTCGGGTCTGAGAGAGGGTGGGGCTGGGGTTCCGGGTCTGACAGAGGGTGGGGCTGGGGTTCCAGGTCTGAGAGAGGGTGGGGCTGGGGTTCCGGGTCTGAGAGAGGGTGGGGCTGGGGTTCGGGTCTGAGAGAGGGTGGGGCTGGGGTTCCGGGTCTGAGAGAGGGTGGGGCTGGGGTCCCAGTCCCCTTTGGGGTCACGCCCCTAGCAGCCTCACCCGCCCTCCGCCCCACCCTTTAGAGGCTCCGCACCTCTCAGGGCACCACTGGTTGGGCCCAAACTCCAGCACATTCTTTGGGGGAGGGCGGGTGTTTCCAGCTTCAAGCGTAAAGAGGGTCATGCACACGATTGCCATCTGGAGTCCAGCTTTCAGAGTAGGAAACGGAAGAACAGAACACATCTCAAGTAGTAAAAGCTACGGCACACACCCGTGGACTAACACGTTGGTTTCAGAGGGTAAATATTTTTGGTAATATAATGCAGATAATTATTTAAAGATTGTAAGAAGAATAACTCACTGTGTTTTCGTAACCTCCATCATTTTTCCTACTTTAAAATCCATCCCTGATCTTAAGTGAGTTGTTCTTACTCATAATTAGTTCACTTGGGCAGAACAAAACTCAAGCATAAACACAAATTGAACTCGGAAAAACACAGTAATTATATCAACATCAATTCTAATTAAGATGGAGCAATTTGGTAAGTTTTTGTCTACATTTGCATGTTTTTCCAAGTCTCAAGTTACACACAGCTAATTAGTAGAACTACCAAAGGCTTTGTGTGCTTGGAGGGCAGAGCTCATGTTTGCCCGGGTCAGTGGGCACACCCGGGCTGTGTGCTCTGTGTCAACACGGTTGTGTCAGAAGGAGCAGTGACAGACATGTGGAGCGTCGGCATTTCTACCCTGAGCCCTGCCTCCAATCTGGCTTTTTGCTGGTTAATTGGAGACGTGAGTCTTATGGATTTGTTTCTGCCCGAGCTGGTTTCAAACCACGATCCTCAGATCTCAGCCTCCTGAGTAGCTGGGATTACAGGAGTGACACCATCCTTTTTAACCTATGACAAGATTCCACTCCACGTTACTTCTGTGAATCTTGCTGACTAAGAATCTCCCTAATTCTTGCTCAATTCTGGAGTGCAGAGGCAGGAATCGCCGTGGAAGGAATCGTCCTTGAGGGCCAAGGCACTCTACACGCTGGTTTTCAGCCAGCTGGGGGGCTGAGGCGTGTGTCCCTCAGATGGCAAGGCCAGTGACCGCAAGGGGGAGGCTGCCCAGAAGTGTGCTGGCGTGCCAGAGAATGGAAGGCAAGGCCTTTGCGCGCCACAGCCCACAGCTGGGGGGGCCTCTGGCAGCCGCAGAGGACGCTGAGCTGGGAGAAGCATGGGCCCGTGGTCCGCTGCCGCCGCGTCCTCCACCGCATCTCACGGTCTGCGGCCCCGGGGTCCTGGCTGCTGCCAAGCGGTGGAGCAGCGCACTTCAGCACGCTCACCTATAGGGACGTCCCTGGCCGGTGGCGACCAGATGCTGCAGCCCAGTATCCAGAAAAGAGCCGTGTTCCAAAATATCCCCCATGGCTCCGGCAGGTGAGCTCTGCCAGGAAGCAGGGCTCGGAAATGAAAAGACTGACCATTTTTGAGGGTATCTCAGCTTGAGGTGCCATAATTAACACCCAGCCTGGGCAGCCCAGCCGCACACTCGCTCTTCAGGGCGAGCGTCCACGGAGGCTGAAGTCCAAGGTCAAGGCACTGCCAGTTGGCTCCTGGTGAGGACCGGCTTCCTGGCTCCCAGATGCTGCTTTCAGACCGTGCTGTCACAGGCTGAAGAGAGACGGCTCGGCCTCTCCCTCCTTCTTACAAGGACGCGTCCCTGAATCATGCAGCTCAGCTACTTCCAAATGGGCCTACCCCAGCTAGTCACACTGCAGTGTGGCTGCATCATGTGTGTGCGTGCGTGCGTGTGTGCGTGTGTGTGTGTGTACATCCATCGTGATTGCATTATCTCATGCAGGGGTAAGGAGGACTAAGTCAATAAAAACGTACACTTTATAATACTCTTTATAGCTCTATTACACCAGTCATGGCCTGGAATGACATTAAAAAATGGAAAATACCTGGGCACTCTCGGGATACGGAAGGGCTCTCTGTTTCTAAAGTTACTGGCAGTGCACCCCACTTTCTTAGTTGTCTGTGGTCTTTTCTACAGTATTTTACGGCAGTTTCAGTGAAAGCAGGCAGTTGGGCTTCTCCGTGGAGTCTTCAGGACCCGAGTGGCCTGAAGGACCCAGAAATGATGGGCAGGGCCATTTCTCTCTGAGATCACGAATGACTTGTTTGAAGAGATGTTTTCCAGAAGCTTAGAAACATTCCGTGCAGCTCCAGGTCTCCAGGCGATCTCCACCTCCCAGCATGGCGTGTGGCGAGATGGCGGTGGCGCACCGGTGTGCTTGGGGTCGCACGACTCCAGGATGCAGGCCTTTGAGTCCACTTCTGAAGGAAGATGGTGGCCAGCGAATTTCGCTTCCCCGGCTGGCGGGAAAGGGCGTGGCCTCTGAGGCCCTGGGCAGCCGGGCAGCCCCGTGGGACAGCAGCTCCCTCTGCGAGCTCAGGACCTGGCTTCCTCATCCCTGCTTCTCCCTCGTTTGGAGAGCGAGGAACGTGGGATGCTCCTACATCAATACGTTTACTGTCTTCATGAAACACATTTATTTTTTGTCCGTTGTGGGGCCTGAACTCTGGGCCTGGGCGCTGTCCCTCAGCTCTTCAGCTCAAGGCAAGCCCTCGACCACTTGAGGCACAGCACCACTTCTGGTTTTCTGGTCGTTTATAGGAGATAAGAGTCTTACTGACTTTTCTGGCTGGCTGGCTTTGAACCATGATCCTCAGATCTCAGCTTCCTGAGTAGCTAGAATTACAGATAGGAGCCACCGGCGCCCAGCTCTGAAACACATTTATAATGAATGCAATTCAATGCTGAAGAAAAGCTCAAATATGACATCAGAAGATGACATATTTGTATTTTTTTAAACAACGAACTCCACGTTTACAAGAGAGAAATAAGACACAAGGAAGGTGTCTATCTGCACTGTTTTTAAGGACTGCTAAGGGGCAGCCACTCAGGAAAGCAAGTTTCCATTCAGGTGAGGCCCCTGGCATGTCCCCACAGTGGAACTTCCTGCAGTGAACCCCAGTGGGTTTGCGCCAGGCTGGCCTCCAGCAGCTCCTTCCTTCATCAGAACAAGAACCCTTCCCTGCCCCGCTCACCGCAGGCCCGGGCATTGGGAACCACTGAGGCGCGGAGGTCCGGGGAATCCGCCTGCCACACCCTCTCGACGGAGCCCACGGAACTTAGACAGGAAGACGTTGTCACTACTAACCTGGAGTCATGCCCCACCGTGCCTGCCCCACAGAACAGGAAGGGCAGAACTGGGTTCTGAGGCCTCAGCCCCGAGGTGGCAACTGTGTGACGGGGGAGGGGGTCTCCACTGCTGCCTGATCACACGCGGGGGTCTGGGGCTCGGGGTCCTGTCCACCATGAAGGGGCGCTGTGCTGCCATGCCCAGATGCCGCAGCTGCTGGTCTCCTCCCAGCCCCATGGCCAGCAAAGACCCCTCGTGCACACATTGTGCTGAGCAATGCTCCAGGGCCTGACGTCCAGGCGTGGAGGGGGATGGAAGGAGGGGCCGGGCGGGAGCTGGGCAGCCTTCAGGGCGCAGGAGGAAAGGCTCTCGGTCAGGATGAGTCACCGCCCACTGGGCTCCGGGGCAAGTGTTTTACAAGACTGCCCCAGGCTTTCTGGAAACAGATGGTCAGAATGAAGTCAAAACACTGGCACTGGGGCTGCAAGTCAGTTTGTGCTGAGCAGTCGGTGGGAAGAATGTGTCAGCTCCATCTAGAGCTTGAGAAGAAGCCCGAGTCCTCCTGAGTCCTCCCGAGTCCTCCACACCAAGAAAAATGAAGAGCGGGAGGAACCGGGAGCCTTGACCTAGTCACACCGGAGTGAGCACTGAGCCCGTGGACTCGGGGGCCTGACGCGGCCAGGGCGGCTCCCCTCCCATCTGAAGTCAGATGACTTGGTTGCCTTCACGGCAACGCCCCATCAACAATGTCACCCTGCCTTCTGTCTTGTTCCATCCCTGCCTCTTTCAGTCATGGAGGCAAGACCCTTCAGCCGCTGGCTGTTACCCCATTCCCCCATTCCCATACCAGGTTCAAGTAGAAAGGGGCCCGTGTCACCTGTGTCTCCCATGTGTCTTCCCAAAATACAGTGCATGGAGTCTGCCATTCTTACAAAAACTCCCCAGAACGCTTAGCCCCATGCAGATCATATTTGCTAGAAACATTTTCAAAAATCTCTCACTCAGAAATTAACGTGCAGCAGCCTTCCACCGTGAGCAGAATGGCAGCCCCGTCTCAGCTGGAGAGACAAGGCCATAGACACCAAGGAGGCCAGAGGAAGGAGGCCCTGCTGGCGAGCAGGGGTGGAGGTCTGCTTGTGAGAACACGCAGGCCCACGCGGGGTGGGCCGCGCCGCTCAGCCTCCGCGCGTCCGCAGGTGCCACCTGTGATGTGCCGGCTCCCGCCCAGCGGGCAGGTCTGAGCTGCCCTTGCCGGGATCCACACGAAGGGCACGCGTGGGCCTCAGGGGGGAGGATCCGCTCGGCCCCTGTGGCGCTCCCTGACCCCGCGTGCTATCCACGCTGTGACCACGGCGCTCCCTGACCCCGCGTGCTATCCACGCTGTGACCACAACGCTCCCTGACCCCGCGTGCTATCCACGCTGTGACCACAACGCTCCCTGACCCCGCGTGCTATCCACGCTGTGACCACAACGCTCCCTGACCCCGCGTGCTATCCACGCTGTGACCACAACGCTCCCTGACCCCGCGTGCTATCCACGCTCTGACCACGGCGCTCCCTGACCCCTCCTGCTATCCACGCTGTGACCACGGCGCTCCCTGACCCCGCGTGCTATCCATGCTGTGACCACAACGCTCCCTGACCCCGCGTGCTATCCACGCTGTGACCACAACGCTCCCTGACCCCGCGTGCTATCCACGCTGTGCTGTGACCACGGCGCTCCCTGACCCCTCCTGCTATCCACGCCATGCTGTGACCACGGCGCTCCCTGACCCCTCCTGCTATCCACGCTGTGACCACGGCGCTCCCTGACCCCGCGTGCTATCCATGCTGTGACCACGGCGCTCCCTGACCCCGCGTGCTATCCATGCTGTGACCACAACGCTCCCTGACCCCGCGTGCTATCCACGCTGTGACCACAACGCTCCCTGACCCCGCGTGCTATCCACGCTGTGACCACCGCGCTCCCTAACCCCGCGTGCTATCCATGCTGTGACCACCGCGCTCCCTGACCCCGCGTGCTATCCACGCTGTGACCACAACGCTCCCTGACCCCGCGTGCTATCCACGCTGTGACCACAACGCTCCCTGACCCCGCGTGCTATCCACGCTGTGACCACGGCGCTCCCTGACCCTGCGTGTTATCCACGCCATGCTGTGACCACGGCGCTCCCTGACCCCGCGTGCTATCCACGCCATGCTGTGACCACGGCGCTCCCTGACCCTGCGTGCTATCCACGCCATGCTGTGACCACGGCGCTCCCTGACCCCTCCTGCTATCCACGCTGTGACCACAGCGCTCCCTGACCCCCGCGTGCTATCCATGCTGTGACCACCGCGCTCCCTGACCCCGCGTGCTATCCACGCTGTGACCACGGCGCTCCCTGACCCTTCCTGCTATCCACGCTGTGATGTGGCCACAGCACACCCAACCAATGCCATCTCCAAAACAGGTCATCGGTGATGGAAACCCGCATGGACTCAGACACGAGAGTACCTGCTGCCCTGTGGCAGCTACACCTAAAACGAAGGCCAACGTGAACACAGAAAGGGCACCTGCCGGGCCGGGCAGGGAGGGTAACGGATGGAGACACGGACAGCACTGTCACGATTGCTTACGGCAACATCACCGTATTCCATCATATACGTGTCTGAAAATGAAACCATGAAGCTCTTCAAAGACGGTTAAAAATTAAAAAGGAGGATTAATAAAAGGAGCAACAGAGGGGGCACGTATAATTAAAATGATTAAAGTGCATTATGTGCAGATATGGAAATCACAACTATCCTAACATATGCTAATCAAAAGGGAAATAATAAATAAAATCTCTCTGGCCAGGCAAGCATGAAGAAAGAATAGTAGCTGGGAAGCCCTCTCCCTGCAGAGGGGAGAGGGAGAGGGCGGCACAGGGGACCGAGGGCAGCCCAGGGGCCCCGTGGGAGGGAGCAGCGGGGGGGGGGCAGGGAGAGCGAGGCGGGACCATGTCTGCGCTGGAGCTGTGCCCGCTCCACACATGCCGACACTGCACGCTTCCATGTGACCTCCTCTGGAAGGAGGGCCACCATGACGTGGCACAGTGGGGGAGAGGGAGACACAGTGGCCATGTCCCCCTCGGTCCCCCTCCCCTCCGGACCTCCCGGACGTGTCCCGCCTCCAGCAGCCCTTGGACGCTCTCCGGGGCCTCCAGGGCCGAGGCCTTCTCACTGTGCTCACGTGCTGGGCGAGGCGGGGGCAAGCCGCGGGCAGCAGGCGCTGTGAGGTTCCTGTCACGTCAGCCCCTTCCAGCAGCCCCACGGGCCCAAGACGGGGCAGCGGGGAGAAGGGCGGTGGGGCAACACTGAGAACAGCTTCTGGCTGACAGAGGAGGCGGACCCCGCCGCGGGGACCATGACACAGAGCACAGAGGACGCGGACCCCGCCGAGGGGACCATGACACAGAGCACAGAGGACGCGGACACCGCCGTGGGGACACAGAGCACAGAGGACGCGGACCCCGCCGAGGGGACCATGACACAGAGGAGGACAGAGGACGCGGACCCCGCCGTGGGGACCATGACACAGAGCACAGAGGACGCGGACCCCGCCGTGGGGACACAGAGCACAGAGGACGCGGACCCCGCCGAGGGAACCATGACACAGAGCACAGAGGACGCGGACCCCGCCGAGGGAACCATGACACAGAGCACAGAGGACGCGGACCCCGCCGAGGGAACCATGACACAGAGCACAGAGGACGCGGACCCCGCCGCGGGGACACAGAGCACAGAGGACGCGGACCCCGCCGTGGGGACACAGAGCACAGAGCACAGAGGACGCGGACCCCACCGAGGGGACAGGACACAGAGCAGCAGCGGAGGACCCCGCCAAGGGGACGCAGAGCAGCAGCGGAGGAGTCAGGCCCTTCACAGTCACTTGTCCCGAATGACTGAGAGGTGAATTTTCACTGCCGTCAGATCTCAATGTGTGCTTCCAGAAGCCCATGCTTGGAAAAGCCCTGTTAAAGAAAATCAGAGACGAATGGACGCACAGGAAGGAAACTCTCGGCTACAGAAAAGGCGCCTTCAGGAAAACTGGCATTATTTCATGGGTCCAGAAACCAGGCTGCTGGCGTGGTGCAGATGCAGAGTTGGTGACCGGGGCTGGTGCGGAGCCTGCCTTCTATCATAAACGTGATAACACACATAGTATTTCAGTAGTCAGAACGTTTGCCTTAAAAAAAAAGCAGTAAAAAAAGAGAGCGTGCCATCCCAAACACATGGCGTTTTCAAAGATCGGTCCAGACGGCTCTCATTGCTAGGAACGCCCAGCACCGGTGGCGGACGCCACCCCGGGCGGACCGGGCAGTTTCTGAGCACCAAGGACTCCAGACACCTCCGCATCACAAAAGCCTGCTTGCCTTGCCAGGGCCCGCATTCTGAGACACCAACCTAACACCAACAGTCCTCAGGGAGGACGGGGGGGGGGGGGGGGGGGGAGGGGAGGACCCCACCCGCGCTGCTCTGCGTGAGGCAGTGCCCTAGCCCAGCCGGCACCAGCCGGAGGCATCAGCCACAGCCCCCAGCGCCCAAGCGGCTCTCAGAAGCTCAGCAAACACAGGCACGGACGGAGAAGCCAGGCGCTAGGTGTGGCATCCTGAAGTCTGACTGTGGTGCAGGAGGAGGCTTTCCCTGGGTGTATGAGCTGCTCTGATGCCAGGAAGTGAGGAAGGCGAGCGGATAGTCCTCCAGCAGGAGCAGGGAAGAGGGTGCGGCCGTCCTGGCCTGGCTGCTTTCCCTGACCACCCCGCAGACCCCGTGGCCTGGCGACAGCGGCGCTCCTGCAGTTGGTGCGTTTCCTCCCGGCTGGATGTTGGGACGAGCGTGCCCCTGCCATGGGCGGGCGGGGGATCTCTCGTGGCACTGAGGCACGGGCCGCTCTCCCAGGGCCCTGATGACCAAAATCGTCACCCTCTGCCCCTTTCTGTGCAACACGAGGCAGAAAGTAAACAAAGCCTTTCTCAGGAGGAAGGGACAAGAAAGAAAAAGAAGGCTCTGTGCGGCCCCAGTGGAGCCCACCAGTGTTTGTTGACCATTTCCTCCTGGTCCTCCAAGCCCGGGGGTGGGGTGGAGCCCCATGGGAGGCACCGTAGCCGGCAGACTGAGGCTGCTGGAGTTCACCAGGCTCGGGAACAGCTCTTGGAGGCTGGGGTGGAGGGGATGATGTGCAAAATGGAGCCTGGCTTTCTACTTGTGGCTGGACAGGGACAATGAAGTAATAAGAACAAATCCAGCTGTATTGGGAACGAATGGGATTCTCGGGCGGCTCTGGTGGGGAGGCTGGGGCCGGGTGACCCTTTGAGATTCAAGACGTTTGGTGCAGCAGCCTGGAGCCTGCTCGTGGTGAGCTACGTCCCGGTGGTGGATGTAGGCGAAAGCACCAAACACGGCGCTCCTCAGAGTCTCTGCTTCCTCCACATCCCGCCCCGGTGCGTCAGGAGAGGAAGCCTGCGTCCTCCGGGATATCAGAGGCAGGAAATGAAGCCATGACCAGCTGCGAGGCTCTGCAGCGGCCCTGGAAGTGGCTGGGGCTTTCTTTGTGTGGACATACCATGTCCTTCTTTCCGGCCTCCCTTCTGTCCCCCCCCAGCCCTGCATGCCGCCCCCCTAGACATGACTCCTACCCCCAGTCAGACGGCTAAGCTCAGGAAGGGGCGGCGGGCGGCGGCTGCAGGGCAGGGCCGGCTTACATGACACAGGCACAGGCTCGGGGCTCAAATTTCTCCAAGTGAGTAGAGTGTCTGCTTCAAAGCCAAGCTGTCCTCAAACTGGAGATCCTCCTGCCTCAGCCTCCCGCCTGCAGTTCATCCCAAGTGCTCACTGAGGGTTCAGAGTGGAGAGCCAGCCAGCATGTGTGTGCATGGCAAACTCTCACGGTGAGGCCTAACAAACCCGGGTCCCAGGCTCAGCGTGGAGGACGGTGATCAGGCAAAGGTCACTAGAAAGGGCAGTTTGAGGACATCTTCCAGAAAAAGCTTGATGAATAATCATTAGAAGAGCTACACAAAAAGTAACCTTCCTGTTGCTGTAATGTGCCGCCGGGGGGGGGGGGGGGGGGGGGGGGGGGGAGGGGGGATGGTGGTGAGCACTCATGTCTCCGTACACTGAACAAAACTGCGGAAACAGTAGCTGCTGCAACCAAAGGAGAAGAACTGCTCAGCCCGTGTCCGCCCAGCGTTCCTGACCGGCTGGAGCCGGCCGGCTCCAGGCCACATTTTTACTGGTGCCTGGGTGACACGGAAGCTCTGTGGCGCGGAGGGGGACAAAGCTTTTGCAGGATGACAGGATACACAGCGCTAAAAATACCACAATGTACAGAGCCGGATTTAACCACAAACAACAGAAAACAGCAGAACAAACGCAAAGTCTTACTCTCCCTAAACTACAACCCCGTGCGTCCCACAAAGCCAATACAAATGGCAAAGGGGGTGCCTATGGCCAGAAAGCCTGTGGATGGACACCAGCCTAGGGAAATCACTAGGAAGAGATGGCAATCAAGGAGGAGGAAAAACGAAGGAAGAGTTGAAAATATGTATTTGGTGGTGGTGGTGGGAGGGGGGGGGGGTCATGGAGCTTGAACTCAGAGCCTAGGCACGGTCCCTGAGCTCTTTTTGCTAGCATGCTACCACACTGAGCCATGACACCACTTGCAGTTTTCTGGTGGCTAATTGGAGGTAAGAGTCTCACAGTGACTTTCCTGCCCAGACCAGCTTTGAACCATAATCCTCAGGTTTTAGCCTCCTGGGTATCTAGAATTATAGGCGTGAGCCACCAGCACCCAGTAAAAATATTTTAAGGGTGACAAATCCCAGCTACTCGGCCGGCTGTGGAGCACTGGGATGAGATGGCCACACACAGATTATTCAAGGTAAAGCGAGAGCTGGGGCAGCCACAGCCGATTCCTCCACCTGCAAGCAAGCCGCGCATACACTCAGAGACAGAGCACGTGAAGTGTCTGGAAGGCCATGTAAACCACACGCATGCTTGTGGCTCATGTCTACAACGTAAGCCCGTGTGGCTCACCACGGGCACTAAAGCACTTGGCACCCAGTCTTATTTAATGGGAAGTAAGTTCATCTAGTTAGGTTAAAAGGTTGAGCCAAGGACAAGCCGCCTTTGAGAGCTACCCAGAATGCTGTGGGCCCCAGAAAGCTCTGGTAATAGTGAAACAGAACAAAGATGGTGCAGGAGGAGAGACTCGCTGCACTTGACACCAGACTTCTACAACCTGGCAGCTAGCACGCCAGGGGGTTTGGCACAGGTAGAACGAGAAGGGTCCGGAGGACGTGGACCCTGCCGGGCACAGAGCTGGCCTCGCAGGGGCATACAGAAAGGAAAGGCTGTGGAACTGAGTTGCTGAGAAAATAGGTTTTGTTTGAAAAAAGCAAAACAAAATTAGTGCTTTTCCATAGTCTATATGATGCCAGCCACTAAGTACCGAGTGATCAGCATGGTGTGTGCATGCCACACAGTTAGGAAGGGGCAGAGGTGGGAGAGTTCTCTCCATGGCCCGCCCCAGGCGAAAGTGCCAGTCCCTGCCTGAAAGAGAGGCAAAGCTTTACGAAGAAAAGAGGGGCGCTGGAGGGGTGGCCAAGGGAAGAATGTCTGTTCAGCAAGCAGGAGCACCACCAAAAGAACACATAGGTAATAAAATAAACTTTTAGAGCCTAGCAGATTGCTTTCATGATTTCAGAATAAGGGAAGATTTCTCAACTCAGAAACGGAAAAAATGTACCATAAAAAAGAACTAATAAGTTTAGCTACATAAAAGTTTAAACTTTGGTATAAAAAGATTAAAAACGGGGCAAACGAATGGTATTACACAGCACACATAACAGACATCCCAAACACAAAAGACGCTGTGCGCCGCTCCACAGAGATAAGGAATGGGAACAGGAACATTACACAGTGAACAGAGCAGAGAAGTCAGAACACCGAGGATGCACCACAGCCCCCGACCACACTGGTCGCCAGCAGCAGCAGGGCGAGAGAGAACAGAGGAGCCCGCGCCACGTCCACTGAGGTCAGCCTCCCCACGTCCACTGAGGTCAGCCTCCCCACGTCCACTGAGGTCAGCCTCCCCCACGTCCACTGTGAGGACAGCCTCCCCACGTCCACTGAGGTCAGCCTCCCCACGTCCACTGTGAGGACAGCCTCCCCACGTCCACTGAGGTCAGCCTCCCCACGTCCACTGTGAGGACAGCCTCCCCACGTCCACTGAGGTCAGCCTCCCCACGTCCACTGTGAGGACAGCCTCCCCACGTCCACTGAGGTCAGCCTCCCCACGTCCACTGTGAGGACAGCCTCCCCACGTCCACTGAGGTCAGCCTCC
Source organism: Dipodomys spectabilis (assembly GCF_019054845.1). Classification (NCBI taxonomy): domain Eukaryota; kingdom Metazoa; phylum Chordata; class Mammalia; order Rodentia; family Heteromyidae; genus Dipodomys; species Dipodomys spectabilis. The sequence continues at coordinate 466,279 of NW_024870803.1, read as the reverse complement.
CCACGTCCACTGTGAGGACAGCCTCCCCACGTCCACTGAGGTCAGCCTCCCCACGTCCACTGTGAGGACAGCCTCCCCACGTCCACTGAGGTCAGCCTCCCCACGTCCACTGTGAGGACACCCTCCCCCACGTCCACTGTGAGGACAGCCTCCCCACGTCCACTGAGGACAGCCTCCCCCATGTCCACTGAGGTCAGCCTCCCCCACGTCCACTGTGAGGACAGCCTCCCCCACATCCACTGAGGACAGCCTCCCCCACGTCCACTGAGGTCAGCCTCCCCACATCCACTGAGGTCAGCCTCCCCCACGTCCACTGAGGTCAGCCTCCCCACGTCCACTGAGGTCAGCCTCCCCCACGTCCACTGTGAGGACAGCCTCCCCCACGTCCACTGAGGACAGCCTCCCCCACGTCCACTGTGAGGACAGCCTCCCCACGTCCACTGAGGTCAGCCTCCCCCACGTCCACTGAGGTCAGCCTCCCCCACGTCCACTGAGGTCAGCCTCCCCACGTCCACTGAGGTCAGCCTCCCCCACGTCCACTGAGGTCAGCCTCCCCACGTCCACTGAGGACAGCCTCCCCACGTCCACTGAGGACAGCCTCCCCACATCCACTGTGAGATCAGCCTCCCCCACGTCCACTGAGGTCAGCCTCCCCACGTCCACTGTGAGATCAGCCTCCCCCACGTCCACTGAGGTCAGCCTCCCCCACGTCCACTGAGGTCAGCCTCCCCCACGTCCACTGAGGACAGCCTCCCCCACGTCCACTGAGGACAGCCTCCCCCAAGTTCACTGTGAGGTCAGCCTCCCCCATGTCCACTGAGGTCAGCCTCCCCCACGTCCACTGAGGTCAGCCTCCCCCACGTCCACTGAGGTCAGCCTCCTCCACGTCCACTGAGGACAGCCTCCCCCACGTCCACTGAGGACAGCCTCCCCACGTCCACTGAGGTCAGCCTCCCCCACGTTCACTGAGGACAGCCTCCCCCACGTTCACTGTGAGGTCAGCCTCCCCACGTCCACTGAGGTCAGCCTCCCCCACGTTCACTGAGGACAGCCTCCCCCACGTTCACTGTGAGGTCAGCCTCCAGCCCTGCGGATGGGGGGGTGTGCAGCCGGGACAGGCCATCTGGAGGGAAGGAAGCCGGTGGCACTCAGCACCGTGGAGACAGGTTCCACAGCCATCCGCTGTGTTCCAGGGCGCACACCTTCCACCACGCGCCAGCCTCACCCTGAGTGGGGACTGAGGATGACAACAGCGGCTCACACCTCACAACGGCTCACGACAGTGGAGGGAGATAACCAGGGTCTCCCAAGGGGGCTGGTGAGTGAACAGTGAAGCAGGCAGAAAACTACGCACACAGACGGGAACAGAGGAGCGAAGCCACCCTCACCGACACAGCACAGACTGCGTCCTACCACACGCGGCGTGTAACATGGAAACGCCAAACAGTATTATTCGGTGCTCAGGATATACAAAATAAAGCATGAAGACATAAACAGGGGTGCCCGACACCAAACGGTCAGCTGTTCGAGAACTTGACTTCTGAAGCTAAGTTTGTATTGGCTTCGCTACCTTGCATTTGCCCAGAGGCCTGGGATATGTATAAGAAGGATCCAAGAAGGACGCAGGCCTCCAGCCTGGTTTGTGGAGCTAAGCTCGCTTTCTGCAGGACAGTGACCATCAAGGGAGCGCCCGGGCGAGCCGGTGGGCGCGGCCTGGGGGCCCGGAACCTCTGAGCGACTGCTGGAAGGTGAGGGGCCTCCGCACTTAGGGATGCGAGCTCCTGTGACCTCCGCCGACAGCGCCAGGCTGCTCTAAAACGGCTTTGGTCCGGTGGGGAACTGGGATAACAGGAGCTGAATGTTCTAGATCTGGAAAGGTTCTTCTGCCTCTGGCTCTGGGGGGCCGACGTCATGGTGAAGGGCCGTCCATGGCCTGCTCTCTGAAGCAAGCCTTCCTTCTCTCCTAGCGCTCTGCTGTTTGGAGGTGACAAAGAGGTCCTGGTTGGGATGCCGGTGACCCCTCTGTGAAGACGCTAGACGCACAGGCTGGTGCTAGCTCACAGCGGGGCCTCGCGGGCCGTGGCCTGGCCTGTGTGGGTTCATGGCCAGCCAGACCCGGTCACGCTGACGCTGGCCCTAGGAGAGTGGTCCTTGCTGCCTGCTGATAACTGAGCTGCCTAACCGATGGGGGCGGCAGCCTCCTATCCACAGCAGCGGAACCCGGGCTCCGTAAAGACTCCTGAGTGCTTCAAGTCTCCCGGATGCACTGGCTCAGAGCACAGCACGCAAAGAGGACATGGTCCAAAATGGCGTGCCTGGGGTACCAACACCACCTAGCCATCATGGAAAACAACTGTGCAACTTAGAACTTGGATAACTTTATTCATATGGTGAGAGCAAGAATTTAATAAATTCTGTATCCACATGAATTTGATTTGATGATATAAAAATAAGCAATTCCTAACTCAAAATGTTCACATCTAATTTAGCTCAACAATCATTGGCATGTGCAAGGAAAAGAAAGCAAAAACCTCTAAGAATTTCTAGTGAATGAATTCAGGATTTTTTTTCTCTGAAAGGGAGGCAAAAATCAGGGTAACTCTGGAATCTCAAGGAAAGCTAATAACTGCAGGGGCCGTAGGTAGACCCTACACCGTTGGGTCTAAAAACGCTAAGAGCGTTTTTAATAGAATTTTTATGAAAGTAAAAAAACAATAAAATAAAGGGCTACACAAGGTTATCTTGAGAATTTACTCCTCCAAGAAACTTCCAAATGTGTCACAGGATTAGCCCTCCACAAGCCCCTCCCCACAGCCCTGAGGCTGGGCGGGGCACTGCCTCCCCACACCAGGCCTCCGACCCCGAGACCCATTCTCCAGGGCCGTCCTTCAGACCCTCCTCCCAGGGACAATGATGGCAAAGACCCTAGACAGTGGTTTTCTCAGTGGAGCTCTCTGAGACCATGGAGATGAAGCAGGGGCCCACCCAGACACAGACCCATCCTCAACATTCTTCCCAGACTCAGAGATCCACATCAGGTGTCTGGGGACAGGGTCCCGGATGAGATAAGGGAAAGGCCTGGCTGGATCCCTTCTCGGGGAGATCACAGAAGGGACTGCAGGCTGACTGGCCCTTACTGGGCTGTGCCATAGCGCTGCCACGGCCACCATGGGTCACAGCGTCCCACAGTCCCACACACAACCCAGGAGCACTCGAACATGGGACAGTGTAACTACCCAACATCTACTGTGTTCAGAAATGCTTTGTGCCTGCAACAGCTTATCAGTCTGTAATTACTGAAGACGGAGACTACCAACTAGAACGCTTCCAAGCCTCCAAATCTCGTGTCTTTGTCTAACGAGCAGGGTATTTACTTCAAGATAAAGAGAATCTATTAATTTTGAACAACTTGTTCTTTTTGTATGTTTTTTTGGGTAATTCTTACACATTTTGTTCTTGTTTCTCCACCTCCCCCATCTTCTTATTATATCTCTTGTTGTTTATTTCAACGCAGTACCTTTTACCACCAAATAACTTGCAAGGAACATGAAGGCTTGTTGGTAAATAGCGTGACAACCATGTTCTGCAGTGGTTATAAAAGCTTGGGAGGCTCCGGCCACCCTTTTAGCATGAACTTAATAAACAATTTAGCAAATGTAAGAATAACACGTCACACGTTGTCTCTGGAAGTAATGCAGTGGTTCTCTGCTTCCTCCTGGGTGGGAAAAAGATAAACTACCCCCCCACAGACAGCTGGCTGGCACAGGCAGGGAATGAATGTGACTTGTGGATCTGAGGGACTGGATGGTCATGAACTATAATGGAAAGAGTTCATGGTGATGGGCACAGATAAAATCCCTCACACTTGGGTTACTGGTATCAAGCTACCAAGTTCTTCATTTAATTTATCTCTGAGCTGGGCGCTGGTAGCTCATGCATGTAATAGCCTGAGATGTGGTGATTGCAGTTTGAAGCCAGCCCAGGCAAGAAAGTCTGTGAGGCTCTTATCTCCAATAAGATACCAAAAATCCAGAAGTGGAGCTATGGCTCAGGTGGTAGAGTGCTAGCCTTGAGCAAGAAAGCTCAGGGACAGTGCCCAGGTCCTGAGTTCAAGCGCACACACGCACACATACACACACACACACACTTCTCTGCAGAAGACTATGGTCAAAAAAGATGAAGAGAAATGAGTATGCATCCTAATAGCACCTGGGGCTCATGGGTGTCTTCATCTTTTGAGTCACATCCCTTCTAGTAACGTGTCCAAATGCACCGCTGCTGGGCATAGCTCCCTTGGAGGCCCTGCGCTCAAGCCCCAGTACTACCAAAAAGGAGAGTAGTGAACCACAAACACAGAGAATAAGGAGCAAGAAAACAATGTTACAGTGTCTCAACAACAGTACGCTACCAATAAAGCTGCAGGCACTGCTTAGTGTCAGAACTGATTCGTTTAAAGCATGAGAAAGTCATGTAATAAAATTCTACTTCTGAAATCCACTCATGCCCATCGTGCTCTCCTTAATCTCTACTTCCTTAAGTTACTGTCTACACATTCTGGATGTCAGGCTGGGACCATTACAAGAAAGAAATGCAGGCAGGAAAGAATGAGAAGCAAACTTGCTTCACTAAGCACCCAGCAAACACACCGAGGGAGCAAGTACATGTGCGAACAAACGACACGTTTCATTTACTGAAAGTAATTTTCTCAGCATGGGGAAGGCCCGCGCAGCAAGCGCCCTGTGCTGATTAACCACCAAACCTCTGCACGCAGGCCGCGGCCATCCCAGGCCCCGCCCTCCCGATGGCTCCACCAGGCCCCACTCCAAGGCCCGCTCTGTTCTTTCTCTTCCAATTGTTCACCGTCTTCAGACATCTGGAAGCAAGGACTTTGCCTGTGGGCCTTGGAGAAAGGCCAGGCCATGGGGGCGGGAGTCCCAGCAGCACCGAGTCCCTGGGGACTCTGGGGTGGGTTCTCCCACCTCCAGGTGAGAGCTGTGGGCACCGCGTGTGGGAGCAAGGAAGAAAAGAGCCCACGACCACACCTGACCTGGGACCGCGTCCAGTGCCCGGCTCACACCTGTCCTGGGACTGTGTCCAATGCCTTGCTCACACCTGTCCTGGGACCGCATCCAGTGCCTTGCTCACACCTGTCCTGGGACCGCGTCCAGTGCCTGGCTCAAACCTGTCCTGGGACCGCGTCCAGTGCCTGGCTCACACCTGTCCTGGGACTGTGTCCAGTGCCTGGCTCACACCTGTCCTGGGACCATGTCCAGTGCCTTGCTCACACCTGTCCTGGAACCGTGTCCAGTGCCCGGCTCACACCTGTCCTGGGACCATATCCAATGCCTTGCTCACACCTGTCCTGGGACTGTGTCCAGTGCCTTGCTCACACCTGTGCTGGGACTGCATCCAGTGCCTTGCTCACACCTGTCCTGGGACTGCGTCCAGTGCCTTGCTCACAGCTGTGTGTCTGGCTCCCTTGGTACACAGGGGGTGTTCCAAGCCCACAGCCTTTCCTGGGGTGAAGATGGAGCCCGTGGCCGGGCCCTGGCAGTCACGGCAGGCTCCTGCCAGAAACACTTCTCAGCCTGGGAGTGGGGCAGCGGGTCCCCCAGTCCTGAACCCCAAATCCCAACGGGTGAAAGAGTGAGACCCGAGCAGCCCGGCAGTGCTGCCACCCCCGTGGGGGCGGGGCGGGGTGCGCCTGGGGTGCGGGCCCATTCTGCCCGCAGGTGTGGGCTGCTCCCGGCGCCTCCACACCCCGCGTGCTGGTTCTCTCTACCACTGCCAGCCGCCCCCTTCCTCAGCCTTCTGAACCGCATGCTGCATGGTCCGCCCTTCCCCCCTTTCCTGTCTCCTCCCAGCAGCCGCAGCCAGCAGCCCACGGGCGGAGTGGGCAGAGCCCGAAGGGATGGTGCTGGCCATCGGCACTCAGCTTTCAGACTTCCCTACATGGCGGCTCTGCGGGGGCGGCCTGGGTGCAGGCGCGCGCGGACCCAGGGCCCGTGGGGCAGTGGGGATGACGGGATGAAGCCGGCCAGGAGCGCAGCTCCTCGGTCAGCTCCTCGTGGCTCCGGTCTGTACCTGCAGCTGCCAGTGACACGCGGACCCGAGGATTGCCGGGCCGCCGCTGAAGCAGTCAGGGGTCAGGGAGGCAGACAGATGCACAGAACCTCACGGAGACGTGGGGCGTCTCCATGGAGCTGGGCGGAGGACAGCTGCATCTGCCTGGTCAGCTGCCCCTGGCCCGTGCTCCTGGGTCTGGGCCGGTCAGGACCGGGTCAGGATGGAGGGCTATCCTGGGTCCACCCAGGCCCTGCTGAGTGCTACGCCTTAGTCCCAGTTCATCTCTTTGCCCTTCTCCTGCCTGCCACGGTCTACTCCCCACCCCATCTTCCAGAAGGATCTCCATGATCGATGGATGATGGGTTGATGGGAGCCAGGGCCCCGTGTGTGCTAAGCTAGCACTCCACACACCAGCTACTAGAAGGATCTTCTCATGCTGAGACGTAATGCCATCTCTGCCAAATAGGGCTTCCTAAGGCCTTTAAGGTAAAATGGACCCACGAGGTCCCGCAGCCCCGCCCCCTCCTCCTCCCTCCCTGGCATGCTGACCTTCTACATCAGCCAGGCGCTGGCTTGGGGCCTCTGCGTCTCCCACACAGCACTCAGTGCTCCCTCAGGCTCCCTGCGACGCCCGCTGCCCAGGCTCGCTCAGTGCTCACCCCAGGACGGTCCCTGCGACCCCGGGCCTCCCCAGACTGGCCTGCTCACACTTGCGTCCTGTTGGCTCACTCCTGTGGTGCTGTGGGGCTTTTCTCCCCAGCGCTTCTGGAGACGGTGATGGTTTTCCTGTGTAAACCTGGGTTTGTCTCATCTCCTCGTCACGTTCCGGCCTGTTCACCCTGGGATGGTGCGCCAGGGCTCTCCCCAGAACCAACGCCAATGGGGGCGGAGCTGTCTGCACCTGGGGGGGGTCACATGGTGCGCCAGGGCTCTCCCCAGAACCAACGCCAATGGGGGTGGAGCTGTCTGCACCTGGGGGGGTCACATGGTGCGCCAGGGCTCTCCCCAGAACCAACGCCAATGGGGGCGGAGCTGTCTGCACCTGGGGGGGGGGTCACATGGTGCGCCAGGGCTCTCCCCAGAACCAACGCCAATGGGGGTGGAGCTGTCTGCACCTGGGGGGGGGGAGGCAGCGATCACACGCACGGCAGGCCCCAGGACAGCCCTGGACCTGGATTGCCTCAAGGCCTTGCTCTGTCCGCAAGGCCCTGGGACAGCCAGCTGACCAACAAGTGCTGGGCGGGCCTGGGGGCTGGTGCCGACCTTCCAGACCTGGGGCTCTGCTCAGACCCCATCCACCCCACAGGAGGCTGCATCTGCTCCAGGCCCTGCCCGCCTCTGAGTCTGGGTGCTACTGTGAGGCCAGACCACTGCCGTGGTGTGCATTCAGTCTCTGGCAGCTTTGGAGGTTGGAGTCCGGGCTCTGCTCCACCCACAGGAAGCTGTGGGTCCTGGGCCCCTCCCTCACCAGCCTGGGTGCATGGCCCCTTCTTCCATCACATCACTCCAACGCAGGTCTTCCAAGGTTGGCCTCCTCCCTGCTTCTGCGAGGACACTGCACAGAAGCCCTGGACATCACCCACCTCGAGGTACAGACATGTGCACAGCCCCTCCTCGCACGCCTGATGATGCTGCAGCCTCCGGGGGGAACCCGTGCTATCTTTGGGGGCCATTCGCCAGCCTTCTGCACAGACAGGATAGCAGCTGGGACTTGGGAAACTCCAGGAAGGGAGGGGGCTGGATGTGGGCCAGGATGAGCCTCGCAGATGGGACCCCAACACAGCAGGAAACACTGGCATTGTTCATTAGTGCCCTGCTGCAGGATTCTGTTCTAATAAATTAACAGTGCATCCTGGCTGATTCACCTGACAGGAAACAAGCCCGTGTGTTCCCCGGGGACTGCGTGGAGGGAGGGGGGTCCTGACGCCCCGCAGGGGCCTGCTACTCATGCTGATGTGACTTCAAGTGCACAATGTGTGGGCAGAGATTGCAAGAGTAAAAAGGGAGCCGGGCAAAGCAAAGGAGTATGACAAGTATTGTAAGGCTTTTTTTGAAGATGTCAGATATGTTGCTTCTGCTTCTTCTCAATAGAGAGAATTGGGTGAAGGCTGGGATACGTTTTCAGATCGTGCTGGCATGAAGCACAGACCATCTGGAACTTTACAAAGCAGAGCCCTACCTGCCTAAAATGTAAAGTCAGGATGCAAACACCAATTGTGAAGCCAAGTGGGAGAAGGCCCTAGAACAAGATGGCAAATGCTTTCCACCTGTGCCCCCCATCCTTCCTGGGTGATCCCTCTGACCTGATGGTCACTTATGGACACTGTGGACTGCAGAGGCACACACAGCTGCACACGAGGGTTCTTCCTGCCCTGGGGCGGGTGTCGGGAAGGCCCATGTACTGGCTTCCAGCCCAAGCTTTGGATGGATAAATGGAGGAGGTAATATGCGTGGAGGAACAGAGGAGATACTGTGTACGGAGGAGCAGAGGGGGTACTGAGTATGGAGGAGTGGAGGAGGTACTGTGCGTGGAGGAGCAGAGGGGGTACTGTGCATGGAGGAGCAGAGGGGGTACTGTGTGTGGAGGAGCAGAGGGGGTACTGTGCATGGAGGAGAGGAGGAGGTACTGTGAGTGGAGGAGCGGAGGGGTACTGTGCATGGAGGAGCAGAGGAGGTACTGTGCGTGGAGGAGTGGAGGAGGTACTGTGCATGGAGGAGCAGAGGGGGTACTGTGTATGGAGGAGTGGAGGAGGTACTGTGCGTGGAGGAGTGGAGGAGGTACTGTGCATGGAGGAGCAGAGGGGGTACTGTGTATGGAGGAGCAGAGGGGGTACTGTGCATGGAGGAGCAGAGGGGGTACTGTGCATGGAGGAGCAGAGGGGGTACTGTGCATGGAGGAGAGGAGGAGGTACTGTGCATGGAGGAGAGGAGGAGGTACTGTGCGTGGAGGAGCGGAGGGGGTACTGTGCATGGAGGAGTGGAGGAGGTACTGTGCATGGAGGAGTGGAGGAGGTACTATGCATGGAGGAGCAGAGGGGTACTGTGTATGGAGGAGTGGAGGAGGTACTGTGCATGGAGGAGCAGAGGGGGTACTGTGTATGGAGGAGCGGAGGAGGTACTGTGCATGGAGGAGCAGAGGGGGTACTGTGTATGGAGGAGTGGAGGAGGTACTGTGTATGGAGGAGCAGAGGGGGTACTGTGCATGGAGGAGTGGAGGAGGTACTGTGTATGGAGGAGTGGAGGAGGTACTGTGCATGGAGGAGCAGAGGAGGTACTGTGCATAGAGGAGTGGAGGAGGTACTGTGCATGGAGGAGCAGAGGGGGTACTGTGCATGGAGGAGCGGAGGAGGTACTGTGCATGGAGGAGCAGAGGGGGTACTGTGCGTGGAGGAGCAGAGGGGGTACCGTGTATGGAGGAGCAGAGGGGGTATTGTGCATGGAGGAGCAGAGGGGGTACTGTGCATGGAGGAGTGGAGGAGGTACTGTGCGTGGAGGAGTGGAGGAGGTACTGTGCGTGGAGGAGCAGAGGGGGTACTGTGCATGGAGGAGCGAGGAGGTACTGTGCATGGAGGAGCAGAGGGGGTACTGTGCATGGAGGAGTGGAGGACGTACTGTGCGTGGAGGAGCAGAGGGGGTACTGTGTATGGAGGAGTGGAGGAGGTACTGTGCGTGGAGGAGCGGAGGAGCTACTGTGCATGGAGGAGCAGAGGAGGTACTGTGCATGGAGGAGCGGAGGAGGTACTGTGCATGGAGGAGCAGAGGGGGTACTGTGTATGGAGGAGCAGAGGGGGTACCGTGTATGGAGGATCAGAGGGGGTATTGTGCATGGAGGAGCAGAGGGGGTACTGTGCATGGAGGAGCAGAGGGGGTACTGTGCATGGAGGAGCGGAGGAGGTACTGTGCATGGAGGAGCAGAGGAGGTACTGTGCATGGAGGAGCGGAGGAGGTACTGTGCATGGAGGAGCAGAGGGGGTACTGTGCATGGAGGAGCAGAGGGGGTACTGTGCATGGAGGAGCGGAGGAGGTACTGTGCATGGAGGAGCAGAGGAGGTACTGTGTATGGAGGGGCAGACGGGGTACTGTGCGTGGAGGAGCAGAGGGGGTACTGTGCATGGAGGAGTGGACGAGGTACTGTGCGTGGAGGAGCAAAGGGGGTACTGTGTATGGAGGAGTGGAGGAGGTACTGTGTGTGGAGGAGCAGAGGGGGTACTGTGTATGGAGGAGCAGAGGGGGTACTGTGCATGGAGGAGCAGAGGGGGTACTGTGCATGGAGGAGCAGAGGGGGTACTGTGCATGGAGGAGAGGAGGAGGTACTGTGCGTGGAGGAGCGGAGGGGGTACTGTGCATGGAGGAGTGGAGGAGGTACTGTGCATGGAGGAGTGGAGGAGGTACTGTGCATGGAGGAGCAGAGGGGTACTGTGCATGGAGGAGTGGAGGAGGTACTGTGCATGGAGGAGCAGAGGGGGTACTGTGTATGGAGGAGCGGAGGAGGTACTGTGCATGGAGGAGCAGAGGGGGTACTGTGTATGGAGGAGTGGAGGAGGTACTGTGTATGGAGGAGCAGAGGGGGTACTGTGTATGGAGGAGTGGAGGAGGTACTGTGTATGGAGGAGTGGAGGAGGTACTGTGCATGGAGGAGCAGAGGAGGTACTGTGCATAGAGGAGTGGAGGAGGTACTGTGCATGGAGGAGCAGAGGGGGTACTGTGCATGGAGGAGTGGAGGAGGTACTGTGCATGGAGAAGCAGAGGGGGTACTGTGTGTGGAGGAGCAGAGGGGGTACCGTGTATGGAGGAGCAGAGGGGGTATTGTACATGGAGGAGCAGAGGGGGTACTGTGCATGGAGGAGTGGAGGAGGTACTGTGCGTGGAGGAGTGGAGGAGGTACTGTGCGTGGAGGAGCAGAGGGGGTACTGTGCATGGAGGAGCGAGGAGGTACTGTGCATGGAGGAGTGAGGAGGTACTGTGCATGGAGGAGCAGAGGGGGTACTCTGCATGGAGGAGCGGAGGAGGTACTGTGCATGGAGGAGCAGAGGGGGTACTGTGCATGGAGGAGTGGAGGAGGTACTGTGCATGGAGGAGCAGAGGGGGTACTGTGTATGGAGGAGCAGAGGGGGTACTGTGTATGGAGGATCAGAGGGGGTACTGTGCATGGAGGAGCAGAGGGGGTACTGTGCGTGGAGGAGCAGAGGGGGTACTGTGCGTGGAGGAGCAGAGAGGGTACTGTGCATGGAGGAGCAGAGGGGGTATTTTGCATGGAGGAGCAGAGGGGGTACTGTGCATGGAGGAGTAGAGGAGGTACTGTGCATGGAGGAGCAGAGGAGGTACTGTGCATGGAGGAGCAGAGGAGGTACTGTGCATGGAGGAGCAGAGGGGGTACTGTGCATGGAGGAGCAGAGGGGGTACTGTGCATGGAGGAGCGGAGGAGGTACTGTGCATGGAGGAGCAGAGGAGGTACTGTGTATGGAGGGGCAGAGGGGGTACTGTGCGTGGAGGAGCAGAGGGGGTACTGTGCATGGAGGAGTGGACGAGGTACTGTGCGTGGAGGAGCAAAGGGGGTACTGTGTATGGAGGAATGGAGGAGGTACTGTGTGTGGAGGAGCAGAGGGGGTACTGTGTATGGAGGAGCAGAGGGGGTACTGAGCATGGAGGAGCAGAGGGGGTACTGTGCATGGAGGAGCAGAGGGGGTACTGTGCATCTAGGAGTGGAGGAGGTATTGTGCATAGAGGAGCCGAGCGAGTACTGTGCGTGGAGGAGCAGAGGGGGTACTGTGTATGGAGAAGTGGAGGAGGTACTGTGTATGGAGGAGTGGAGGAGGTACTGTGCGTGGAGTGGAGGAGGTGCTGTGCATGGAGGAGCAGAGAGGTACTGTGAATAAATGGATGAAGGGGTACTGTGGATGGAGGGGTACTCTGGATGCATGGATGGAGGGGTACTGTGGGAGGAGGGGTACTGTGGATGGAGAGGTACTGCAGATGGAGGTACTGTGGATACATTGATGGGGGGCACTATGGATGGAGGGGTACTGCGGATGGAGGGGTACTGTGGATGGAGGGGTACCGCGGATGGAGGAGTACCATGGATGGAGGGGTACTGTGGATGGAGGGGTACCATGGATGGAGGGGTACTGCGGATGGAGGGGTACTGCGGATGGAGTGGTACTGCAGATGGAGGGGTACTGCGGATGGAGTGGTACTGCGGATGGAGGGGTACTGCGGATGGAGGGGCACTATGGATGGAGGGGTACTGCAGATGGAGGAGTACTGTGGATACATGGGTGGAGGGGTACCACAGATGGAAGGGTACTGTGGATGGAGGGGTACTGCAGATGGAAGGGTACTGCGGATGGAGGAGTACTGTGGATCTACATGGATGGAGGGGTACTATGGATAGAGGGGTACTGCAGATGGAGGAGTACTGTGGATACATGGGTGGTGGGGTACGGCAGATGGAGGGGTACTGTGGATGGAGGGGTACCGTGGATGGATGGGTACTGTGGATGGAGGGGTACTGCGGATGGAGGGGTACCATGGATGGAGGGGTACTGCGGATGGAGGGGTACTGTGCATGGAGGGGTACTGCGAATGGAGGGGTACCATGGATGGAGGGGTACCGTGGATGGAGGGGTGCTACGGATGGAGGGGTGCTGCGGATGGAGGGGTACCGCGGATGGAGGGGTACCGCGGATGGAGGGGTACTGCGGATGGAGGGGTACTGTGGATGGAGGGGTACTGTGGATACATGGGTGGAGGGGTACCGCGGATGGAGGGGTACCGCGGATGGAGGGGTACTGTAGATGGAGGGGTACCGCGGATGGAGGAGTACCATGGATGGAGGGGTACCGCGGATGGAGGGGTACTGTGCATGGAGGGATACTGTAGATGGAGGGGTACCGCGGATGGAGGAGTACCATGGATGGAGGGGTACTGCGGATGGAGGGGTACTGTGGATGGAGGGGTACTGTGGATGGAGGGGTACTGCGGATGGAGGGGTACTGTGGATGGAGGGGTACTGCGGATGGAGGGGTACTGTGGATGGAGGGGTACTGCGGATGGAGGGGTACCGCGGATGGAGGGGTACTGTGCATGGAGGGGTACTGCGGATGGAGGGGTACTGCAGATGGAGGGGTACTGCGAATGGAGGGGTACTGCGGATGGAGGGGTACTGTGGATGGAGGGGTACTGCGGATGGAGGGGTACTGTGGATGGAGGGATACTGCGGATGGAGGGGTACTGTAGATGGAAGGGTACCGCGGATGGAGGAGTACCATGGATGGAGGGGTACTGTGGATGGACCAACGTAGGTGATCTGGCCCCTGGGAGAGCCTAGTGCACACACATAGACACAAAGAACTCCGGCAGGGTCACTGCTCGGGAGGCACCGCAGCTCCGGTACAGTGCCTGTCAGTGGCCGGCCCACGTATGACGGTTGCTAAGCATTCCTCTGCGGTGTCTCCTGCCTGTGTGCTGTGGCATTGTGTGTGGGCCAGCAGAACAGGGTGACAGCGTGACCACCCCGCCCTACTGCGGTGTGCCCTTGCTGCACGCAGGCCCTCGCCCTGACCGCCGCGCCATCTCTCCTGGCCCAGCCCTGAAGGAAGAAGGCACTGCTTTACGAAGGAACTGGGTCTCACCAAGACTGTGCTGGGGACCACGCCAGCCTCCCACAGATGAGGAGCGGCTGAGCGAGGCCTCCACTGCCGTGTCCCTGCCCTGGGCAGGTGCCATGGGTACAGATGACCTGCCTGGCTGCCGGAGAGAGGATCAGGCATGCCACCGCCCCCTCCTGAGCAGACCCACGCCATCCAAGCCCTGGCTACCTTCACACTCCTCAGCACAGCTCAGGAGGTTTCCCAGCAGGTGTGTGGAACTCCTGGTAGCACCAGGTGCTAGAGAGATGGAGACAAACCCAGTGTCATCTTGTGCCAGGGGGGCGAATGACAGCATCTCAGGAGGAGGGAGAGACTCGCTGGCATGGAGGGAGGGGAAGGGCAGGGGTGGGCCAGGCTGGGCTGGGTGGGGGTGTGGATGGGGGAACACACGTGGGAGCCCCCCCCCCGCCCCCGTTCCCCTGATTCCAACCCCTGTCTATCATTTGCAGCACGCGCGAGCTCCACCAATGGCGTTGCAGACACACCGTTCTCCCGCCCGCCCTCTCGTCCCTGCGGAGTGAGTGTGGGAAGACACAGGTCTGGTGTTGGGGTCTGCGGGGCACGGGGAGCATCTCCATGCGCAGCACTCCTGCATTAGCCGGCCCACACCTCCAGACTGAACACTGCTCCCGGCCCGGGCGGGCTGGGGGAGAACTCCCTTGAGCCACAGGACGCAGCTCCAGCATTCTGCTTGCTGCTAAGATCTGCACACCACAGGCGACCTCCTGCTGATTCTGGGGTGCCCTACAATGAGAGGTCGGCTTACAAACACTATCGAATCCAGGAGCTCAGCTGTCCTGTGCCGTAAGGTGACAGACAGCAAACCAAGCAGAAATCTAGAAGCCGAAGGTGTTCTAAAAATAAGCGCTCTCTTCCGGTTTTGAGTGTTGGTTTTTCCTCTCTGAGTCCCAACCCGTCAGTCACGTTGGCAAGTGTGTGCCTTTGCAGGGCGCCACGTGGGCCGTGGGGACCCCCTCCCCTGTTCCCTGCCTGACCGGGAAGCCCCAGCTGCAGGGGTGGAGGAGGGGGTCTGCGCCCCCCAGGCCCCGCCAGGCACTGGGGCCGCCGCTAAGGCCCCTCTGGCTCTGCTCCCTCTCTCCCCTTGGCACTCAGGAGGAGACTGCAGGATGCTCTGGATGGGAAGGTGCCCCCAGAAGCTGGCAGACCAGGGACCATAGCTCCCGAATGCGCACTAGGCCTGGGCGGGAACAGTTCTACCCCAAAGAAAGCCCTTCAAAGCCCAGCCTCGCCGCACTCTCTAGTACATGTATTTGACTGATGGCCCAGTGACAAGAGGTGTAGCCAGGATAGTGCATGGCCAAGACTGCGAAGGCTGGGCGTGGCTGCGGTGCCTGCTCGCCCCGCAGGCCCAGGCTTCCTAGAGGCTGGACTCTAGGGAAACCAAGAGACAGGAGGGGTGGGGCCTCCCGGGGCACGCCACGCCCCTCGGGGAGCCAGGTCCCCCGGCCCTGGTGTGCAGGAGGAGCTGTGAGTAGTGACACTCACTCACCAACACACACTGGAATCTTACTAATTTCACAGAGTAGATAGATGACGAGGAGGAAAATCAATTCTCCTCTCCTAGAAGCTAGGTCCGTCTGCCAGTACCCGTCCCCCTTTACAGACAGCCAGCCCAGGTGAGACCGCGAGCTCCCACGTGCAGGGATTATGTTTGGATCTTGACAGGGGCGAAGATGAAACCTTCCTCAGAGTCCCCTCTGCAGGGCTGTGTCTCGGGAGAGCTGGCTCTGTGGGGACAGGGCTCATCTGGATAGATGTGTGCCCTAAAGGGACCAGGGGAAAGCAGGGGCGTGAGGGGGGCTCAGTCCTGCAAGGCCCTCATGAGACGGTCTGGCAGGGGCCGCCAGCTGGGGCAGCGTCGCCGGAGCCCAGCCCAGCTCTCCTCGGTGATGGTCACTGCGGGGCAGCCCAGCTCCGCACGCACACTGCTGAGCCTGGGAACCTGGGGAAGGACGCCCAGCTGCAGCCTGGACGGAACGGCTCTGACTTGTCGCCTCCAGAACTAGGCAAATGACCACCTAAGAACAGGTACGCAGCCCACGTCAGGCTGGTCTGTGCCTGCACTGTAACCAATCCCAGGTGTGCTGTGACTGGTTACCCTCCCTACCCCGGTGTGTGGTTTCTTGTGTTTAATTATAGCTACACCGCCACTACACTGCCTTAGCAGGCAGCGGCCTGGAAGCAGCGGTGATGACCGGAATTTCATACCAAACACATTTGCATCGGACCCATTTGCTTGATTCAATTACACTGCAGCTTACCAGGCTATCTGTTGATCGTTTCTCTTTCTTTGAGTTCAGTTTAATAGCTTTTACAAGTGAAAACATACAATCAGACAGAATGCCAGGAAAGAATGCCACAGAACACGGCTGGGTATGACCAGAAGGCAGAAGCAGATCGTTCTAGAAAATGCTCCTAGTCTTAGCCTCGCTGGGCTATGTAGCAGGCACAGAGCCTGGCAGCAGCCATGTAGAGTGGTTCTGGTGGCCATCCCACGTCATCTGAAGCAAGCTCACCCGTTTCCCCTGGTCGGCGGGCAGCAGCCTGAGGGCAGAAGCAATGCCCACAACCGGACTCCCTTGAGTTCCGCCTGGCCCAGGAAGCTCCCACCTCCCCCTGCAGCCGGGGCCCTGGGGGCCAGCTCAGAGTTTAGCCCTCAGCGTCTGTCCGCATGCTCATTCCCCATGCCTGAGCAGCCATTCACCCTGCAGGCCAGAAACAGTGGCTGCACTGGGAAGCCCGCAAGCCAGGTATGCGCGCAGATGTCACTGTTTGATTGATGGCTCTCCGGGCCATTCTTGCGAGTCCATGAGAAGCGTAACTAGCACCCTGCACCAGGCAGGGCAGGAAGGTAGGAGGCACAGAGGCCAAGAAAGAAAAAAGGGGCAAAAGCACCACCATTTTCACAGGTTGGTGAATAAGCAAAATGCAGAGGGGAATGCAGAGATAAGCGCATCAGAGACACAGTGACCGCATGGAAGAAAGCAGCACTGCCAGGTAGATGCTACACTTTACTTATTGTCATTATAAATGTGATGTACAGAGGGTTACAGTTACATCCGTCAGGAATGAGTACATTTCTTTTTGGACTATGTCTCCCCTTTTTCTTTGTGAGTGTTTCAACAAAGGAGCAAATAAACTAAATAAAATGTTTTCTTCCTCATTCACCAACAACTATCTTTTACTTTTTTTGGGGGGGGGGGGTCTGGTCGTGGGGCCTGAACTCTGGACCTGGGTGCTGTCCCTCAGCTCTTCAGCTCGAGGCTAGCACTCTACCACTAGAGCCACAGAGCTACTTCCGGCTTTTTTCCTCTTTGCTTATGTGGTGCTGAGGAATTGAACCCAGGGCCTCGAGCATGCAAGGCGAGCGCTCTACCACTGAGCCATCTTCCCAGCCCCACAACTATCTTTTAGTAGGAATATCCACTTCTAGCGCATCCTCAGCATAACAGATCATCCAAGAGAGCCCTCTGGTTGGGTAACTTCCCTAAATCAACCCTTACAGTAAATTAGCTCTTCTCTCACTTTTACTAATTTAGAGCATGTTTTGGAGGAGACCAATCCTGCCTCTGGAGAGAATATAAACCAAGCCCTGAGCCTGCACACCACACCTGCACATGAGAAAGCCGGGGTGGGCACCCCGCTCCGTCCTGCCCGGGTGACTGAGAGCCTTTTCTTGTTCTGAAGGCTGCCTTGGCTGGGGCCACAGAGACCCCGCACGGGGATGTATCTGTGGATCAGCACGGCTGACTCGAGGGGCAGACGTGCTTGGTAAGAGAAGGGAATATTGCCATCCTAGCCAGAGCACAGTGCCCCTGAGCCAGCAAGGCCCAGCCTACCCCTAGACAGCTTGGATGTCCTTGGAAACTGAATGCCTCTTGGCCTGCCAAAGGGCACAGGGGCAGTTACCAAGCCAGAAGCTCACCACCGAATCACCTGAGCCAGGGCGAGCTCAGGTTTATACACCAGCAGCAGACACGGAACAAGATGAAAAACATCAGAAAATTCAGGACAGTAATTCACCAATATCACCTGCTGCCAACCACTGATTGACTCATTTGATCATCTGGAATCCAAAGAAAGTCTCTATCCAGCCTCACCCATTAGCACCCTGTGTGGTGGACCTTAAAGAGAAATCTTAATGAGTGCCTAGGAGCAAATCCAGCAACAATTTCTAACTTCTAGGTAAGGTTTCCTAGGGAAAAAAATTTAGGCTAGAGAGCACATTCCAAAATATCCAACAGGACAATTCTCTTTTTAAAAAATTACAACAGCCCCTTTTATGCCTCACTAAATACATGGTAAACTCTGACAACCATACAACCAGAAGTGGCTTCCATCAATAAGTCTGCAAGTACCTACTCTGCCCTGAAGAACATCTCTTAGAACCTTTAGAAAAGAAGTGTGGGCTTCCCTGGGCCTCCTCTTCTTCATCTATACACTGGACCACAGAAAGAGGCAGGGCTATGGTTCTTAGACCAGGCCACTAATCAAGATCCCCACAATCTGAGCTTTCTTATGGGTTCTGGAAGATACTGAGCCAGATCTCCTAGGCAAGGCATGAACTCTATGCAGGGTACCCAGCTTCCCTTCCGATACCTTCAAACTGACTAGAGCAATTCAGCTGGCCCTCTCACAGTGAACTTCGTTTTAAGCAGTAATTCATGAACTGTTTCCAAGTGTGACTAAGTTGCCTTCAGGGCACAAAGTTTATCAAATGTTGGGTTCTAGAAGTGAAACAGAATTGAGATTCTCCTGGAGGTCTGTTTAATAAGGATGCTACTCTTACTTTTCTGCTTATGTAATTAGATTCTGAGCTGTGAAAACAATTTTTTCACTGTCTCTATATTTTAAAGCAAATTTGTGACAGAAACAATAAAAAAAAAGGTTTCTTTTTGTACAGTGTGTTCTTTCCTTCTTTGTCCCAACAGAAGAAACACACATCTGTGCTGTACTTTATGTCCTATTTGTCAGCCTCCAACTGTTGACCTCCACAGGTCTTACATGTTTGATGGTGCTTCTTGTCCTATGAGAATCTGCTGGATGGGCAGATTCTCTAGGGAAAAAAATGTGGAAAGGTACCTGGGAATTTTCTAGATGGAAGTAGAGTCTACCATTGAATAGATTCCCCAGTAAGCAGAGCTGCCCTGAGGCTCAGTTTCTGTTTTGGGTATTATTTTGGATCTCCAATGCCCAGAAATAGCCCTGATCTATGGCAGATACATACACTTAATTTCTCAACAAAGATGCTAATATCTCAGAGTTTGTTCCTCCATACAAAAGAATGAAATAGTAGAACATGGTCACAAGCATCAAATGAGAAAACTCGTGGATGCATTTGGTTAAAAAAAAAAAAGAGCATCGCATTAACACAACCTTCCTCAGCCCTTCTTCAGCTCCAGGGCAGGACCCGGCACACAGGGAAAGCCCGTGGTTGCTTGCTGAAAAGATCTATTTCTTTCTAGCCACCTTGATCACTGGCATATATGATCACGTAGGTTGGTTGTCTACACATTTTATTTTCACATCAACGATATATCCTTCTTTCCACAGGCCAGTTCTCCAGGCTGAACCCAAACCCCAGCGGGGTGTTCCTGCACGCAGGTTTCTGGACTCCAGCATGCCCAGAATAACACCTGCAGTCTACTCACACAGGTAGTCCTGCCCTACCGCAGATACTCCACAAACGATTTCCCAACAAAGATCTCAGCAAGGACGATAATAATAAGGGACATGAGCTGCAGAATAAACAGCACTGCAATAAAATAGGAAATAAAACCAACCAAACCTGAATAAAGGCCAATGCTGTTTTAGGTTTTGGTTCTTGTCAACTTTAGATTTCTACAATGCATGAAACCTAGAAAAATGAACTTTCACTGAGTTTCTTTCATTGGGTTGAATGCAAGCCCCCTTGTCTTGTGTTTTGTTGTTGTTGTTTTGGTCTTTTATAGCTGCTTTATTTCCCCAAAAACTAAGGACCAAACTCAGGGTCTTGCACTCTCCAGGCAAGTGCTCCTCCACTGATCTAAATCCCAAATCCCTACGGTTCCAAATCAGTGTCTTACTCCCTGAGACCCCAGCTGGCATGTTCAGCTCTTAGCTCATGACCCTAAAGCAGAAAGAAACCTCTCAGCAAGGCATCCCCTGGCGCTTCTGTGACTCTTCACAAGCCTTACTTTCGGACCTCTTGACCTTTACAGACGCTCTGCCTGTCTCTATTATCATGGCAGCTGGGACAGAGAAATCCAGATCTTGTGACACTGTTCCAAATGAGCAAGGAGCCCCGACTCTGCTTGGGCCAGCCCTGAGGTGCCAGGGAGCAAGTCGATGACATCCCGGTGGCATGGTCCATCCGCCCATCAAACCACCCCTTCTTTCCCTTTCACCAACCAGGATTCAACAAGGTATCTACACACTGGGGTGAAGAGAACTGGATTTGGTTGACGAAATCAAAGTGCTACCATGCACTGCAGACTTTGGAACCCAGAAAAAACCAGATGGGGACAGAGAAGACATGGTCTTTTCAGCGCCCTCTGGTTTTCAGGACAAATGGGTGCCAAAGCCCAGGCTGCAGGGGTTCGTGCCCAGCACCCCACTGCGCAGCCTCCCCGCTGCCCTGTGCCTCTGCCTCCCCTCCCACCAGCTCTGCATGGATTTCAAATACTGGCATCTACCTTGCCTGGTACTGGCCTGTTAGGCGGGGCTAAAATAGGCCGGATCAAAGTTGTGTCACTAGTGAGGAGGCCCAGGGAAGGGGCAGGGAGGGGGGTAGAGAGGGGGGCGAGGGTGGGAGGCGGGGAGGGGGTCGGGAGGGTGGGGAGGGGGTCAGGAGGGTGGGGAGGGGGCGGGGGTCCGGGGAGGAGTCCGGGGAGGGGGACGGGGGGGGGGGGCGGGGGGAGGCCTGGAAAGGGGGTCCGGGGAGGGGGTCGGGGGGTACGGAGGGGGCCCGGGGAGGGTCCGGGGGACAGGGCGGGCTCTCCCAAGGCCTCCCTGGGGCCCCTCTGAGCGGCCTGACCGCGACCCTTCCTCTCAAGCAGCCCGACGGGGCGGGCGCGCCCCACCTGCGCAGACCCACTGGCAGAGCCCAGTGAAGTCCGACGCACCGTTCGCAAGCGGGGCTTTAGGAGGCCGGACTCGCGTCCCCAACGTCCTGCCCCGTGCCTGGCTGGCTGGCCCGGACGGGACGCGGAGGACCGGGAGGCACGGCGCCTTCCACCCCGCGCCCGCCGCGGCCCCGGCCCCCGGCACCCCGACCTCTGGCATCGCGGCCCCCGGCATCGCGGCCCTCCCGTCCCCCGGCCCCTGGTCCCCGGCCCCCGGCACCCCGGCCCCCGGCATCTCTGCCCCCGCCCCCCCCCCCGGTCCCCGACCCCCGGCATCGCGGCCCCCGGCCCCCCGGCATCCCGGCTCCCCAGACCCCCGACCCCCCGACCCCCGGCACCCCGACCTCCGGCCCCCCCGGGTCCCCGGCATCCCGGCTCCCCGACCCCCGGCCCCCAGACCCCGGGCCTCCCAACCTCCGACCCCTGGTCCCCGACCCCTGGTCCCCGACCCCCGGCCTCCGGGCCCCCGGCACCCCAACCCCCGGCATCGCGGCCCCCAGCCCCCCGGCACCCCGACCCCCCGGCCCCTGGTCCCCGACCCCCAGCCTCCGGGCCCCTGGCACCCCGGCCCCCGGCATCGCGGCCCCCAGCCCCCCGGCCCCTGGTCCCCGGCCCCCGGCCCCTGGTCCCCGACCCCCGGCCTCCGGGCCCCCGGCACCCCAACCCCCAGCATCGCGGCCCCCAGCCCCCAGACCCCGGGCCTCCGACCTCCGGCACCCCGGCCCCCGGGCCCCGGAGCGGCGCTCACCTCGAGGCGACTCAGGCTGGAGCTCTTGGAGCGCGACTTCTTGCGCAGGTACACGGAAAAGAACCTGCGCACCGTGAACTTCTTCATGCCCAGGTCCATCGCCCCGCGCCCAGCCGCGAGGAGCCGCAAGGCCGGCGGGCGCGCATCCCCGGCTCATCCCAGGCGCGAGGTCGGGGGCGCGGGCGGGCGGGCGGGCGCGCGGGCCGGGAGCCCGGCGCGGCGGCCCCGGGCGCGGACGCCGGCTGCGGGCACAAAGGGCAGGCCGCGCCGGCCACCGGCCGGGCCCAGGAGCTGAGTCCCGCGGCGCCTCCACCTCCAGCCGGAGTACCAGCAACCGGCAGCCCACCCCGCCTACGACCACGCCCACCTCCCCACCCACCAATCAGCGCTGCCCTCCCTGGCACGCCTATCTCCACGCCGTCCAATCAGCCCTGGCTACCCTCCGCCACAGGCGCTCACGCTTCCCCTTTCCGAGCGAGTACTAGTTCCCGCCCCATCCCCGCCCATCTCCACCTTTGCCAATCATCGTCCCCCGCCCTGCCCAGGGGTACCCCGCCCTCGTCAATGCCTCCAATCAACGCCCGCCGTCCTCCGCCCCAGGGGTTCACTCTCCTACTACGCTTTCCCTACGAGAAGCTCCCTGTAGCCCCTCCCTCCACCGGCACGCCCGCTTCCCCGCCCACTGCCGCCGCAGCCAATCAGCGCGAGCGCCGGTCACACGCCTAATGAGCCGGCCCGGACCGCTCCCCGCGCCCCGCGGCGGGTGCGGTTGCTCGGGCTGCCCGGTCCCGGCTCTCCGGCTCCGGCCTTGCCCAGCCTTGCCTGTTTGAGGGTGTCACGCTCCTTCCATGAAAGCAAGCGTGTTCCCCGGCGTCCCCTTCGGCGGTCAGCGAGCAAGCGCGATGAGCACCGCACCCTCGGTGCCCCTTCCGGGTCTCTGCCCGGGACCGCAGGCCCGGCCACCCCGGCCACCCCGGCCACCCCGGCCACCCCGCTCTCCGAGGCCGGCGCCCCGCCCGCCCGGGGAATCCACTGGCGGTGACAATGGAGGCGTCACGTGGCCGGGGCTGTGGCCCCGACTGGAAAGCCCGTTTCCCGCCGCAGAACAATCCGGCCGGGCGCGGGCGCGGGCGCGGGCGCGGGCGCGGGGCGGCGGGGCGGCGGGGCGCGGGGCGTCGGGGCGCGGGCGCGGGCGCGGGGCGGCGGGGCGCGGGGCGCGGGGCGGCGGGGCGCGGGCGCGGGGCGGCGGGGCGGCGGGGCGGCGGGGCGCGTGGCGTCGGGGCGCGGGCGCGGGGCGGCGGGGCGGCGGGGCGCGGGGCGTCGGGGCGCGGGCGCGGGGCGTCGGGGCGCGGGGCGGCGGGGCGGCGGGGCGCGGGCGCGGGCGCGGGGCGTCGGGGCGCGGGGCGCGGGCGCGGGGCGCGGGGCGGCGGGGCGCGGGCGCAGGGCGGCGGGGCGCGGGCGCGGGGCGCGGGCGCGGGCGCGGGGCGGCGGGGCGCGGGCGCGGGGCGGCGGGGCGCGGGGCGGCGGGGCGCGGGGCGGCGGGGCGCGGGCGCGGGGCGGCGGGGCGCGGGGCGGCGGGGCGCGGGGCGGCGGGGCGCGGGCGCGGGGCGGCGGGGCGCGGGGCGCGGGGAGCGGGGCGCGGGCGCGGGCGCGGGGCGCGGGGCGGCCGGGCGCGGGCGCGGGCGCGGGGCGGCGGGGCGCGGGGCGGCGGGGCGCGGGCGCGGGCGCGGGGCGGCGGGGCGCGGGGAGCGGGGCGCGGGCGCGGGCAGCGCAGCGCGGTGCTTCCCCGGGGCCGACCTGGGGCCGCAGGCTGTCCCCGCAGCTGGCCATCTGAGGCCGACCTGGGGCCGCAGGCTGTCCCCGCAGCTGGCAATCCGCCCTCCGCCTTTTGTGCGGCATCTATGCATGGAGTGTGTTTAAAGGGGGAGCCGAGCGCCCGGCGTTGTAACGGCTCCATCTGGGGGCGTTGAGTCAGAAGCGCTGCTCCTTCGCAGTGCACATGGCAGACGCCGCACTTGGCCTTTTCATTTTCCCGGGGGAATCACGCGTTGCCTCGGGGCTTGCGGTGGGCGACGCCCTGCGATCTGCGATCGTGGATGGCGCGGGCGGCAGAGCTCCGCCAGCCCTGGTTGAGGAGGGGGGCCCCGGGACCTCCCGGGTTGCCTGAGGGCCTGCCTTTTCCCGAGGACACCAGGCTCGGAGTGGACAGCAAGAGTCCAGCGTCAGGGCTCGTCCTCTTCCGTGCCCGGTGACCCCGGGCACGCGGGCCTCTAACAGAATCACGATGAAACCCACCACAACTCCATCCCCCAGACCGCGAGGCTTGTGGGAAGGCGCAGCGATGTTGGGACCACAAGGAGCCAGCTGTCACTGTAGGCCATAGACAAACACCGAAAAATGTAGGCTCAATCATGACCCCAAAGGCCGGAGGTGTGGAGTCAGATGCACAATGCAAAGTAATCAAACTTACTACATTTAGGGAAATAAATGCAAAAAATGCAAATACGATAGCCTAAGAGATTATAAATGCGACAAAGCAAATGCAAAATGAAGGAAATAATTCTTGGAATGAAAAGATTGTAACTGACAGAAACAAGGTACAGATAATGTAAGTGTTCTGTTTATTAAAGAGCACATTATGGGGCTGGGAAGGTGGCTCAGTGGAAGAGCACTTGCCTTGCAAGCCTGAGCCCTGGGTTCCATTCCTCAACACCACATAAGCAAAAAGAAAAAAGCCGGAAGTGGCACTGTGGCTCAAGTGGTAGAACGGTAGCCTTGAGCTGAAGAGGCCCAGGCCCAGAGTTCAGGCCCCATGACCGGACCAAATAAATAAATAATAAATAAATAAAGAGCACGTTAGACACTGCTCACAGCTCAAAGAAGGATCTAGAAATGCACTACAGGATGAACCTCCAGCAGTACAGTGTCTTCAGTCAGATTTCTGCCTACTGCACTGCACACGGCCTGATCTCTGTAGCAAGCCCCTGGTCACGGTGGCTCTCCAGGCTGTGACTCTGCCCCAGGGGACATTTCAGGTTTGTACTTGCAGGTGAAGGGCTCCAGGCACCTGGTGGGCCGCTGGAAATGGCACACGGCACAGGTCAGGCCCGCCAAACACATCTTCAGTCTGTTCCTTCTGCTTAATATTTCTGAGAACCTTAAACTGCTCCTATTTCAAAACTGCAGTTGGGCTGAGGATGAGAAGGTGCTGAAGGAAGAGGAAGTCCAGGAGGAGGAAGAGGAAGTTCAGGAGGAGGAGGGGGGGAGGGAGAGAGGCAAGAGGGGGGAGGGGGAGGAGGGGGAGGAGGAGAAGGCAGAGGAGGAGGAAGATTCTAGGAAATATCTAACAGGGTGTTGCTAAAAAATGCCAGTTCCATTAGTGGAGGCTACATGTGGAATTGCTTCACTAAGTGTGAAGTGTGCAAATGAAGTTGTGGGTTTCACACAGAAAAAAAAAAAAAAGTAAAAGGCTGGGAAGGAGCAGAGTTTTCATCTCTAGTTTCCTTCTGCTGTGGTGACAGCCGCCTGCTGCCGGGCCTCCTCTGCAAGGCGTTTTCAGTATTGCATAGGCTGAGGTGCGGCTCCGAGGTAGAGCACCTGCCTCACAAGCACAGAAAACAAACTTCATGGACATCCACAGTGTTTTGGATGCTGCTCAGGTCTAGTAGGATCAGGACCTCAGTGCACACAGAGGCCACACTTGGAGAAACTGTGGGTGTAGGGTGGGAGCTTCGAGGTCCACAGTTCCCTTGGGTGCTTGCCCTGTCCTCTCCCGTCAGAGGGCCACTGAGGCGGCTGGTACTGGGTGTTCAGAGAGGCAGGGTCTGGGCTATATCCCACAGTACATTTGCAAAGTCAAAAAGGGGGAAATCCTCTTTTATCAAAGCAGGGCTGGTCCCGGGATCTTGAGTGAATCTCTGGCATCTGTAGAGAATGCCGGGGATGTAGGCAGAGAGGTCAGACAGGCCAGCTTGTGCTACGCTGTGTCCTACATGGCAAAACTCCAGGCAAAGCAAAATTCCTATACCACCCCGGCCCCTGAGTCCCATCCCAGGTAGTTCTAGAAAGTTCCCGATGGCTGGCACCCAAGGCCCAGGCAGGAGCACACACAGCAGCTCTGGAAGAATGCGCATTAGACACAGCCCAGGGCTTGAACCACAGACGCATGTCAGGAGCCCGAGCTGTCCGTCTCTGTCTACTACATGCCCGAGAAAAATGAGCTTTGAGCATAAATTAGTGGTGATGACAAATCTCAGATCAGACTGTAGAGACTTACAGAGGCCAAACTTTTGAATAAATCACATAGAATATGTTCATTTAATACCGTCGGAAGAAAGAAAAAAGGGACAACTATGGGCTATAAACTGGCCGGGCATATGTGTAAAGACAAGTAAAACTGAGGCTAAAATGACAACTATTTTAATTACAACCCCATAGATAAAAAGCAGTGTAGAGAAAGGCATAGGAAGAGTGGACAAAGGAAACGTAGCTTGTAGGTAAGTGAATGACGATCAGAAAGTCAAAGATAGGAAATTGGAGAGTGTGATTGAGAGAGGAGAAAAGCAGCCTGGTCCTGAGCCTTGGAAGGGGAAGGGAGGAGAGATGCAGAGGTGAGACTGTTGAGAAGTTTTCAGAATTGATAGAGTACAACAACCTTCATGTGTACAAGGACCTAAAAAGCCAATAGAGGATTAAATTTTTAAAAAATTCTTTGTACCTAAATGCTTCATATTAAATGTACCAAACACCAAAACATAAAAACAATCTCTCCAAAGCAGAAGACAGGTTTTTCTATAAATGAATGTTAATTAAACTGTCAGTTACCATCTCAACCGTAATAGTAGAAGCCAGAGAAAAGTGGCATGATCTCTGCAAGGCGCTGCAGGATACGCTGGAGAAGGGACTGACCTTGCGCTTTCTACCCTGTAATAAAAATTTCCACAAGTAAGGGCAAAGTAATTTATTTCCTCATGAACAACCTGAGGAAGTTCTCTACTGAGAAAATCTTATGGGTGATACAAAACACACATGAACTCGATAAAATGAAATAAAAAGTGCATAATTTCTGGGTTGAAATCAAATTAGAAATGGAGGCTCAGTTTTAAAAGATTGTATTTGCAGAAGAAGAAGGGATAGAGTTTCAACCCTGTCTTTGGCAGTTAGAGATAAAGAGGCTGAGTAGCTGCAGCTCAAGTGTAAAATATACATGTCAAAACTCCTAGAGTAATCAACAAAATGAATACAAATCCAACGTGAAAATCCCAAACTAGCAGAGGCAAAAGTATATGAGTGGAAAGAGAACAAATTCTAAGAAAGAAACAGAGCAGAACAAGAAATACACAGGTTGTCAGCAGTGTCCACATGTGGCTGTGCATCGGAGAGCTGAGACCCCTTCAGGCCCTGCCCATTCAGCCTGGGACCTGCTCTGGGTGCATGCGCAGAGAGCCACGGGCGGGGTTGGGGGGTGGGGGTGGGGGGAGGGTGGGGGGTCAGCAACAGGCTTGCTTACGGTTAAAAGCCCGGTCCCCACCTCAGCAGGCCTTGGCTGGACTCGGCTACAATGGGCCTGCACCTCTCTGGGCCATTCCACTTTGAAAACCAAGACCTGTGGGCAAATGTGGAGGCCACAGCACTGCCTGCTCTCTGTCTCGGATCCTGAGGGCCAGGTCTCCTTCCAGGACCATGAGTAGTCTGTCAGTAAGACAAACTCTAATTCTATAGCTTACACAAACTAAATGGTATATATAATCATATGCATACATACACATACATTATATACATACAATGTGCACAGGCTAAATTTTCCAGTAAAAAGACAGAGTGTCAAACTGGTTTCAAAATAAATTTGGTTATGGAGACATCTCTAAAACAGAAATATGGAAAGTTTTGAATAAAAGAATTGAAAAAAAGCTGGCACTAGTGGCTCATACCTGTAATTCTAGCTGTTCAGCAGACTGGGATCTAAGGATTACAGTTCAAAGCCAGCCCAGGCAAGAAAGTCCACGAGATTCTTATCTCCAATTAACCACCAGAAAACTGGAAGAAGAGCTGTGGGAAGTGGTGGAGCACTAGCCCTGAGTTCAAGGCCGTAAGTTCAAGCCCCAGAACCAACACACACGCGCACAAATGCACACATGCACACACACACACACACACACACACAAGCATTGCAAAATGGAAAAAGGACCATGCAAATAGCACTAAAAGTGAGATACACAGTAATATTGGTGTCATATAAATGACACAAAATTCTTTGCCAGCTGTGAGAAAGTTACATTTGATGAAGTTTTCAATTCACAGGGAAAGTATTGATTTCAAATTTGCACGCACCAAATAACACAACATCCAAATATATTATTCAAAAATCAACAGAACTAAAGTTAGAAATTGACAAATCCACCAGTCACTTGGGGATTTTTTTTTTTTTTTGGGTGGATCATGGGGCTTGAACTCTGGGCTTGGGCGCTGTCCCTGCACTTTTCAGCTCAAGGCAAGCACTCTACTGCTTGAGCCACAATGCCACTTCCAGTTTTCTGGTGGTTTATTGGAGGTAAGAGTCTCACGGACTTTCCTGCCCACGCTGGCTTTGAACCGTTATCCTCAGATCTCAGCCTGGTGAGTAACTAGGATTACAGGTGTGAGCCATCAGCGCCTGGCTACTTGGGGAAATTTTTAACACATTTCCCAAGAAATGAAAAATCTAGCAGGAAAACCAAAACCAATATTTGAATGCTTAAACCCTAACATTTAAGAAGTCTAACCATAAACATATGTCACGTATTCTTCCCAAGTACACATGCAGCTAAAAAAAAAATGACCATGTTGTAATCTAGATCATGAAACAGAGATCAATACATCATCTAGAAAATCATCTCACCAATAATTGCTACAATGCAACTGATCCTTCTTGCCAGCCTTCAAGGGTGATTGTATCATTCAGCACTGAGTCCTCCTTTGGCTCATGCTGGGCGGGCGCATCCTGAGCCTCCATGAGCCGTCAGGCCAGGCGGGTCTGACCTGTCCAAAGGGAATATTCACACTGGGGTGCTGGAGGCACTGTGTGTTTTGCTCACGCCTCCCATGGTGCCTCCACTGAGAGCGGCCGCAGCCTGGCAGCCAGGGCCCCTTCTGCTCCGTGGACCTGGCCCAACGGCAAAGCAGGACAAAAGCGCAAAGCAAGGAGTCCTGCTCTTGCACGACAGCACAGACTTCAGCGTTACCTTCAAACTTCACCTTCACAGGTGCCACTGCGGAGGACAGAGAGATTCTTCTCCTTACTAACATACTCTCTTATTCCTTAGCTTAGCACGCTGGCCATGAGCCGTGAGGGTGACAGGCTGGCCAGAGCGGCTTGGGCCTCGGTCCTCAGAGCCTGGATCTGTGCTCGTGATGAAGCGTCTCAGTGGCTCATTTGTTTTGTTGGGAATTTCAAAAAATGAATGCTTTGTTTGTTCCACAAGCTGCTCAACTGTGGGCTGTGCCAAGGTGGGGGAACTGGCTTTCCCAGTGCTGTTTTGGGGTCTCCTGTAGGAATTCACTCCGCACACATCCCTGCTGAGAGGCTGGACCACCAGCGTTGGATCTGCGTCCGGATGAGGACGCAGGAGGAGGGGCATCTGTGGGCTGCGGGAGCAGACAGGTGGGGGAGGGGTGCCGGGTCTCTGGCGCCCTCTTGCCCTACCCCATTTTAGGGTCAAGAAATGAGGTTTCTTTTCAGGCTTGTGTCCTGGCGTGGGCTTCAGACACAGGGAGACGCAGAGAGACCACAGTCTCTGTCCCCCGTGGATGCTGTGTCTGCATCCACGCAGGCCGGGGGATCTAGAAAGCAGACTGGTGTCTTCATTCGTTCATTCATTCATTCATTCCTTTGTGATCCCTCATCCTCCTCCCTCTCCCTCTTCCTCACCTTCTTCCCCCTTCAGTTTGGACCTTGCAGAGAACTGTAGAACTTTTTCTGGCTGAGTGGGCTGCTGAGATTTGAGGCCAGAGCCCAGAGGCCCAGGGAGACTGCATCGCAGGCCATTTCGGGGAGACTCTTCCGGCACCCACAATGATGTCTTGGCCCAGCTCTGTGTAAAGGTATAAGGGCCTGCCTCCTGGGACGGATGGACATGTGCACAGCGCGATGAGACCACTGACCAGCTCTGGAAAGAGTCCACCATCACCGGGAAATGCTGCCGGGCCCCGCCCACTGCTTCTTCTCCTCAGTGACACGCGTCTACTCTAGCTCACAGTTACATCTTAATATATATCTCTCTTTTCTGGGGGGAGTGTTAAAAGTAGAACACACCCTGCATCTAGATGACCATCTGCAGCCACTTGCACAATTCAGCGAGCGCGCTGCCGTGTGGGCAGCAGCCCGGGCGCGCTCATCCCGTGCCCAGCGTGTGTACGCGGCTCTGCGAGTGGCTCCCGGGACCCTGGGGAGGGCTGCGGGCTGGACCTGCTCTTCGCGGGTCCTGGGCCTCGCAGCACATCTCACGTGCCCACCGGGTTCTTTGCGTGCTTGGCGTAACGTTTTGTCACTTGTAGATGATTCTTGACAGAGGACAAAGGAAAGCCAAGGGAAGCTGTAAGTGTTTCTATCGACAAACATTTCCTGGAAGCACCAAACTGTCACTTTGTTACTTTGAAACAGTGGTGGCGGCTACCAGGGTCTCAGCCCGAAGCTGCTTCCGGGTGGCCCACGCCCTTCGAGGGGCACAGCCTCCCTCTGCTCCCGCTCTCTCAGAACTCCCACGGGGGCTCGGTCCACGGGCACGTTACCCTCCACTTTCCCCTCCCCCCTTCAGAACCTTTCTACGGCGGCTTTATAAGCTGTCCTTGGGAGTGTGTGCCAGAGAGTGTTGGCAAAGGATGGCCAGCAAGGTGGGAGAGAGTTCACATTTCCTAATCTTCCAGGGGGTGGGGCGGGGAGAGGGGCCACCCTACCTTCCTCTCTGGGGAACTGAGCCTAGTTTTCCAGGTCCTCTCCTTTCTCCTTCCTGTGAGGGGCTGCAAGCTGGGCACCATTTCCCCACTTAATTGAGCTGCTTTCTACCTTCGCCGGATACGGTTCTCTCTGTGTCACTAGAACACCATGTGCATAGCCACCGGAGGGTGACAGTCCCCTGCAGAGAGACCCCTGGCTCCGGCGCCAGCATGCACACGGCCTGCCCGGGTCCCTGGGGTGCAGGACGGCTCAGCACCCTCTCAGCTCAGCACAGCCCTGGCTGGGGGAGATGCTGGGGTTTGAATCCTCCTGGGACTTTTGAGCTCAGTCTTGATCGTTGTAGCATAACAGAACCTTTCTTTAATTAAGCAAGCGAGCACTATCATTAAACTCTCAGGTCATTGATACTGTAACAGTGAACAGCTCAGCCTGCTGGCCACACTGCCAGGATACCTGCCTCAGTGAACAGCTCAGCCTGCTGGCCACCCTGCCAGGACACCTCTATCAATCAGTGAACAGCTCAGCCTGCTGGCCACCCTGCCAGGACACCTCTATCAGTGAACAGCTCAGCCTGCTGGCCACCCTGCCAGGACACCTCTATCAGTGAACAGCTCAGCCTGCTGGCCACCCTGCCAGGACACCTCTATCAGTGAACAGCTCAGCCTGCTGGCCACCCTGCCAGGACACCTCTATCAGTGAACAGCTCAGCCTGCTGGCCACCCTGCCAGGACACCTGCCTCAGTGGCACAGGCCCGGGTGTGCTGTCCACCACTCTGCTGCCTCTCCTAATGACTCAGAGCGGAGGATGAACACAGGACCTCCCACCAGCCAGGCAAATCCCAGCCCTTCCTAATGTCTTTTCTTGGGAGGTCAATAATTTCTCTCAGTGTCATCCTTTTTTGCTAAATTGTTGACACAGTTCTTGAATCAGAGACTCTCTGACAGCCTTAGCACCTGTGCCAGCCGCCTTCTCCTGGAAAGAGCCAGCTAATGACCTGATCATCTCCTCTAGAACCAGAACTACAGATGGTAGAGTAAACCCTACAGACTTGGTATTCCTCCAGGAAGCCCCAAATAGGATCTTATTTGTAGCTATTGGCTTGTTCTGTGAACTAATGAATGGAAAGGAGAAAGGAATGAAGTCATAGGTCAGAGGGACTTGAACCTTAAGGAGGAGGTAAGTAGTCGGAGCGAGAACAGAAGTAAGCAAGCAGAGGAGCTACAAACGGACACATTGGGAAGGAAACTTAAATCTCAGACAGGAGGCTCTTGCCTTACAAAGTGTAAGAAAAGCCTGCTCATCAATATTTATGTTTTATTCAAAATACCAAATGTTCAAATTGTTGCTATGGTGGATTTTTGTAATGCTTTGCAAAAATCAGAATATTCCTCACCTAACGCTCCCTCCCCCCACGCATCATGAGGCTGGTACCCCTTTCCTGACCCCGCACTGGGAGGAGGGGACCCCACTTCTATACTGTGAAACAGAGAAGAGGAGGAGATCTTAGGGCACACTGCACTGCTATCTACAAGGAACGACTCTCCAAGTGTATTGGCCAAGTCTTCAAAACACACCTGCCCCTACTTCAGGGCAAGAGGTCTGCTCACTTAGAAGGGAATGTGTGCTTCCAAGCTGTTGACAGAAGAATGAGAAGCAAAGGCAGAGCAGCGCAGCCCAGCCGCGATCACTCCCCGAGGCCGGGGCACCGGGACACTGCGTGGCAGACCAACCTTCGGACGTGGAAGCCAGGCCTTCCTGTGGCTGCGGGCTCCCTGTCCACACGGAGCAAGCACGCGTCATGTGAAAGGGTCCCGCGAGGTCGCGCCAGCGCGTGGGCATGGCTCTGCTTCCCACACACCCTGGGCGGCAGGAGGGTATTGTTCGGGCCCAGTCATGGGAACTGAATGGGATGACAGGGAACTCACTAGCTCCCACAGAGGTCCAGGAGCTCACGTGGCTACGGAGGTGGCTGGCAGGTGCCCAGAGCGTGACGCAGGGCGAGGTTCTGTGTGACATGTCTCCACATCCACAGCAGCTGCCCGGGGCTTGGTGTGTTTGTCCTGACACTGGGTGCGATGGTCACAGGTGAGCTGGCTGCACAGTTCCTCAGTTACTTATCCGGGGAGTAAAAAGCCACCCCCAGGGGATCCTGAAGGGCATGTTGCTAAGACTCACTGCTCGGTGGTGCGGAGCTGGGGAGGAAGGGACGCCAGCCTCCACTGATGGTGGATAGCAAATTCACGCAACCACTGTTGGACGACATTCTGTAGATGCCTGATAATGAGAATAACCGATCCTCTGATCCAGCAACACCACTCCTGGTCATTTATCCAAAAACTGTACATCAGGACCCTCTCAAGACACCCGCAACCTAAGTCACTGCAGCACTCTTCCTACCAGCCACACTAGAGCCAGACCAGATGTCCCACAGCTGATGAATGGATCAAGAAAAAATAATATATTTACTAAATATTGTTATATAGTATATATGGCATATGTTATATTACAGTACATATCATATACATACATACATATACACATATACACATACATATGGAGTTCTATTTAGCTATCAGGTTTTCAGGGAAATAGATAAACCTAAAAAAAAAGTCAGGCTCAGAGAGACAAAGCAAAGGGTGCAGTTTCTACTCCAATGTGAAAGTTCAGACCCCAAATGTAAACAGATAGGAAAACGCATACAGGGACATTTGTGTAAATACACAGTCAAACTGACTAAAGTATGTTAAGCATAGAGGTAGGTTCCATGGTATAAATCTGTTGGATAATTCATAGACAGCTTAGTACAATGAATACCAGGAAGCTGAAGTGTCCTGACTGGTGTGGAGTGGGGATAGTGTGAGGCGGGCTGGTGGGGGGGTAGAGGGAGGGCGGGCTGGTGGGGGGGTAGAGGGAGGGCGGGCTGGTGGGGGGGTAGAGGGAGGGTGGGCTGGTGGGGGGGTAGAGGGAGGGTGGGCTGGTGGGGGGGATAATGGGAGGGCAGGCTGGGGGGGTAGTTTGAGGGCAGGCTGGAGGCGGGGATAGCTTTAGGGTGGGCTGGCAGGGAGGTAGTCTGAGGGTGAGGAGATGGATGGAAGAGGAACGGCGGGAGAATACAGACAGTACTCAATGCACATACTTGAAAACAGAACCGGGAACCTTGGGGAGATGGGCGGGGAAGGGGGAGATGGGAAGGTGGGGAGAGCAATGGAGAGGTAACGATCAAGATGCACTGTGCACACAGATTGACATGTTACATTGAAAGCTCTCTGTATGATTTGAAGTTGACAATAGAAAGGAGAAAAACCGTGTGTTTTCTGTAGAAAGGAGCACGTGAGTTTGCCACCTGAGGCACCAGCAGGCACTGAAGAGCTGGGTTGCTCTGGGCAGCACCGTAAACCAGTGGCAGCCTAGGACCATGGGACAAATTCACCGTGGCTGGAGGGAAAGAAGCATGCAGTATTCGCTCAAGTACTGTTAAATGACCACCATCAGTCGGAAAAACAAATCCTGTTTCTGTTCAAGGCTGGAGCAGTGAGGAGCAGGGGGTGGGGGGAGTTGGTGCCCTGAAGATGTGCATGCGGGAAGCACAGCGTCTCAGGACAGTAAGAGGCAGACCTGAGAGCAGGCGCACTCAGAGACAGGCCCGGGGCCTTTGCAGAAGAGCCGTAGCTCTATCGACCACCATCTCTAGTGGCGGTTGGAGGATTGGAAGTGACCTGTGGACACACCTCGCAGAACTCGAAGCTGGGAGCAGGGCTGAGCACGACAGAGCGCCTCAGAACAGTCCTGGAGAAAGAAGAGAGGCACAGTGCGGCGGCGCCCACAGATGGCTGTAGCATCACCGCTGCAGACACGGTGGAACAAGACGCATAGCTCCAGTAACGTTTTAAAGAAAACAAGGAAGCCAGGTGCCGGGCTCATCCTGTCAACGACTCAAGAGGCTGAGATCGAAAGATCCGGGTTGGAAGCCAGCCCAAGCAGGAGAGTTGACGAGACGCTTATCTCCGTAACCACAACAAGCCGGAAGTGGAGCTGTGGCTCAAGTGGTAGAGCACTAGCCTTAAGTACAAAAACTCAGAGCTCAAGTCCCATGTCTAACAACACGGGAGCAACAACTACAGGGAAGTCAACTCCATGGTCACCCCTGGGAGGGGAGGAGGGGTGGGCGCGGGCCTCACCTCCTGCCTGACCTCCCCTCTACAGACCCTCGCCTGGCAATCCGGGCTGGGTGGTCCGTCCACCCCTCCTCATCTGCGGCTGCATGTGGCAGTAACGAATGCTCCTCATTAGAGGCTCTCTGACTGCAGAGTCATCAGCTGAGAAGACAAATCGGACAGATGTCCGAGATGTAATTACGAGGAAGCAGGAAGATAAACAAGCCAGCATGCTAAAAATATCACAAAAGTGCTGTTCAGTCCTCTTAATCAAATTTGCGTGGGATCACTCATTATGTCTTTAATAAACACGGGCTGACAAATTCATCTCCCGGAGAGGCCCTCCCTGCCTGCTCCCTGCCGGCCTCACACGGGGACAGAGGCCGGGGACAGGCCGGAGCCGTGTGCCATCCACAGAGGGACAGAGACAGGGGACAGGCCGGAGCCGTGTGCCATCCACACAGACAGAGACAGGGGACAGGCCGGAGCCGTGTGCCATCCACACAGACAGAGACAGGGGACAGGCCGGAGCCATGTGCCATCCACACAGACAGAGACAGGGGACAGGCCGGAGCCGTGTGCCATCCACACAGAGACAGAGACAGGGACAGGCCGGAGCCGTGTGCCATCCACAGGGACAGAGACAGGGGACAGGCCGGAGCCATGTGCCATCCACAGAGGGACAGAGACAGAGGACAGGCCGGAGCCGTGTGCCATCCACAGAGGGACAGAGACAGAGGACAGGCCAGAGCCGTGTGCCATCCACACAGACAGAGGCAGGGGACAGGCCGGAGCCGTGTGCCATCCACACAGACAGAGACAGGGGACAGGCTGGAGCCATGTGCCATCCACAGGGACAGAGACAGAGGACAGGCCGGAGCCGTGTGCCATCCACACAGACAGAGACAGGGGACAGGCCGGAACCGTGTGCCATCCACACAGACAGAGACAGGGGACAGGCCGGAGCCGTGTGCCATCCACACAGACAGAGACAGGGGACAGGCCGGAGCCGTGTGCCATCCACACAGACAGAGACAGGGGACAGGCCGGAGCCGTGTGCCATCCACACAGAGACAGAGACAGGGGACAGGCCGGAGCCATGTGCCATCCACACAGAGACAGAGACAGAGGACAGGCCGGAGCCATGTGCCATCCACACAGGGACAGAGACAGGGGACAGGCCGGAGCCATGTGCCATCCACACAGACAGAGGCAGGGGACAGGCCGGAGCCGTGTGCCATCCACACAGAGACAGAGACAGGGGACAGGCCGGAGCCGTGTGCCATCCACACAGAGACAGAGACAGGGGACAGGCCGGAGCCGTGTGCCATCCACACAGGGACAGAGACAGAGGACAGGCCGGAGCCGTGTGCCATCCACAGGGACAGAGACAGGGACAGGCCGGAGCCGTGTGCCATCCACAGAGGGACAGAGACAGGGACAGGCCGGAGCCGTGTGCCATCCACACAGGGACAGAGACAGGGGACAGGCCGGAGCCATGTGCCATCCACACAGACAGAGACAGGGGACAGGCCGGAGCCGTGTGCCATCCACAGAGGGACAGAGACAGGGGACAGGCCGGAGCCGTGTGCCATCCACACAGGGACAGAGACAGGGGACAGGCCGGAGCCGTGTGCCATCCACAGGGACAGAGTGAACGTCCATGAAGGCAGACCGGTTTCGCTGCTCTTGGGAAGGAAATGCCATCCCCACATAATGACCCCGGCATCTTCCACCTCGGTGTGGGTGAGCGTTAAGCTTTGTGCCAGAAACCGGCCATCTGTACAGCCAAAATGCATACTATTTTACTGCACGCTTATTTGAGGAGTTGTCTTGTCTTAAAATATTTTCTGGAAGATGGCTCCTGGAGCCAAGGAGGCTCAAGTCCCTTCCCACCGTGGAAGCCATGGCAAAGGCTCTGAAGGCCAAGAAGGCAGTGCCTAAGGGTGCCCACGGCCACACACAGCAAGAAATCACGCACCTCACCCGCTTCCGGTCCAAGGTGCCCCTGCTGGGGAGACAGCCTCAGCATCCCTGGAGACCACCTGGGGGGAAACAAGCCTGGCTGCTACACCACCATGGAGCTCCACCCCGACAGCAGGGTCAGCCATGAAGACCACCAAAGAGGACAGCTCAGTGTGCTCAGTGTGGATGCCAGGCCCAGCCAGCACCAGATCTAACAGCTGAGCATGTGCCCGATTACACCTGACGGGGGAGGGGGGGAGGGGGGTGGAAAGGGTGGTGGTAAGAAAGCTACACCCAGTCGGCTGCTGATCAGGGCGCTTTAGATGCTGCCAGAGAAACTGGAATCATCTAAGTGGAGACCAGTTGGCTAAGTCTAAATATATACTTTATTTCCACCATAAAAAGTACCTTCTGGTTATGTTTATATTATTTTTCTATTTTTTGAAATTACATCTCAGCCTTTCCTCATTTTCCTATTTGAGTTTGCATTTTTCTAACTGTGTTCTAAGATTTTTGGGGGGTATTATGGAAGTATTTATCTGTCTATCTGATATCTTTTCGCCCTTTGCGTGAATTTTGAGAATAACCTTTTTCATTGTGAGATGGGGTAAATATTCATCTATATAGTCTTCCTCCTTCCCTCCCATTCATTTTAGCT
Source organism: Dipodomys spectabilis (assembly GCF_019054845.1). NCBI lineage: Eukaryota > Metazoa > Chordata > Mammalia > Rodentia > Heteromyidae > Dipodomys > Dipodomys spectabilis. The sequence goes on along the minus strand of NW_024870803.1, from coordinate 428,982 downwards.
TTATTTACTTTTCTATTTTTGTGGTGCTGGGGATTGGACCCAGGGCCTTTCACATGCTAGGCAAATGCTTCTAGTAGCCGTGTTACTCCCTAGTCTCCTCCTTCCTTTTGTATTTTATGTGTTTATTTATTTTTGTCAGTCCTAGGGTTGAACTTGGGGCTTGGGCGCTGTCCCTGAGGTCTTTTGCTCAAAGCTAGCACTCTACCACTTGAGCCACAGCTCCACTTCTAGCTTTCTGGTGGTAAACTAGAGATAAGACTCTCACAGATTTTCCTGCCCAGGTTGGCTTTAAGCCTCTCAGCCTCCTGAGTAGCCAGGATTACAGGTGTGAGCCATCTGTATTTTGATTTTTGACTTTGATTTTGTTGACTTTGCCAGAGCTGACCTTACACTGTCCTCTGCTTCTCAGATAGCTAGGATTATAGGTTTGAGCCATGACATGAAGCTATTTTTAGTTTTGATGATTTAGTTATTTTTTACATAACTCTGATCCATCCAGGGTTTGTTTGGGTACAATACAAGGTAGGACCTTCCTTGCCCATACTCAGTTTCCAAGGCATTCCACTGAGTTGAATGAATGTCCACTTTTGGCACTTCTAAGTCCTTAAGCACTAAGAAATGATTTAGGAGGCTTCAGCACAAGACCAACCATTCAAAGTTTGGGAGTCCTGTGACTCCTGCATAGTGCGTTTTGAGTATGTCATACCAGGTCCATGTTCGAGTATGCACAGCCCTGGGCACACTCCACGTTTCCATGTCACAACCTGTGCACCACAAAGCCCCCGTGTCATCATCACCGACAATCCCAACCGACTGCTGCGGTGTGAGCAGCGGTCGCTTGGAACTCACGCGCTCAAGTCCTCATGTATTGGAAACGCAACAGTGTGCAGTTCTTACAGATGGCATACACTTCTCCAACGAGCACCTCCGACGTTGGCTCAAGTCCCAGCAGGTGTCCACCTGGCTCTGTGTGTTCACCGCTCCCGCTTCCTTAGACAAGCCGTTTCACCACGTATGGTCAGAGAAGGAGGATGACACTCCCATAGAAAGAGTGAGAGTCACTGAAAACCTGGGCGGGGGAGCAGACCCAGGCGGGGAGCGGGGCCCAGGCAGACCCAGGCTGCCGCTCTGGCCCTGGTGCACTGGTCTCTTGCATCCTGAAGGGTATCACGGCCACCGTTGCCAGCATGGCACCTGTGCGCTGGGTGGCCGTGGCCTCACACCTCGGCGCCGGCTGGTCGAGCCAGGATCCTGCGCACAGGGCAGGCCCTGCCCACGCCCCCTGGGGCCTCAGATGGTTTGTTGATGTGAGTGGCCTGGCTTTGGAGGAAACCACTTTCCCAACACCACTTTCCTCCCAGTGGAAGACAGGTGCTCATTCAAATCACGCCTGCCCCGGTGAGCGCCACACCGAAAACCCAAGGTCGGGATGCAAGGCAGCCATGGAACGAAGCACCACCCAGGAGCATCTACGACCCCCTCACCTCCAGGCGGGGCAGAGACCTCCAGCTGGTTCCGAGAGCATTACAGAGGGACCCCGGGCCTTCCCCAGAGGCCTGAACTGACTGGGATCAGGACAGCCAAGCCAGGAGCCTGAGCAGTGTGTACCAGCTAGTAACCCACAGAAGCAAGACACAGGACGATGATTATTTCTTATCATTCCCAGGATCCCAATGACCACAGCTGGGCAGAGGGTTCCACACCGTGTTCTTGGTTCCACGGATGCAGACAGAGGGCCTAGGGCACAGCCGCACAGCCAGCACTTCCGCTGCTTCTTTTCTTGATTTTGATGTGCCTGATCTGCGCTGTTGAGTGTGAAGGAGAAGCTTGTGTACTCTGCTGCAGGATGTGCTAAGCCCAGATGGCGGCGACGAGAAGAGGCTGGGAGGGCAGCCTCTGAGGATATGGGGGTGGCCGGCCCATCTGCCCTGGGACAGGAAATCTGGCTGCGTGTGCCCTCCGTCCCTCTAAGGCCCCTCTGAGCCGTGAGATGCAGGCTGCAGCCTGTGGCCAGCTGCAGTGCCCTCCACCTGACTTTGACCCTGGCTCTGACTGCAGCTGCTGCAGGCCTGAGCAGCCCCTACCCCCACCCTGAGCCAGGCTCCCCTTCCCCACCGCCCTGCCCCCACCCCCAGCCAGGCTCCCCTTCCCCACCCCCCCTGCCCCCACCCCCCCCAGCCAGGCTCCCCTTCCCCACCGCCCTGCCCCCACCCCCCCAGCCAGGCTCCCCTTCCCCACCCCCCTGCCCCCACCCCCAGCCAGGCTCCCCTTCCCCACCGCCCTGCCCCCACCCCCCCAGCCAGGCTCCCCTTCCCCACCGCCCTGCCCCCACCCCCCCCAGCCAGGCTCCCCTTCCCCACCGCCCTGCCCCCACCCCCCCAGCCAGGCTCCCCTTCCCCACCGTCCTGCCCCCACCCCAGAGCCAGGCTCCCCTTCCCCACCCCCCTGCCCCCAACCCCCCAGCCAGGCTCCCCTTCCCCACCGCCCTGCCCCCACCCCCCCAGCCAGGCTCCCCTTCCCCACCGCCCTGCCCCCCCCCCAGCCAGGCTCCCCTTCCCCACCGCCCAACCCCCACCCCCCCAGCCAGGCTCCCCTTCCCCACCCCCCTGCCCACACCGCTGCAGCCACTGAGCAGAGGATTGTGGAGCTGCAGCCCCAGGCAGTGCTGTGCCCTCCTGTGGACAAAGGGCGCCTTCTCCCTGCGCCTCCCCCCAGCTCTCCCAGCCTGCCCCCTCCACATGAACAGAGTCCATGAAGGCTTCCTTTCAGGACCGGAGGGAGCAGGTTGCAAGGCTGGGGTTCTCTGTGCTGAGGGTCACGTGTCACCCACAGCTCAGTCAGCTTCTCTGCAGCAAGGGGGAAGGACGCCCACAGGAAAGCCATGCGGATTCTCACCACCTCCCACTCTGACAAGGCCTTTGCTTCGTGGGTCTCTGGGTCCTTCTCCTGATGCTGCAGATGCCCCTCCATCTGGCTTCTCTGTGTGAGGGGGAGCTGGGCCCCAAGGTCTCCGGGAAGGCGAACAGGCCAAGAGTTTTAAACTCTGACCCCTGAGGCACCCTCCATCTCCTGGCCATTTGCTCTAAGGGCAGCTTCGGTCTGCCACTCACCCAGGGTGCTTGTGCCAGTACTCGGCTAGATCATTGCTCACCAAGCCGTGGTCATCATCTCCACATGAATGCCCAAGGAGCCAGGTCTACCTGCACAGGTGTGTCAGCAGACACTGGAGGCCTTGACCGTTTGTTCTCTTAAAGGGGGAGGAGCCCAGCTCTCAGATTTCTGCAGATCTCAGACCAGAAACTGGAGCTCTTCATCATAGACCCCAGTGAGCTATTATTTTCAATGGAGAAAGTCGCAGAACGCATTCCAAAGGACGTTTGTGGATAGTGGTGAAGGTGCGTGTAGATTATTTTGTAGGGTTTTTGAATGCGTCTGATATTACAATCCCTCCCAGAGAATGAATTTAAAAACAGCACGTTGACACGCAGACACGCGTTGACACACAGACACGCGTTGACACGCAGACACACGTTGACACGCAGACACGCGTTGACACGCAGACACGCGTTGACACACACACAGACACGTGGCTGGGGCTCTGGGCCACTCCCTCTCGGGGGGCACACCGCGTCCCTCTCCACCCACAACACAGCCCGTGGGTCAGGACACCGGCCGGAAACCTCTGCACTGCAGCTCACATTCTCCTGCCAGCCACAGGCACCCTCAGAAAAGGAGGGAGGAGGAGATGGGTCTCGGAAGCCAGTCTTTGCTCCTTCCATTTCGATGTCTCCTGCACAGTAGGCGCCAAGTGCATAGCAGACATATGCTGACTTGGCTGGTTTCCAGTTTGGCAGAAGAGTTTAAAACTCTAGGAACTGTGCAGAAGTTAGATGTCTGTTCCTCAAACAAGTATTTTTATTTATCAGAGGAAAATGTTCTAAATTGTGTCATTAGCAGATGAAAACATATTTGTTTACAGTACATATTGATCCTATAGGATTCAGTTCACGCTATAAAGCGTGGTTGGCTGGCTACCAGCAGTTACAGGTAGGAAATAGCAAGTCTGCAGATCGAAACTGCAAACAGATGATTTAGTGGGAGAGGCTTTTTAAGTTACAACACACAGGAAAAATATTTTCGCCTACATTGGCTATTGCAAGTAAGAACATGGGAACCCAGGAGACATGGGAGAACAAGCAGGTGTAGACAGGGCCAGATAGTCGCCAAGGCCTTCCACACAGACGCTGCTGGGCTCCGTCCACCAGGCACCAGATTTCCTGCCCGTCTGCCCTTCCCTCCTCCTCCTTCCCCCCTTCCCACCTTCCCCTCTCTGCCCTTCTCCCTCCCATTCCCTCCTTCTCAATGCCCTTCCCTCCTCCCCCTCCCTGACCTTCCCTCCTCTGCACGTGGTACCAGCCTCTAGTCTCTCCTGCCTCCCCTGGTCCACTTCTGCCTTCTGAAAAGCAGAGAGGACCAGAGAAAATGAAGGAACAGAAGCTAAGAGGGCACAGGGCAGCGGCAGCGTGTGGCGCAGGGATGTGTGCAGAGTTCAGGGGACCCTCAAAGCTGGGGAGCCCCTGGGCTGACACACACTCTCCCAAGACAGAGGCACCCAACATCCACTTCCACTGTTTTTCCAAGCACAAAGGTCCTGAGGTTACCCACTGGCTTGGGGTGCAAATTAGAGATGAGTCACGGGTCCCGTTCTGAGCTCTGTGTGGACGCAGGACGCAGGCTTCTCACCAGCGGCCTCGGCCTCTACCGCACCTCCCCCAGGGGAGGGATGCCCCTTCCCCGCAGCCTGGGCTGGCCAGAGCGCAGGGGGACAGCACTGTCCTCACCCGGCACCTGGCACCGGGGTCTCCCGGGCTCCCACAGATTTCCACCTACGATGCCACCAACTCCAGTGTCCCCACGGGAACACCTCATCCCTCCGCTGGCCCCCTCCCGATTCCCGCCATTCACTGGCCACCCCCACACACACACCATCTCCCCAGGACAGGGAGCCTGGGGGCCAATGCACAAGACAAATGCGCCATACGAGCCTTGTTTATCAGAAGGGTTCTACTTACTATGATTTTTTTAGTGCTGGTCCTGGAGCTTGAACTCAGAGCCTGGGTGCTATCCTTGAACTTTTTTTCACTCAAGGATAATGCTCTACCACTTTAGTCACAGCTCTATTTCCGTTGTTCCATGGTTAATTGGAGATAAGAGTCTCACAGACTTTCCTGGCTTCAAATCTTGATCCACAGATCTCAGCCCCCCAAGTAGCTAGGATTACAGGTGTGAGCCACTGGCTCCTAGCTTGAACTCTTTTACAACCAACTTTTTAAGTCCAAACACTCCAAGTTTAGAAGTAAAAAATAAACAGGAAAAGGAGATTGAGGCATGGCTGGTGTGGCTGTCGGGGAGGGCCGGGCAGCCGCGGCCCCTGGTACAGAGCCTGGCACTTCTCGCTTTCATTGGGGATCAGGCTTCCTAGGGCCAAAGTGACCCCTGATGGCCACAGTGTCACCTAGCAGCAAAGGCCATCGCGTAAGACAGAAACACGCATCCTGGTGACAGGGAGCGCTGTGTGCGGCACACAGGGCTCAGAGGTCCAAGCTGGAGGCCCTCAGCTTCACACACCGCACACAGTCCTCGTCTCTAACCAGAGCAAACATTGCAAAGGAAACACACCTCCGAGCAAGCAACAAGGCGCAGCAAATAAAGCACTGATTCCTCAGGGACAATGAGAACTTATGGACCGTATTCCCTGGGGTCTGGAAACCTGGAATGTTACTACTGTAACAGTTGGAAATCAAGCTCAGATTCTTAGTTTTTCATAATAATTCCATATTATGAAGTTGGGTTCTATGATTCAGACAATTCCAAGAGTGTCCTACTGTCCAGGACATCCACATCCACAGCCAAATGGAGCAGCGTCCTGATCATTCAGTTTTGTCCTCCGTATCCTGATCAGTGTGGAGCCGGGTCCTCCGTGTCCTGATCACTGCAGAGGTGCGTCGGCGCCCTGTGCACCTCACACGCAGGCCTCAAGGATGATCTGGGAAGCCTCATAGAGGGTCTGCCGGATTTTCCACTAAGGAAGGACTCGCACGGAAGAGGAAAACAAGCACAAGAGGCTGCTGAGCTCCAGAGTCCAGGCAGATGACAGCCGCCCAGGGACAGCCACTCCTCAACCTGTTTCCAGCGCAGCCTGGGCACAGCCACAGGCAGGTCACAAGCCAGCAGTTCTCCCTGACTCTCATCAGGATCTGGATGCTGCAGGTGGAGTCCTGGCCGGTCCCGGGGTCGCACGCAAGACACCGCCCATGCCAAGTCTATCTGCAGGGCTGCTGCTGTCAGAGAAGCACTGTGCCAAGCGTGCACAGAGCCGGGCACTGAGAGCAGGCCCGTGGCTCCCGCCGCAGGCCGCTGCTGTGCACAGTCAGAGCAACAGACAGGAGCACAACCTGCGATTCCTGCAGGACAAGCTGAGGTCAGCCGCACCGAGGAGAAGGAGCAGGCGCCTGGAACCGAGGCTTTTAAAGGCTAAACATCTGATGGAATTCTTTTGACTTTACCATTAAGATAGTTTGCGGAATCAAATGAGTCCTGTCACCGGTATTTGCTCAGATGTGGCTTCTTCAGCTTTGACTTTCTGTGCTAAGGACATTCAAATACGTTTGCTTGGCAGAACTGAGTAGGCGCAGGCTCCTTTTCATGGTCTCTAGGCTCCAGCTCCGAGAGTCCCGCAGAGCACGGAGCCAGGTCACCCTGATGCCTGTGCACAGACACCGGAAGCAGTCCCCACCGAATCGCCGCTTCCTTATGCTTCACAGAACGCAGAGGAAGGGCAGGGAGAGCATACGAGACAAAGGCTGCTCACCTGCCTCTGAGCTGGGAAACCCAGCGTGGGATCCAGAGTCCGCAGAACCACAGACCCGGCCTGTGAAGGGATGAGGAAATCGCAGACAGAAAGACAGCGCTGCGACAGTAAAGTCAGGAGAAAGCAGGCACTGGGCTTGGAGGCAGAGGCCCAGAGGGGCGGCCTTGCCTGTCCACTGTGCTGGCCGCCCATGAAAATGGGGAACAGGGAAGTCAGAATCTCCGTTTTCACGAGGCCCTGGATCTTGTCTGAGTCTTTCACTCTTCAGCTTGAAGCCCCAGATCCAGAGAGCTCAGCCGAGCTCACTAACACCACACAGTCAACCTGGAAGAGACCCCAGGGGAGGCTCATCGACCAGTCTGAACTGCAAAGGTGTAGGACATGGGACAGGGAGCAGGTACGCAGCCTGGATCCAGCACCTGCAGCACGCGTGCACTCAAGGGCACACACATGCACAGACCTTCAGCAGATAGACATGCACACACATGTGCACAGGTATACACACAGCTGTGTGCACACACATACACATGCACACACGCATGGAAGAGAACCTGGAGATAAACCGAGAGATGAGATTTATGGACGTCTGGTTCAGCGGCAGCGCTGTCGAGGTAAGAGGGCCAAAGTCTATGGGATTCGCAGGAAACAGAGAGGACTGAGCTGAATGGGGGAACAGACCACATGGCTTGTGCAAGCTCCCGAGCAGGCCGGGGACCGGTCCAGAGTGTGCCAGGCACTCTGCACTTTACTCCAGCCTGGGTTAGCAGCCCTCCCGGTGGCCAGGTGGCCGGACACCCTCAATCCAGATGCTCCCGATGCTCCAGCGCAGAGTCTGCAGCTCTGAGTCTGATGCCTGCCTGCCTGCCCTGCTCAGCTAGCACAGTTCAGCAGCCTGGGGAGCTGGGGAAAGACCCAGGGGTTTCCGCAGCACAGGAGGCCCATGGGGCTGGAGACGGACCCAGCCATGGTGACAGTGCGCCCCTTGCTTGCGTCCCGTCTCCTGAGGGCAGCTCAGTCGGTCCAGCACAGCTTCACCTGCAGTTCCAGGCCTCCTTGGAGGAAAAGGGTCCCAGTGCCTATGAACCATAAGCCACACTGGTTTGCAGACGATGCAGCTGCCTAGAGGGGTTGTTTGCTCTGGCTCTTAACTTGGCCGTTTCTTCCAAGTGACCTACATTGCCTGAGAAAGAGTGTACTGAGACACGGCCTCCTTCTCCTGGGCCTGGTCAGGAGGCAGAGCTAAGTGGTTCCGAGAGTGAAAATGTGCTTCTTCGCTCTCTCTTCTGTGCAAATAGCTGATGTCATCCAAATATCGCTGGGCCTCCCAGCTAAGGCGCTCTCTGAGGCCGCTGCTTCCCGTGGGCATGGCTGGTCCACTGTTGGACACTCGCGGAAGATGCTCTGAATCGCTGCTTCCCGTGGGCATGGCGGTCCACTATTGGACACTCGCAGAAGATGCTCTGAATCGCTGCTTCTGTGTTGATAAGGCCCCTTTCCTGGCCCCTAGGCCGCACACGCTAGTGTGCTGTTTCCTGGCCTTACACAGAACTTGGCCTGACTTGGCACTAAGCCAGCCAGTGGCCAGCGGGGAGGTGGGCCTACTGGCGGGGGGGGGACCAGGGCTGTGTGCATGGTGGAGATTGGTGAGTGTGTGCCCCCCCCCAGGGCAGGGACACGCTTGCAGAGTGCTTATAACAAGCAGTGTCTACCGAGAAGAGTAAACGAGACTGACACTAAGCGGCGTTCAAACCAAGCATGGCCAATGACAATTTCTAGAGTTCCTAGAGCTAGCTCCCAGAATCAGAGCCTGGAGCTGCATGCCGGAGGTTTCCGTCTCGGCTGGCCCTGTGAGCAGTGTGACATGTGTGGGGTAGGCTATCACGAGGACAGGGGGGAGGCGGGGGGGAGGGGGGTCACACACACAAGCCGGGCACCCTCCCCCTGCATCTCTCCTCATACCTACCGCCTGCAAGGCAGGCGGCCACGCCCTCCTCCCAGGGCCCAGTCTGGCTTTGCATCCCACAGGATGCACAGCATTCTTCCACACAGCATCGCAGCCCAGAGCTAATGCAGAGAAGACAGACGGATTCCCATGAAGCCCCACCTCACAAGCTCTCGGGACGGCCTGGCTGCTCAGGCCCAGAGGCCCACACGGTGGTTGCGGATGTGGCTTCAGCGTCTCCAGCCTGGGCTTCCTTTCTGCACACAAGGCATATGTTCTCTCCCCAGGGCCGGAGGGAGCTGGGTGAGCCTGCCCCAACTACCCCAAGGCACAGGGCTAGTCAGCATTGGTGCCTGAATCACCAGGTAAGGCCTGTGCTTTGCTCATCTCCTGTTACCTCAGTATAGCACGCAAGTGAACTTTCTATTAGGCAAATGCTCTTCCTTGAGATCTGATCTCGGAGCCTCTTATGAGCAGGTGCTTAGGCTTTTTTTTTTTGAGGGGGGGGTCAGTCATGGGGCTTGAACTCTGGGCTGGACACTGTCCCTCAGCTCTTCAGCTCAAGGTGAGCACTCTACCACTGGAACCACAGGGCCACTTCTGGTTTTCTAGTGGTTAATTGGAAATAAGAGTCTCACAGACCTTCCTGCCTGGGCTGACTTTGAACCGTGATCCTCAGATCTCAGCTTCCTGAGTAGCTAGATTACAGGTGTAGGCTTTTATGGGAACACTAATTACATGAAAATATGAAGTAACTAATTGGCTAATTGGGTCCTAAACAATATGGTGCACAGCATCTATGATAGTCCAGGGTACACACACATGTGTACACATGCACACTCACACATACACATTTGTCACTCCCTGATGGGGCGCAGAGCACAGGTGGAGAGGGCCCCCTGCATGCCAGGGGCTCACCACCACCTCCCCGTGCAGAACAGAAGCCACGCACGCCCACGCTTACACGCAAGTGAGCGGGGGTCCAGTGGACACGTCCACATCTAAGCCACCCCAGGAAAAACGAACGAGGCAGATGGGTGGAAGACGAGTATTCAGTTGCGTGCTAATTGAAATGCTAAGAAGTGAAGGGAAAGATGTCCAGCGCTGCCCATTATTACCAAAATGTGAGTGCGCAATCCATTCACCTGCTTGGCTTCCAAAGACTGGATCCATCTCAGACCAAAGCCAACACCAAAACCCCGCACCTGCCCCAGTGGTCTTCAGCAGGGAAACCACGGTACTTACTACCAGAATCCCGTAGACTCTGGAGAAGGCCCGGCGCAGCCAGGAGAGCATGCTGCTCCAGGGGAAGCAGCGGAGTCCACTCCTCAGGAGACGTGCACATCCAGGAGCAAGCTTCCAGCGGTGTTTACCAGCCCCAGGCCACGCTCGAAAGTCAGCCCAGGGCAACGAGCAACTGCTGGAGGCCCGACGGAGCCAGACCACATTTAGCAACGGACTTAGCCAAACCCGTGGGGTCATGGGCTTAATATAGGCTTCTCCTGGCGGAGGTGGCGAGTTTGGGGGTGCGCTTGCCAGCCTGCAGGTCTAGCTGTCTTAAGAGAAGCCCAAACCAGAGAGATCTCACCATGCAGCACCGTGGGTCCGTCTCCAAGTGTGTGGAAAGCAACTCCTAAATGACCACTAGTGTTGGTGTGTTTCATTCTTGACTATGTTGGCAACCCACAAGCTCTGGTTTCCTGACCCCTGGCAGGCCCCATACCGAAGACACCCGAGCCACAGAGAATGCAAGCCTGGTAACCGGAGGCAATGGGCTAACTGGGACACTGCCCCTGGCTCCCTGGCCCGGTCGCCACTCAACCACAGCTGCGCTCAGATCTCTGGCTGAAGTGCATTCAGACAGCTCCCCAAACTTTGTAGTAATGATAGGCCAAGCATGGTGGTGACTGCCTAGAATCCCAGCTACTTACAAGCAAGAGACAGGAGCATATCTGTTCAAGGCCTGTCTGGGCAAAGTTAGTGCAAGATTGCATCTGAGAAACAAACTGAGAAGCCAAAGAACTTGGGAAATGGCTCAAGTGGAAGAGCATCTGCCTCTCAAGGGAGGCTCTGGCTTCAACCCCAAGAGCCACCAAATGAAGAGAAACAGGGAAGGGATGAGAGCCTGTCCCATGAGCGGCCGTCCGACTTTGCAGGTTCTCCGCTGCAGGTCATTACTGTCTCCTGCTGGGGCAGCGGGCGGCCTGTGGGCAGGAGACCTCTCTATTATGCACCATCGCACAGCAGCATTGAGCTCAGAGGTGTGGGCAGGAAGCCCATGAAGCGAAAGAACTTCCTAAAAAGTGAGCTGCTCAGACATGTCTGACCCAGGCCCGACCATGCCGCCGGGCCTCGCCCTGACCCAGACCTGACCATGCTGCCAGGCCTCGCCCTGAGCCAGACCCAGGCCTGACCACGCCGCCAGGCCTCACCCTGAGCCAGGCCTGACCACACCGCCAGGCCTCGCCCTGACCCTGACCCAGGCCTGACCACGCCGCCAGGCCTCGCCCTGACCCAGGCCTGACCACGCCGCCAGGCCTCACCCTGAGCCAGACCCAGGCCTGACCACGCCGCCAGGCCTCACCCTGAGCCAGGCCTGACCACACCGCCAGGCCTCGCCCTGACCCTGACCCAGGCCTGACCACGCTGCCAGGCCTCGCCCTGACCCAGACCTGACCACGCCCCCAGGCCTCACCCTGACCCAGGCCTGACCACACCACCAGGCCTCGCCCTGACCCTGACCCAGACCTGACCACACCGCCAGGCCTCGCCCTGACCCAGGTCTGGCTCAGGACGAGACCTGGTGGCGTGACCCAGACCCAGGCCTGACCATGCCGCCAGGCCTCGCCCTGAGCCAGACCCAGGCCTGACCACACCACCAGGCCTCGCCCTGACCCTGACCCAGGCCTGACCACGCCACCAGGCCTCGCCCTGACCCAGGCCTGACCACACCACCAGGCCTCGCCCTGACCCAGGCCTGACCACGCCGCCAGGCCTCGCCCTGACCCTGACCTAGACCTGACCACACCACCAGGCCTCTCCCTGACCCAGGTCTGGCTCAGGACAAGGCCTGGTGGCGTGACCCAGACCCAGGCTTGACCATGCCGCCAGGCCTCGCCCTGACCCTGACCCAGGCCTGACCATGCCGCCAGGCCTTGCCCTGACCCAGACCTGACCACGCCTCCAGGCCTTGCCCTGACCCTGACCCAGGCCTGACCACGCCGCCAGGCCTCGCCCTGACCCAGGCCTGACCACGCCATCAGGCCTCGCCCTGACTCAGAGCCAGGCCTGACCACGCCACCAGGCCTCGCCCTGAGCCAGACCTGACCACGCCGCCAGGCCTCGCCCTGAGCCAGGCCTGACCACACCGCCAGGCCTCGCCCTGACTCAGAGCCAGGCCTGACCACGCCGCCAGGCCTCGCCCTAACCCAGACCTGACCACGTCGCCAGGCCTCGCCCTGACCCTGACCCAGGCCTGACCACGCCACCAGGCCTCGCCCTGACCCTGACCCAGGCCCGACCACAGGTAATTAGCACCCACTTCTCACCAAAATTTTGATGTGTTTACAATGAATTATTTATTTTACTACAGTTGCTATTAGTTGAGCTGTAATGCTTAGGTCTCATGAACAAAGATGCCCGCCCAGTCTCCAGCTACTCCAGGTCACCCTGCACACAGCACTTTGAGTTCTCTGCTCTTTCCCCAGGCACATAAACTCATTTCCATTTTCTCTGGCAATTCTTTCTGTTCCTGTCGTTCCCTTTTGTCCTTCAGAAACTTCTATCACTCTGACTCCCCACTGGCCCATGTCCACCAGCTCTCAGCCCGTCTGCAGCCCGGGTGTCTGTGTCCAACAATGCAGCCTCGGGTCTGAGACGCTCATCTAGACAATGTCCGTCTGGGTGTGCGCCACGTCAGTGCCTCCCACAGACGCATGGTGTCCGTCCCACAGGTGTGGGCCAAGACCACAGAGCCACCACTTCTGCCTGCCCTGTTCGTGCGCACTATTGCTAAGTCCCATCAGTTTTACACATAAGCCTTTCTCTGACTTAGCTATGTCCTTCTGTCACCTTTGCACCTGTCCTTGCCCCAGCTGCTGTCACATTGGATGATGGCGTCTCCTGGACATGTGTCAGTTTCCTCCCTGGCCAAAGCTAGCTTCCCGAGACCCAGACCTGAGAGACCTCCATGCTCTGCGTGAACTCTCCCCCAGAGCTCCAATGGAAGAAAACTGCCCCAACCTGGTATGTCACCAAAACATTCACCCAATATCACATCTCACAGAGAAGCTAGAATCAGAAGCAAGGATGCCCACCAGTATCGTAATTCCCCTTGCCATCAACGTGCGGTGAAGAGAGAAGGGAAGGAAGGAGGAAGAGGAGAGGAGGAGAGGGAAGAGGGAGGAGGGAAGGAAGAGGGAGGGGGGAAAAGAGAGGAGGGAGGGAGGGAGGAGACAGAACTAAGAGGCACGAGTTCTGAAAACAAGACTGAAAAATCCTGACTGGCACATGACACAGCCTATATATGGATTCGCAACAGAATGGAGCAAATTAAAACTAATGAGAGTTCACTGATGTGGACAGATTTTAAATCAGCCCCAACGCTAACAGATTTCTTTATGCCTGATGACACGGATGGAATGACTGTGCTCTCTGAATGTGCTAGAACCATCTCCCCAGGAGACGGGATGTGGGGAGGTGAATAGGTCTTCAGGGCGGAGCCTGGCGGAGCAGATGGGCTCCGCGTCCTAAATACATAAATAAATATAAACAAGGGCCCGGAGACTGCCTCCCCTCGCCGACTGTGACAGCACGCCCGTGAGCCGGAAAACAGCCGCCACACCCCAGATCTCTGTCACCTCCATGCTGGATATCCAGCCTCTGGTTTTGTGAGAAATAATTGCTGTGTACGAGCTACCCAGCCCGTGGTATTTCCTTATAGAAGCCTAAAGGGATTAAGATGCCCCCAGTAACCGATCAAGCTTGGATGTTAAGAGTGTCTCAAATGCTTCTGTGAGTTCACGAGAGGGCCGGGTGACGGACGCGGCGATGAACGCGGAAAGACGGGTAGCCCAGTGAAAAACAGGCAAGTTACGAAAGCGGTTCAGAGCGAGAGAGGAACGAAAAGGGCTGCCCGGTGTGAAGACGTGCTTTCCCAGGAGACATAACCAGAAAGAAGAAAACGAGGACGTGGCGCTTTCAACCACCTCCCTGCACCATCCAAACCCCGACAGGACCACACAGGCCCGAGGCCCCCAGGGGCGGCAGCTGCCGCCACTGCCTAAACACCGGGCGGGGGCGAAGAGGAAGGCGGGCAGTGGTCGCCCGTGGTCGCCCTCCCACCGTCTGTCAGGACAGTGAGGACAGCGAGTGCGACCACGGGCGTCCACGGGGTGAGGGCGGTCAGGGAGGACAGGAGGCCACGTACAGCCAGGGGGACTCGGTGGGAGCACCCGGGGGCCTCGAAGGAGTGCGGTGGGCCCTACGAGAACTTCCAGGCTGGAAGATGATCGGCTCATCCTAGGGAATGCGTTCCACCCAAACTAGAACAAGGGCCAGAATGGGCAGCTGCACAGGAGAGAGTGGTCGTGGGGAGGGGACGGGCAGCTGATGGCGAGGGGGAGGGGGAGGGGCCTGGGGGCAGGGACGGAAGAAAGCCCAGGCTCGGGCATCGCGGCCCCGCTCAATGAGGCGACTCGTGGCGGGACCACTCGCATGCCCGGCAAGCAGGCGGCCGCGGGCCTTGTGCGGATGCAGGTGACGGCACAAGGCCTCACCGCCAGCGGGCACAAAGACAGGCGGGCTGCAGCGTCTCCCCAGAGTGAAGGAGCTGAGGAGGTGGTGGAAGGGAGATTTTCCAAGAGTGGTGAGGATCCGTTTCCAAGGTGCATGTGCTTCTCAGCGAGAACACCTTCTCACTTTATTAAGAAGCAGGTAGAAAGGAACCTTCTGGAAGCAATTTTCCTGGGGAGTTAGGTTCACAATCAGAGAGCAGGAGGTAGCCGAAGAATAAAAATATCCTGACTTCGCTTTCAGGATAGTGAATAAAGTTCTGGAAGAAAGAGATTAAGTGGTACAGCATGAAGATAAAGGTTAACTACGCAAGAACAAGTTTAGACACAAAGGAAGGAGTCAGCATAAAGAGCCTATCTTAACAATCTGTCTGGACCCTAGAAATACATTATTTTATAAGGAGGAGGTTGATGATGACTCATCCTAAGAACAGAGAAGAACTTTTCTTCTAATACTGTACAGCCACAGAAAAATGTAAAAATCTTCTAATATAAAGGTACATGTTTATATTTAATTCACGCTCAGTTCATTGAAGAGGTTGTCCTTTGCTGGACCTAGAGAAAGCCAGATTTAACAACGTGAACCCCGGTCTCCATGTTCTTATTTGTGGGGCCCAGAGTGTACCCCGGTCTCCAGGCTCTTATTCTGGGGGCCCTGCTAATTCATGCTAAGTGTCCAAGTGAATCCTCAGGAAGAAGGTTACTTGAACTGCACGTAGAAAATTCCCGGCCACGCTCAGCATCAGCCATGCCAGCGCTCACCTTTGTGAGACCGTAGAGAGGAATCGCGTTGTTAATCATTTAGGGGCAGACGAAGGCCCTATTTTGCACAACTTCTTACAGCCCCCCACCCTGCTGTGATGCCAGAATAGAAGTGGGGTGACAGAGGTGCCAGGCATGACCTTCAGAAGGGAAGGGCATTTAACACATGGTGTCGTGGGAGGGCACCGGCCTGTCATCCCAGAACTGGGAACAGGGAGGCAGGAGGCTGTGACTTCAAGGCCTATCTGGGCAATACACCGAGACTTTGTTTCGATGCCTCCCCTCCCCTCCATGAAAAGCATTTAATGTACCCGAACTGTGAGCTATGGATGTAGGCCCCTGGGGTAGACAGAGCACAGCACTGCTCCATCCGCCACTGTTCAAGGAAGAAAAGGAACAATATGACACGCAAACCACGGGGAACAATCGCTCATGCCCTGTCCTCACACCATTCCTCCCCTGGTTTGTCTCGGTTTCCTCCTGCCTGAAACAGGACAGTAATTGATTGGGCTTTGGTTTGACTCCTTGGGTCGTTGTAAACATATGGGGCATACTTACTGCTTTTTAAATTGGGTAGTAATAAAACTAGTGGCTGATTTTCTATGGAAGAGTAACAACAATAGCACTGGAAACCAGAAATAAAGTCAGGACATACATTTAAAAGAGAAAGAGGGACGGGGCTGGGAAGGTGGCTCAGTGGTAGAGCACTTGCCTTGCATGCATGAGGCCCTGGGTTCGATTCCTCAGCACCACATAAGCAGAAAAAGCTGGAAGTGGCACTGTGGCTCAAGTGGTAGAGCGCTAGCCTTGAGCTGAAGAGCTGAGGGACAGCGCCCAGGCCCAGAGTTCAGGCCCCACAACTGGCAAAAAAAATAAAAAATAAAAATAAATGAAGAGAAAGAGGTGAGAGAAGACAGTGGGATTTAAGGTTGCTTTGTGTTTTACCTTAATCTCAAATCATATCCCCTCTCCAATTGTTACTCTTTATACCACCTATTTTTCATGGAAGTCAAAATATCAAAGGGAAGTCTAAGCTACTATGGCACAAGTGGGTAAGGAAGATTAGTTGATGACGAAGGACAGAGAAGAAATGGATGAAATTAGCTCTGGGCATTCCTTGTTCCGCTGCTCATGTCTGAGCCTGTGCGGCCACGGCTCCGGCTCCCGGGGAGGACCAGTGTGTGTTCTTTCTCCAGGACAGCGTTGCTAATCGCCAGGAAGTAGTTTTCAGATAAACACTTCAGATCCAATTCGCCCCTGACTCATCACAGCTGAGAACTAATTAGGGGCTGGAAAAGTCTCTCTCATGCAGAACAGGAATAGTTCTAAATGGAATGGCATCGTTACAACCTTGAGAGGGCTTCGACCTTCAGGTCCACCATGTTCTCTGGGTGAGCCGGGAGCTTCCGGGCAAGGTGACATCCAAGTTCCCAGTGGAAGCCTGATCTAGTCATGTGACCTAACTTAGCCGGGCATCACACAACAGCTGTGTCTCCCTTCCCACCAGTCTCCTGGCTAGCTCCTGTAAGAATACAGGCATGAGCCGGGCGCCGGGCACCGTGGCTCACGCCTGTCATCCTAGCTACTCAGGAGGCTGAGATCTGAAGATCATGGTTCAAAGCCAGCTCGGGCAGGGAAGTCCTTGAGACTCTTATCTTCAGTTAACCACCAGAAAACTGGAAGTGGTGCTGTGGCTCAAGTGGTAGAGCGCTAGCCTTGAGCTGAAGAGCTGAGGGACAGCGCCCAGGCCCAGCGTTCAAGCCCCACAACTGATAAAACAAAAAAAAAAAGTGCATGCGTTCAAAGAATGCATAGCCAACTCTCTCCACATTGGAGAGACTCAGATCCGTGTTGCTTTTTGTGTTAAGCCTCATTTCAAATACGGAGGAATCAAAGTCACCCAGTAGCCATGGCTTTAGTGGCACTGTTTGACCTGCTGCAGAACATTCCTGCGTTTGGTCTCAACATCTTGATTTTCCCAGCACAGGTGCTTTGTTTTGTCTTCGCTCACCTGTATAATTCCTGGTAACATGGCATGTTCACACACATTTGCTCTGTGATGTGTGCGCATGTGTGTGTGGTACCCGTGCATCTCCTCTCCTTGAATCCTGGAGGACCTGTGCCGTGTGTCCTCCCTCCTACCCAGGCAGTGAGGCAGGCAGCACTTCCGGGCCTCTGCTGCGGCAGCGACGGCCCTGGACCCCTATGAAGGACACGAGGGGTCGGGGTGGAAGGCAGCCGGCTGAGGACCTCCACACCAGGGGCCGTAGGGTGGTCGCCCCCTGAACTTGGTTCTGCCTCACATATCAGCAATCCCGAAGCAACAATGGGTGCAGAGATGCTCCATTCCCAAGGAGGTGCCACCAATGTCCGTGCTGGGCCAGGGAACAGAGCCAGGAAGCATCCAGACAGCAACCGTCCACACCAGCTGAGGAGGCTCCACCTCCCTGCCACGGCAGCGGCCACAACTCCACCTCGCGCTCCGCTAGGCCACGCTGACACCCACGGGGTGGACGTCCAGTGTGTGGTGGACAGAGAGGTGTGGAACCACTGTCCCGTGGCCACATGGCCAGTCCTCCCCCGGGGTCAGTGAGGCCACGTGGGAATCCCGACCCCTCACCCACTAATGACCCCCACTCCCCGAGGGCAGCTCAACACACAGCGGGTTCTGGGGAGCCCTGCGGGCCTGTGAACGCAGATGGCTTGCAGAAAACCTCAAACCCGGGCCCCATAGGCTCCACTCTCCATGACCAGAGGTTCCCTGGAAGGGAAGAAGCAGGGGACCAGAACACAGGAGCAGCGTGTAGACGAGACCCTCCTCTGGACAGAGAGCCTGTGTCTGGGTGTGTCCCTGGCCAGGAGGACAGTAAGCACTATTCACCACAGCCAAGCTGCGGACAATGGATGAGCGGATCAATACAACGTGGTACCTGTACACAATGGACTTTTACTCAGCTGTTATGAAGAAGACGATTATGTCATTTGCAGGGAAATGGATGGACCTAGAACAATCATGTTAAGTGAGGTAAGCCAAGCTCAGAGAGACAAATGGCCTGTGTTCTCTCTCATAAGCAGAAGTTGGATCTAAAATACACCGGCACATGATAAATGATACAGGACTCTAAGCACTCTCTCTCTCTCTCTCACACACACACACACACACACACACACACACACACACACTAAAGGAGGATACTCTTTTAGGGAAGGAGCCCAAACCTGTATCTTCTCTGAACATTTAAAATACTATTTATCAAAAATTTATCAAAATTAACTCCAAGAAATGGAAACGTGGACTTCTTGTTGTTAGAGTCCAGCCAGCAGCTCTGCGTTTCCTGGCAGCTAGGTGACTTCTGGCAAATCAGAACCTCCCCAGGCACACTGGGCAGCACGCCTGCAGAGGTGTGTGAGTCCTCTGTGTGTTTGTTTAATGAAATGGGCCCGACTGAATGAGGGGGGAAAGACCCCAAACATTTCCCACGTCTGGAGAGAGAGCTTTTCAGGAACCGTGGGCGGGACTCGGTGCAGGGGCTGCAGGAGGACGGACACAGGGATCAGCTGCTCTGTTGCTCCTTGCTTTCCAAGGACCAGCTCCAGCTATCTGGGTCACAGCCCCGGGCAGAAACAGAGACGCTCATGCGTGATTCCAAGGAAAGACAGGGAGCAGAAATGCCCAGGAGGAGCTGAAATCACAAAGGAAACAGCCAACGAGAGAGCGACAAGTGCTAAAAGCAAAACCAACCCTTGTCAGCACAACCTTCAACTCAGAATCATTATTCTGCGCGTACGGAACATGAGACCGGGTCTGGCAAAACCTTCAAAGTGATGCTAATGGCAAAGAATACACAAATCCTGGCTGCAACGTCATGGCCGGTTTTGACGGCGTGGTTTCAGAGGTAACTGGTGTCATGTGGGGATGGACAGGCTCATTCCTGCATGAACTCAGCCTCCTTCCTGTCCTCTGCTGCTGCTGCACCCATCAGTGCTGCCAGCACCCAACTCGAAGCCTCTTTTATAAAGCACTGGATAGCAGTGACAGAAGGGAAAGAAGCAACAACAGATCCAGGAGTCTCTAAGAGTTTAGGATGAAGTGACTCCTGACAGAATGGAAAGAAGGGGTTAGAGGAACAACGGACCATTTCAAAGAAATAGAGCCTATCACGCACCCCACTACCAGGAGTAACCAACAAGTCAAAGTACGCAAGTACTGCTGAGGTAGGGGTTTTCTGAGGGCTACAGCTTTTCTAAGTATGAAACCGTGAGGTTTTGGGTAATACATAAACTGCCTGAGACCAGTTCTGCTCCCTGCACAGCTCCGATGCGCTACTGGGCTCTCCCAGTACGGTGAGCAGCCAGCGTGGCAGGGTCCTGGGCAGGTCAGGGGTGGAGATGGAGAAAGTTTGTGGGAATGGCTCAGAAGGTCCCAATGAAGCCTTTTGAAGCCCAGCCTCATCCCACCTGGAGCCAACTGCCTGTTGTTAAAGTCACACAGAACCTCAAACATAGAGATGGGCGATTCCTCGGGGAAGGAGAGCGAAAGACACCTTACAGTGGAAGAGTCCTGCAAGGCTGAGCACACAGCCGGCGAATCAGATAATAATGCGGGGGCAGGGGCAGGGGGGGGGCGTGAGGCTGGGGTGTGCGGGGGGCTGCTGGGTTTCCTCTGGTGGCCATGGTTCTAAAGCACGCTCAGGGCCCGCAGGAGACACACAGCTGGCTGCAGAGCACGGGACATGGCTTTCCAGCCCCACGACCTGGTGTGCTGGGACGCTGGGGGACGCAGGTCTGGCTTTGAGTTGCGTGACCCTTGATCGTCTTTCTCTGCAGTTCCAGAGAAGCGTGTGCCACCGCGCCACGTGGGTTGCATGGCTGGAATCGGCTGCAGGACGAAAGTTCTTTCGTTTCCTTTGCTCTCCGCCCCTGCAGCATCTTCTGCGCCTGCTTCTGCCTGGGAAGCCAAGCCTCCAGTGTTGTGTCCTGTGCTGTAGCCCACCGGGTTCCACCCACGATTCTCCGCTTTCCGCCTCTCCACCTTCGGGGTGCCCCGCTCTTCCCTCGAGAATCCACCTGAGCCCCCAGGCCCTGGCACTCTCCCCCACCCCCGCCCCCCGCCCCCTGGCCACCAGGATGACTGTACCTGGTGCCACAGAGGGGCCTGGGTTCTTGAGGAGGACAGAGGAAGTGTTCCGCAGAGATCCTCACCTGGCCCCGGTGCCAGAGCAGACGCTAACACCCAGGCCTGAGTGGGTCCCGAGCCTCTGGGGCCGGGCCCGGGGCTGCAGCTCTGGGATGAATCCTGCACTCACTAGCCTTGGGGTGCAGGTAACTGGCAAACCTCTTGCTGAAGTTCCTGGGGGATGCAAGGTGCTCCGACTAAAGCTCAAATCCGGTGCTATGTTGGAGAATGCACTCTCTGCTACCCAGAATGTCTGAAAGGGTGTGTGTGTGTGTGTGTGTGTGTGTGTGTGTGCGCACACATGTGTGTGCATGTGCGTGCATGAGAGTGTATGTAAAAGTGAATATGTGAGGGTAGGTGTGTGTACGTTGGAGTATGTAGGTGTGAACGTGAATGAGTGTGTGTCTGTGCACGTGATTGTGTGCAGGGGGTGTGTGCATGCATGCGTGTACACACGAGAGTGTGCCAATACCAGGGCTTGAACTCCGGGCCTTGTGGTCTTGCTCAGCTTGTCCTCTGCAGCTCTCCTCCAGGAATACACCATTACTCTGCTCAGAGCAAATCGTGGCGGAGTAATTAGGAGGTTCTAGCAGTTGGTTCTTCTCTGTGGCAATTAAAGCACTCAGCATTGTTCATGAAGAGCATTAAGGAATTGAATGAACTTAAACACAGGCCCACGAAGCCTGGCAGGGAGCCGGTGGCTGGTCCCTCTCCCGGTGACAGCACGCTCGTGTGCTGCCGGCCTTGGTGGGCCTGGCCCAGGCGGGCAGGGCCGGTGCTGGGAGGTGCCCTACGGCCAGGCAGGCAGAGCCATGCGGTCTTCATAAAGCATCTTCTCCTCCAGGGCATTTCAGCGTTTTAGGACTCTACCTCATAGCATATTAAACAGGCCCACCTTTCCCATGGCAGCCTTTGCATGCACAAATGACAAAACCTGCAGATTCCGTGTTCGTCATTCTCCTGTTTCAGCAACTGGTGAAACATAATTAGGATGGCGGTCTCCATATCAAGACACCAAAACTTCATTTCTCTGCCCCGAGGTGAGCTTTTCTTTATGTCAGTGCCTGTCCACGTGGTTCACGGTGAGACCAGCACACCAGCAGACTCTGCTTCCCTCACATGAGAGCGGAGGCCGGAGCCGTGCTGTTAGCCACGGCGCGGAGCTGTTTCTGCAGCAGGAGAAAGGCTGACAGGCCAGCCCGCAAAAGCAGATGTCATAGAATGAAACACAGAAACAGACGCAGCCTGGCTCCAGGGAGAGTCCTGAGCATGGCCCTCCGCAAGGCCCTGCCCCGGAGACCTCCAGGGACATGCTCCGGAGACAGGAGGCAAGGGGCCCCGAAAGCCCAAATTGCTTTGTTAGAAACGATGATAGAGCCGGGCGCTGGGGGCTCACGCCTGCAAACCCAGCTAATCAGGAGGCTGAGATCTGAGGGCGGAGGCTTAAAGCCGGCCTAGAAGTAAAGTTGGGGTTGGGTATCATGCAGGAGCATTTCTGTGTGTCTGCCCAGGGCTGTGACCCAAAGAGCAAAGTCCAGGGGCCACCCAGCCGCCTCACAAAGCACGCTCACCTCTCCCACACCCCAGCCGCGGTCACCTGTACACTTCTACGTGAAGACGAGAGTGCACAAGGCCACACAGAGAGGCAGTGACCTGTGCCAAGAAGACAACCAGTGTTCGCTCAGAGCCTGCGAAGTTCCTACAACTCCAGCAACCAGGACAGCCACTGAGGAACCATCCCAAGATGACCACACCCCTCGGGGTCACCGAGGCCATGTCCCCGAGGGCCCGGGGCTCCCAGTGCACACACTGAGCCCCACACAGCCTCACACAGCAGAGGCCAAGCACTTGCAATGCCGCCTCACTGGGGACTGTGGGGAGAAGCCGGTGAGAGGGGACGCAGAGGGGAAACACAGTCCCTCAGGACAACAGTCAGAGGAGGTGGCAGATACGTCTAGCACCGAGGACGCCGATGACCACACTGAGGTGCTCGCAGGGAACGTGTCCAAACTCACCGGCCGCCGTGTTCACATTTCCTTTTTCCCTGGATATTTCTCACGGTGTCATTCTATATTCAAACACTTCTAAATCCGAGGCTGTAAAGCCGAGGGGAAGAGGGAAAGGAGGAGGCGGGAGGTCTGGGGTGTGTGAGTGGACGGCTTGTGCACGGCTGTGGGCCAAACGCTCCGCCCTGAGAGTCCCTGAGGGACAGGCTTGCAGCTCGAGCACCGACGCGGCCCTGGGGTCTGAGCCCGGTCCTGTGGCAGCCCCTGGTACCTGCGGAGGTTTCCATGTCTGAGTCGGCACTGAAATGAGGCCAGCAGGGAGACATACTCTGTCAGGAGGAGGATGGAAGGAGCTGTCCTCAGGCCGGGAACCTCGGCTCCCAGAGCCTCCGTGGTCGCCAAGGTCAGCTGCATTTCTGTAGCTCCTGGAGAGGCCCTGGCTGAGTGGCAGTGACATCCTGGCGTCTCCCACGGGAGCTGTCACCCCAGAAGCTCCTGAGTTTTCTAAGTGCTCAGGGACCTGGCCCCGCACAGCACCCCATCCCCGCCTCAGGCCTGGGGCATGGGGGAACAGGGAGGACACACCCAGCCCCTCCCACGCGGGGACCTGGGATGAGGGAGGCTACCACGCTTCCCTGTGCATTTCCTCCTGGGTCCGTGGAGCTACTTGACTGCCCTCTGCGGGACACACTTTAAAAAAGGATCCATTCAATCTTTATGGAAGCCCAGCAGGGCCAGGCCCTGTTCTCAGGGCAAACAGCCCTGCCTGTGCGTCTCTTGCCGTGCGCGCAGGCCGGGGTCGCCGGACCTCTCCCGCGGACATGGCTCTTTCTGGTCCTGACAGAACACAGCACGGGAAGAAGCAGCAGGATGGGCTGCGGTGTCACCCCCAACTGCCGGTGGCCTGGACTTAGTGTCTCCTCCACGGCACCCAACAACCCGCCACACAAACCGATGCTGGAAATTAGGACGGAAAATGAGCGCCATGAAGAAGTGGGATCTGTTTACTGGTCCGCAGGGATCATAGGCCCCAAAATGCACATTTAAAACCAGCAAGAACAGTGAGTGGAGGCAGCAGCAAGAACACATAGGTCACAAGTAACACGATCATCCTTCTGTAGGAAAAACAAGCTAAGCTCCTACACCACACTGTGCAAAACAGCAACGCCTTACTACGAGAGGGGAAAGTCTTCATGCTCCTAAGTAGGAATGGTTTCTTACACAAAATACAGGGGATTATGAAAATTAATCAGTGTGGCTACCTAAACTTTACTACAAAGAGGTGCCCATGGGCAGTGCAGGCAGAGGCTCACGGGGGTTTGCAGCATCTACGAGGAGGGACCGAGGTCCAGAGTTTATGACTGGAGGACAGCACACAGGTCAGACACAGGAAGCCAGGTGAGACCGCGAGGGTCGCGTCCCTGGAGAAACCAGTCAGGGGCACCTGGAAATAGCCGGCAGACTGAAGAGCTGCCCTCTGACTCGCTCCACCCTGCATGTAACTGCAGGAATGAACTCCCATCCCGACCCAGTAGCTGACAGGGCCTCTTCAGCCTCCGAGCCTTTCCCCGTGTAGCGTCGCCGCCCGGGCCACACACTTGTGCTGCGTATCCTGTCTACCCGGTTCAGCCGTTCGTGACCGCTTGCTCCCTCCAGACTGGACTTCTCCTTTCACTGTGGGACCGAGCAGCTGCACTCCTGACTGTGCGTTAGTTAGGAACACCACAGAACAAGACCCCCGGCCCAGTACCTCTGGAAAGTTCTGGAAGAAGGAGCAGAATCACTCCGATTACAAATGCAAGCATAAAGCCATGTTCATCACGTAAGCTGGGACCAGAGACACCAAGACATAAGTCGCACAGCAGGAGAACCGGGACACCAGGGTCAACGCTGTTGCCAAGACTCCTGGTAATGAAGGGGGACGGTGCCCCAAAGCCCCTTCCACATGCTTCCCAGAAGCTCACACAGCCCAGCAGCCTGGGTGCCGGCACCGGGCTCGGGCGCTGCTCCGGCCTGCGGAGGCCGGGCCCACGGTGGACCAGCCCCCGGCTGCCTCATGCGTGTCCCACACCGACCCGCCCCACAGCAGTGTCAGGAGGGCTGTGAGAGCACCGCCCTGCGTGGACACACACTCGGCCCGGGATGGGACCCACGCCGCGTCCCGCGCCGCGCCCCACACCGCGTCCCACGCCTCGTCCCACGCCGGCCTCCCCGCTTCCCAGGCAGCTGGCAGCGACCCCCTGACACAGACGTTGCCCCTGGCCGGCCGGGCTCAGAGCAGCTCGGATCCCAGCACCGGCCGCAGCCTGTGTCCTCCGTTGCCATAGCGACAGTGTTGCTTTGATCTATAAAGCATCCATTAGCGCTGCCACCCTAGGGACCCTCCGGGCTCCAGGACGACATGCGGGCCCCACGCACTTGCAGACTCCTGCAGGCCCGGCCACACGGTGCACCTGGACTCACAGACTCGTGACCTAAACAGCAAACCAGGCCCCGCCAGGGCCCTTCCCTCGGCAGCGAGACCCAGGGTGAAAAGCTCTATCGTTTGGCCATTCCTTTTTAAGTTTTCAAGTCCCCTCTGGCCCCTCAGCCTGTCCCCCCCCCCTCCAGGGCCTCTTGGGGACCCTGAGGGTCACGGCCACAGCGCCAGGAGCTCCGCGGCTCCCTGACCCCTGGATTTCCATGCACGGTTCTGCCTCCCTGGGCCCAGGTGTGAACCCCACACAGCAGCACCGAGGGCCCCCCCGCCCCCCCGCACAGCCCTCCATCCGCGCACCTGGGTCCTCCTCTGCAAGCAGTCTCTGAGGACGGCCGCCACCACAGGGGACGGGCGGGGTCTCTGGCTGTCCCATGGGGAGGTGGAGGCGCTGAGGCGGACTCCCCCCGGGGGAGTCCGAGGCTGAGCACAGACACCTCGGGCCTCCCCTGCTGCGGGCCGCTCATGGGCCATGCGGGCACACTCCACGGCCGTGCAGAGGCGTGGCATGGCTGCCAGTGCACCGGCACACGGGAGCCGGGCTCTGGAGGAGGCAGGGACAGGGTCCCGGGGGCATCCTCCTCTTCACACAACACTCGCTCTATGGCAACAGCCTCACGGAGGCCCACGGCCTCCACCAGCCACTGCCTGAGAGTTCCAGGGGAGCCCAGGCCAGAAACGCACCAGCCCACCCTCCCCAGGCCAGAAACGCACCAGCCCACCCTCCCCAGGCCAGAAACGCACCAGCCCCCCGCCCCCAGAGGGCCCGAGACAAAGACCAGAGCAGGAGTGCTTCTAGAACCCCAACTCAAAACTGGAAGTAGGCATGACTCAGCCATGGAGGAAAAGGCCAAGAGAATGAGGCCCGAGTTCGAGTCTCAGTACTGGCACACACACACAAATCTAAATTATGAACAAATATTAAAACATATACAGGAGGATACGCATTGTACACAAACATCATGCCTAATTCATGGCACAGACAATGCTGTAACTCTTCCAAACAAACAGCTCGTCATGTAACAAAATGAATACAAGAGGCTGGAACATGCGTCGTTGGGAGATGAGGTTAAGGGAGGGAAAATAGACAGATGGAGGTGGACGGGTGGGCGAAGGCTCCAGACAGTCCATGTCCACACGCGGACATGTCCACACGTGGACATGGAGCCGGGTAACTTGAGGAGAGCGTTGGGCGGGAGCGAGGGGCGAGGATGGAAGGGTGACGCTGGTCACGCCTGGTACTCAGCTGGACATGTTGAAATGAAACCCCTTGGACAACTACTTAACAATAGTGTTGTTTTTTTTTTAATATTTGTGGGGGGAAAAGAGAACTTCAGCTTCAATGAACGGGCCTGGTGGTGTGTGCCGGCAGCTCCAGTGCGCGGGCGGCTGAGGTTCTGAGCGAGAAGCCGGTCTGGATTGCATAGCGAGTTCTAGGCCTGCTGAGCATCATAGTGAGACCCTGCCTCAAAATGAAGCTCTCGGCTTCAAGCCCACGAACCGGGACCCACGCTTAAAGAGACCGTGTAGAGCAAACTGAAAATAAATCGAAAGAAGCCTGAAAGAGAAAGCTCCTATCTCATGTCTAGTAAAATTGCAAGGAGCCAGTGTGGGTGCAGGGGATCCGGATGGTTATTAAATACTTCAGTTAATTCAGGGGCGACGGGAGGGAAATCGTGGCGGGGCTATTAGATGAGGACGGTTCTCGGCATGGAAGGTCACTCATCCACAGGAAGGCTGGGGTGAAGCGCTCACCAGTCTCCCTGGGGGACGCAGGGTCAGAATGCGGGTGCGCACCCTGCCTGCACTGTATGCTTGTTCTCCATCACACCCCGCTCAGTCATTTTATGTTTCTAGGCAATATCGGGGCCAGACGGGTGACCCCTCTTGCAAGCACTGGTGGATCTCTGGCGGGGCCTCCAGCCTTTTGCATTCTGTGAGTGGACAGATGGCTCCGGCCCTGCTCTGTGCCTGCTGGCTGCTGGCTGTGCGCTTGGTGAGCCCCGCCCACCACAGGGAGCCATGCACTCTGCGGTTCAGGGGCTCCATGGCTCAGCTGCCCCCCTGTAGCTGGCACTAAAAACGAACTCCTCTTTTCCTCCTCTGTTTCTGCAGGCCGCGCAGCACTTGCCGGGCAGAGGCCAGCTGTCTGGCTCCCTGTCAGTCATCAAGGGTGGCCATGTCTTTCTTGTTCACGGCTGAACCTAGACCTGGCTGGCACCCTCAAGCACCTCTGAAGCAGAGCGACGCCAGCCCTGGTCACAGCGCATGCTCCACGGGCTGCCCACCTTCAACGCAACCCCTAGAACTCAACTTCAGAAAGCGAGTCTCCATAAAGACACAATGACACGTCCGCTATATGTAGAACGCTGTTGGAATTTATTCTTGTCTTCTGTTGAGCATAAATGTCATGTCTTCAGATAAAAAAATCTCCCCTGTCTCTGTTGATCCTGCTCTGCATTCTTCCCCATCATAAGTCCAAATGCAGATCCCAGACAACTCAGGAACAGCCAGCAAAGCATAGAAACCCAAGCATAGGACCAAGGGCACTGCTGTCCTGAGGAGAAGGGAGGAACGCGGCAGAAGCCCATTCTCACTTAACCTGCGTTCATGTGCAAATGCTGCGGCTGAGCCAGGCATGAGAGGACGGGGGCTCTGAGCGTAAAGCCCTCACACTACACACAGTGCACACTATACACACTATACCCCCCAGGTGCAACAGGAAATCAATACACCGCGTAGGTTCAGTCAGACAAGGGGTCACTGCGGGATGAGGGAATCTCATGAGAAGCCCTGCCACACGCCTGAACCGTGGGAGAGATGCAGGCCAGACACCCATAATTCAGCTCCCAAAAGACAAGGAACGGGCTGGGAAGGTGGCTCAGTGGTAGAGCGCTTGCCTTGCATGCATGAGGCCTGGGTTCGATTCCTCAGCACCACATAAGCAGAAAAATAAAAAGCCAGAAGTGGCACTGTGGCTCAAGTGGTAGAGTGCTAGCCTTGAGCTGAAGAGCTGAGGGACAGCGCCCAGGCCCAGAGTTCAGGCCCCAGGACCGGACCCAAAACCAAAAGACAAGGAACTGAAAGAACTGCAGCTGTTGGAATTTCTGCCTCTGCTGCCCTCGCCCGTGCCGACCTGCCCCAGAGGTCAGCCCCGGGAGGCCATGGCTTCTTTAGAGGTCACCCGGTGCCATGGCCCTTAGCTGTGGCAACTTCAGTGCCAGCCAGAGCCGGGAGCGTCGGCCTGGTGTCCGGTGGGGCAGAGCCACCCCCTCCTCTGGGAACCTGTGCCCCATGACCTCTGACCTCTGCTGGGGAAGACACAGGACTGTCAAGCTTCACCGACAGCCCACCGCAGGCCCCTGAAAACACACTGACTTCCACCTGGCCACGGCTTCTCTTACTCACTCGTACTTGGCCTTTCTCCACCACCCTACGGTTCAGGCCACGCCACACAACCAGGTTGCAAAGTGCACGGCACTGTTCTGGGCTGCTGCTCCTGTTCTTACTGCATCCTCCTTGTGTGTTCCAACACATGCCAGGCTTGGTGGCGGACCCGAGTGTGGGCAAATGCTGCCTGGCTTTGGCTCGGCGGTGGTGGTTTTATTTATTTTTTCCCCACCCTGCCTGTTTGCTACTCGGTAGGAAGTTACTGCCCCAGATCCAAGCCATTCCGCTCCTCCCTTCCTTATCTCCTTCTCAACACAGCCGCTTGCTTCTTCTCCGTCTTGTATTAAGGATGTTTAACTATATTAAGTCTTGGGGAACTGATGGGCTGTCAGGAAGCACTGCTCTGTGGGAAAGTTGTTGTTTTCTTTTTTTTAACAAAAGCAAGCCCCACACAGAGGCTGGCCATGGGACAGAGCAGCCTGGGCCGGGCCAGGGGACGGTGGACCTCGGGGGCTGGGCACCCGCAACCCCACCTCTGCTTACAGAGGGGTCACATCACAGACGGAGCACGCTTTGGCTCTTAGTGCCCAAGATAGGAGAAGATGACTTTCATTCACCTTACGTATTAAAGACACGATTTTAGAATTGATTTTTAAAATGAGACATTAATTTATATTAAAGTTGATTTCCACGTGCAAAGATCTACACCTGTAAATCATTAACAGCTCGTCCGTGCTGGCACGTTCACGCCCACTTACAGCAATGTCCAATGCCAGCAGAGCAGCCACGTTCACGCCCACTTACAGCAATGTCCAATGCCAGCAGAGTATCACGTTCATGCCCACTTACAGCAATGTCCAATGCCAGCAGAGTATCACGTTCATGCCCACTTACAGCAATGTCCAATGCCAGCAGAGTAGCCACGTTCACGCCCACTTACAGCAATGTCCAATGCCAGCAGAGTATCACGTTCATGCCCACTTACAGCAATGTCCAATGCCAGCAGAGCAGCCACGTTCACGCCCACTTACAGCAATGTCCAATGCCAGCAGAGTAGCCACGTTCACGCCCACTTACAGCAATGTCCAATGCCAGCAGAGTATCACGTTCACGCCCACTTACAGCAATGTCCAATGCCAGCAGAGTAGCCACGTTCACGCCCACTTACAGCAATGTCCAATGCCAGCAGAGTAGTTCTTGTCCATAGATTTTTCTTCATAAAATGCTGAGACTCACAAATCATGTTCCCTGGGTATGTTGGAGATCTTTCTAAAATGCATTTGGTACTTCCCTTTCTTTTTTTTTTTTTAAAAAAAGAGGAATGCGAGATACAAATACCAGTAATTTCTCTGACAAGTCCAACAAATAGAGAGGCCCCCCACGCCCCGGGCTGGACGTAGCCTGACAGATAGTTATAGATAAATGCCAGTGTGTTCGGGGTTATTTAACTTAAAGGGGGCAAGTTTAGGGAGCCTGGGCTCAACTTTTCTGTCCAGGCACAGGAAAGGGGGTAAAGGGTCTGTTTTGTACGGTACCAAACGTTTCTAAGCAGAAGTGAGGGTCTGCTGGGTCTGGGCCAGGGGATTCTCTTCGCCAAAGCTTCGCCTAGCAGGAAGTCTGGGCAAGCAGCGCCACGGTCCTCCTTCCTTTCTTGGACTCTAAGACACACTCAGAAACACCACCAAACCCCTTTGAGCAGCACCATCCTCAGACGCACAGAAAGGGCGGTCGGTGGTGACCGAGGCGCCCAGCCGCTCCTGGCACACCAGTGCCCGGTCCCTGAACCGCTGGAATTTCACTCTACCAGAGAGCCACCTGGTTCTCTTCCTTGGCCGTCACTGACCGGCTGTTACCTTAGCAACTCCCGGCAGGGAGTGGCAGGTCTCACCTGCCAGGGCCCCCCACACCCCAGGGCCCCACACCCCAGGGCCCCACCCCAGGGCCCCACACCCCAGAGCCCCACACCCCAGGACCCCCACACCCCAGGCCCCTACACCCCAGGGCCCCACACCGCCAGGGCCCCCACACCCCAAGGCCCCACACCCCAGGGCCCCACCCCAGGGCCCCCATACCCCAGGGCCCCACACCCCAGGGCCCCACACCCCAGGGCCTCACACCCCAGGGCCCCACACCCCAGGGCCCCACACCCCAGGGCCTCACACCCCAGGGCCCCACACCCCAGGGCCCCCACACCCCAGGGCCCCACACCCCAGGGCCCCACACCCCAGGGCCCCACCCCAGGGCCCCACACCCCAGGGCCCCACACCCCAGGACCCCACACCCCAGGGCCCCACACCCCAGGACCCCACACCCCAGGGCCCCACACCCCAGGGCCCCACCCCACGGCCCCACACCTCAGAGCCCCCACACCCTAGGGCCCCCACACCCCAGGGCTCCGCCCCGCGGCTTGCCTTCCCTCACCATCATAAGGAACCGCCTCCGCAGCTTGCCCTGCGGGCGCCGGATCACCCTTCACGGCTCAGGGCTGGACCCACGCTGCCCACCGGGCCACAGCCCCCTCCTTGTCTCCTCCCTCCGCACCCGAGCCCAGGGTGTCACCAGGCCGCTGTACCCGCCAGCACATCACCCCTCCCCCTCCTCACCCGCTTCAGCCTCCAGACACCAGCGGAGAGGAGGGAGCCAGACCTCCGACCTCGCTGGGGAGAGGCGGCTGCCGTCTGGCCCGTCCCGCTCTGCCCCACAGCTCTGAGGCCTAGCCGCTCTCACGCCACACCTGCAAGGGTAGAGACAGCCAGGCAGACGCTATGAGCTGTGGAGGATGCTGAGCTCTCCCACAGAGCACGCTGTGCCCCCCACGGCACAGCTTTGCCGGCAGGGAAACCAAAAAGACTAGCCGTTCATGGGAGGAAGGTAAATAAACACTGTGGCCTGTGCCCAGGCCGGTGCTCACACCTGCAATCCCAAGTCGGAGGATCCCAGTTCAAAGCCAGCCTAAGCAGAAAAGTTCATGACATTCTTTTCTCTACGGAAGCATCCAAACAAGTCAGAAGCAGAGCTGTGGTCCAACTGGTAGAGTTAGCCTTGAGTGAAGAAACAGCACCATGCCCTGAGCCAAGCCCAGGACTAGAACAGACAGACAGACACGGTGGGTTTTTTGTTTGTTTGTTTTAATAGGCCAACTAATGCACAGAGATTACACCAGCATGATGCCCTCACTGTGTTGTTCAAATGGCACCTGAGCCACAGAGAGGCAGACACACACACAGACACACAGCACAGCCGGGCACACTCACCCTGGGACAGGTTACCGCACCAGAAGAACAGCTACTTTCAATTTTGTCTCAGCGACTTTCAGATACTTCCTTCCTCCTCACAGCCAACACAGCCCGCACCGCACCCTCCCGCACCACCCTGCCCGGTGTGAGACATGGCCCACTAGAGACCTGTCCCCTCTTCTAACCCCAGAGTCACCACGGGCTGGAGGACCTTGTTGGTGAAGGAGAAGTTTGATGGCGGGACGGAGGACAGCTCCGAGTAGTCCTGGTCTGAAACCCTTAGTTTTTATCTTGAGTTGTCCTAAATGCGATTCCGTTCAAACTTCCGGGAGAATGCAAAGCTCATTTGCCCAGGACGAGGCGCCTTTGAAAGTGCATTAGCCAAGCCGCGCGTGGCTTTGATCTCTGGCTGAGGGGGTCGTGTGGGTGTTGGGGACCTTGCGGTATGGTAGAAGCCGCGTGTGGCTTTGATCTTTGGCTGAGGGGTCGTGTGGGTGTTGGGGACCTTGCGTAGAAGCTGCTGCTTTTTAGCGGGATGTAACCGCGGGTGGACAGAGTGCGCTGTGGTCCACACCGAGACCGTCCTGACCGCGTGGCTCGCTGGCTTCCCGGGAGCAGCTTTTTAACGACGGTATTGGTATTCTGTTTGTTGGCCTCGCCATTGCATGGGTCCAGCAGCCACCCCGCCAGCACGGCAGCCACACACTCAGACCGGACACGGCAGCACCGGCTGCGGGCTGACCGCCCACCCGGCGCCCAGCCCGGGGCACCGTCCGGTGCTCCCTGCGGCACCTGAGCTCTGTTTGCAGCCCCCAGACCCAAGCCAGGACAGCACCCCACGCTGCCCGGCCCGTGCCCACAGAGCTGTGGGCGTCAGAGATGGAGTGGACATCACCTCTGCCTGGGAGGTGAAGGGGAGGCTGTCACCCCCACCCCAGGGCTGTGCTTGGAATCAGAAGCTATGGCACTGCCAGGTGCACACAGCCTGACCGTCCAGCCCGGGCTGGGCCCCTGCCAACGTGAGTGCAAAGGCCCTGAGCTCAGTGACTCCCAGTCCTCATAGTCCACATGGCCTGTCCTGACTGGCAGAGCCCTAAAGACCAAGGATCTGGCTGCACGCAAGGAAAAGTACGGTCCAGAGAGGCCGCAGGGGAGGGGGCCTCCACACCTCCCCCCAAACTCCCCTTCGTCTCGCACGACCATGCTGACCCTTAACACGGTTTACAGCCCTTGTCCATCTTCACATTTAATTCTCAGCATCACCAGGGCCACAGGTGGGTGGGTGTGTGTGTGCGCGTGCATGTGTGCGTGCACGTTTGTGTGTGTGTGCGCACACACGCGCTCCTGTGCGTGTCCATGGGCAGCATGCTGGGCACAGTGCCATCTTCCTCAGCAGAGCTGGTCTGGGATTGCTGGGGCCTCTGTCCCAACTGCCAGCTGCAGGTGCCATCCACAGGGGCCACAGCCCCCCCCCCGCTCCTCACCCCCCCTGCTCCCTCACCCCCCCCCCCGCTCCCTCACCCCCCCTCACCCCCCACTCCCTCACCACCCCCCGCTCCCTCACCCCCCCGCTCCCTCACCCCCCCGCTCCCTCACCCCCCCCCGCTCCCTCACCCCCCCCGCTCCCTCACCCCCCCGCTCCCTCACCCCCCCGCTCCCTCACCCCCCCCGCTCCCTCACCCCCCCTCACCCCCCCCCGCTCCCTCACCCCCCCCGCTCCCTCACCCCCCCGCTCCCTCACCCCCCGCTCCCTCACCCCCCGCTCCCTCACCCCCCGCTCCCTCACCCCCCCGCTCCCTCACCCCCCGCTCCCTCACCCCCCCTCACCCCCCTGCTCCCTCACCCCCCCCTCACCCCCCGCTCCCTCACCCCCCCTCACCCCCCCGCTCCCTCACCCCCCCGCTCCCTCACCCCCCCGCTCCCTCACCCCCCCTCACCCCCCCGCTCCTCACCCCCCTCACCCCCGCTCCCTCACGCCCCCCCCGCTCCCTCACGCCCCCCCCGCTCCCTCACCCCCCCCCGCTCCCTCACCCCCCCTGCTCCCTCAACCCCCCGCTCCCTCACCCCCCCGCTCCCTCACCCCCCCTCACCCCCCTGCTCCCTCACCCCCCCCCGCTCCCTCACCCCCCCTGCTCCCTCAACCCCCCGCTCCCTCACCCCCCCGCTCCCTCACCCCCCCTCACCCCCCGCTCCCTCACCCCCCCTCACCCCCCCGCTCCCTCACCCCCCCTCACCCCCCCCCGCTCCCTCACCCCCCCTCACCCCCGCTCCCTCACCCCCCCCGCTCCCTCACCCCCCCTCACCCCCCCGCTCCTCACCCCCCTCACCCCCGCTCCCTCACGCCCCCCCCGCTCCCTCACGCCCCCCCCCCGCTCCCTCACCCCCCCCCGCTCCCTCACCCCCCCTGCTCCCTCAACCCCCCGCTCCCTCACCCCCCCGCTCCCTCACCCCCCCTCACCCCCCGCTCCCTCACCCCCCCTCACCCCCCCGCTCCCTCACCCCCCCTCACCCCCCCCGCTCCCTCACCCCCCCTCACCCCCGCTCCCTCACCCCCCCGCTCCCTCACCCCCCCTCACCCCCCCGCTCCTCACCCCCCTCACCCCCGCTCCCTCACGCCCCCCCCGCTCCCTCACGCCCCCCCCCCCCGCTCCCTCACCCCCCCGCTCCCTCACCCCCCCCGCTCCCTCACCCCCCCGCTCCCTCACCCCCGGCTCCCTCACCCCCCCGCTCCCTCACCCCCCCCTCCCTCATCTCCCCCCCACCCCCGCTCCCTCACCCCCCCCCCGCTCCCTCATCTCCCCCCCACCCCTGCTCCCTCACCCCCCTTTCTGCACACAGTGGGGGCAGGAAGGACCAGCGACACTCGGGAGGGTGGTCCCAGCCCGGGACCCAGCCTGGGACGGAGACCTGGGAGGGAGGCCCCCGTGGACAGCAGGGCAGGGCTGACCCCGCATATGCGATGCCGTCACCCCGATGACGAGGCACAGCCATCGTTTGAATGTTGAGGACCCGCCCCAGACTGCAGCACCACAGGGGGTCCGCCATGGGCAGAGCCGGTGTAGCCCCCTTGTACAACTAAATAACAACAGCAATCATAATGACAATAATAATACAGCGGAACCTACCGCAGGGCTGTGGATTGGATGAGCAGAAAACGCAGGTGATTTCCGGGGTCGTGGGGTGGGGGCTTCTCAACGTTAGCTGGGGTCATGGCCCCCTCTACTCATTCTGCTCCCCAGTGCCAAGGTGCGCAGCGGAGCCAGAGGCTCCTGCCACCACGCCACCACGCCACCATGTCACACGCCACCATGTAACACGCCACCATGTCACACGCCACCACGCCACATGCCACCACGCCACCACGCCACCATGTCACACGCCACCATGTCACACGCCACCATGCAACACGCCACCATGTCACATGCCACCATGTCACACGCCACCATGCCACATGCCACACCACCACGCCACCATGTCACACGCCACCATGTCACACGCCACCATGCCACACGCCACCATGCCACATGCCACCACGCCACCATGTCACATGCCACCATGTCACACGCCACCATGCCACATGCCACACCACCACGCCACCATGTCACACGCCACCATGTCACACGCCACCATGTCACACGCCACCACGCCACATGCCACCACGCCACCATGTCACATGCCACCATGTCACACGCCACCATGCCACACGCCACCATGCCACACGCCACCATGTCACACGCCACCATGTCACACGCCACCATGTCACACGCCACCACACCACCACGCCACCATGTCACACGCCACCATGTCACACGCCACCACGCCACCATGTCACACATCACCATGTCACACGCCACCATGTCACACGCCACCATGCCACACGCCACCATGTCACACGCCACCATGTCACACGCCACCATGTCACACGCCACCATGTCACACGCCACCACACCACCACGCCACCATGTCACACGCCACCATGTCACACGCCACCATGTCACACGCCACCATGTTACATGCCACCATGCCATGATGTCACACACCACCATGTCACACGCCACCATGCCACATGCCACCATGTCACACGCCACCATGTCACACACCAGCATGTAACACGCCACCATGTCACACGCCACCACGCCACATGCCACCACACCACCACGCCACCATGTCACACGCCACCACGCCACATGCCACCACACCACCACGCCACCATGTCACACGCCACCACGCCACATGCCACCACGCCACCATGTCACATGCCACCATGTCACACGCCACCATGCCACATGCCACCACACCACCACGTCACCATGTCACACACCACCATGTCACACGCCAGCATGTCACACGCCACCATGTCACACGCCACCATGTCACACGCCACCATGTCACACACCACCATGTCACACGCCACCATGTCACACGCCACCATGCCACATGCCACCATGTCACACACCACCATGTCACATGCCACCACATCACACGCCACCATGCCACACGCCACCATGCCACACGCCACCACATCACACGCCACCATGCCACATGCCACCATGTCACAAACCAGCATGTCACATGCCACCATGTCACACGCCACCATGTCACACACCACCATGTCACATGCCACCACATCACACGCCACCATGCCACACGCCACCATGCCACACGCCACCACATCACACGCCACCATGCCACAACGCCACCATGTCACAAACCAGCATGTCACATGCCACCATGTCACACGCCACCATGTCACACGTCACCATGTCACACACCACCACACCACCATGTCACATGCCACCATGTCACACGCCACCATGTCACACGCCACCACACCACCATGTCACACGCCACCATGCCACCATGTCACATGCCACCACGCCACATGCTACCATGTCACACGCCACCATGACACACACCACCACTCCACCATGCCACCACACTACATGTCACCACATCACACGCCACCACGCCACCATGCGCAGCTGCCTCTGGCCATCTCAGGGAACCGTCCACCCAAGGATGACAGCAGCCTCCCAGCCGTGACCTGCGCTGGTGACGTCAGGGACTGGCGGGTATTGCAGGGACGGGGGGGGGGGGGTGGCTCACACTGCGTTCCTCCATACCAGAGAGACATGGATGCGCAGCCAGCCCGGAGGTCGGAACCTGCCCCGCCTCACAGTTGCTGACCCCAGGCTTTGCCGAGCACAGGCGGGGAGCGCAGGTGCGAGGTGTGTGGACAAGCCAGCAGCCTGTGCCAGGTGCATAAGCCGCCCCCATGGCCGCACGGAGCAGACCCCAGCCTTGACTTGGAGCCAAAGTCCATTCTGAGGCACAGTCAGCCTGGGCATCGGCAGCGAGTCCAGGACTCACCAACAGCAGACTCTGGGTGGCTCAAGGCTCGTGGTGTTTGCCATCACCTACACACACACACACACACACACACACACACAGAGATATACACACTACACACACAGATACACACACACAGACACACACAGACACACACACAGACACACGCAGATATACACACAGACATACACACAGACACAGACACACACAGACACACACAGATACACACACAGACACAGACACACACACAGATATACACACTACACACACACACACACACACAGATACACACAGACACACACAGACACACACACACAGATACACACAGACACACAGAGACAGACACACATGCACACAGATACACAGATACACACACATATACATGCACACACAGACAGATATACAGACACAGATAAACACACACAGATACAGATACGCACACAGAGACACACACAGATACACACACAGACACGACACACACACAGACACACACACAGACACACAGAGACACAGACATACATGCACACAGATACATAGATACACACACATATACACGCACAGAGACAGATACACAGACACAGATACACAGACACACACACAGACACACAGAGAGACACATACAGACACACAGATACACACACAGACACATACAGACACAGACATACATACACACAGATATACAGATACACACATGCACACACACAGACACACACAGATACACACACACACACACACACATGCTCCTTTGCAGGTTGAAGCATCTCTAGGTTACTTAAAATAATGACTCTCGTGTAAGAACTGTGTGAATAGTTGTTAGACTGTGTTGTTTAGGGAATAATGACCAGAAAAACAATGTTCCATACAGGTGCAGGGTGTTTTGCTCTTGTTGTATTGTGTGTGTTTCCTGCTCCTGGGTTTGGAACTCGCGTGCTGCCCTGAGGGAGGGCCGTGTGCAGCCCTTTCCTCCCTGGCCCACGGACGGCTCTGGGACCGGGACTCAGACAGGACTGGGGCTCCAATGAGGACTGAGTAATGAATAGGAACCCCCAACTTTGAGTGGAACACACAAGATTGCCGTGAGTCCCCCTGGTGCTTTGTCTCCACGCCCGTGATCTGGAAAGTGCAGGAATGAGCAGTGTGAGATGTCAGCCTGGCATTTAGACACAAACCGGAAGCCTAAAGCATCCTGCTCTTCCCAGCAGGCCCAGGCGCCAGGCTGGAGAGCCCCAGCAGGATGGGTGGGGCGGTGGGCGTGGCCAGCGGAGGGGCCGGCCGGCTCTCCTGCGTGGGAAGGGTGGTGAGTCAGCTCCCTCCCAGACCCCAGCCTGCACCCCCATCCCCTGCCAGCCAGGACTCAGAATAACCAGAATGGCCAGAAGAAGGGAGAGAGATGCTCATACGCAAGCCGCGAAACTCAAGTCTAAAAGCTCCTTTTGAGACTCACAGGGGTGTCATTGCTCTCCCGACCCTGCCTGCCCATCCTCTGTGCCAACGGCCGGCCGCCTAAGGCTCCGGGAAGGAAGACATTTGAATGAGGTCTGTGTCCTGCCGCCCAGGCCAGCCGCTTAGCTCTAAGCCGAGCTTCAAAGGATTACATTTGAGTCATCAGCTCTTTCATTTGCATATCAAAGTATCCAACAAAAGAGCAGATTGTTCCACAATTATTAAGACTCAAAACCAACACAAACACTGGAGCCAGCCCATCCCCCATGCCTGCGGGGCGCTGGCCAGCGGCTGTCCAGAGTGGTCAGGCACCAGCCACCTTGTAGGCCAGCCTTCAGCAAGACACATGACCACCTTGCAGGCCAGCACCAGTTTTGTCTCTTCCCTAAAATTTCCTTTTACAGAACCGAGTAACAAACGGTAACACCAGACCAGAAAGAGAGGAGATTTAATTAAATGGTAAAAAAGATGAAACAAACGATGGCTGAGCCCACAGGACCCCCCTCCCCCCCACAGCTGCCCTGCAGAGCCGCCCCGCCCCGCGGGCCCGCGCGTGGCCCTGGCAGCCACGTCCACACCAGGACTTGCCGCGGGGCCTCACTCCACACTCAGACAACGGTCAGTGGCCAGCAGCCCTTCCATGTGGTGAAAAGTCTCTACAGAGCGAGAGCCAGAGACAGAACCAGCAGAGGGGATGAGTCTCCCTCTGCTCCTGATGCGGCATGAGCTCTGACGTGTGTGTGCGCGTGCGTGTGCAAGCACGTGCGTGTGCAAGCATGCGTGCTAAGTGTGCGCTCTGCCACCCAGCTAAACTCCCAGCCTTTGTTCGTGGACTGGGACATGGGTCATCACATGACTCGGGGCAGAGCTGCTGTGTGGCTGGGCCCCTCATTCTGTTACAACACGGTCTCCTGGTGCCTGGCCCCAGAAAGTGTTCTAGAAGCATCATGCCAGTGGAAGTGCAGAGCCCGTGGACGCCCCGTGCTGACTTGAGTCCCCTCATAACCCCGTGTGGGCCGAGCTGACCCCCAGCAGTGCCCACCTCCACCCTGTGGGCCGAGCTGACCCCCAGCAGTGCCACCTCCACCCCATGTGGGCCGAGCTGACCCCCAGCAGTGCCCACGTCCACCCCGTTGCTCCTGGTCTAAAGATGCCTCTGAACAGCCGAATAAGGGGTTCTTGATACCATTATCGTTATCGAGTCCTTGCCAGACTACAGCCCGCGTCCGGCAGCTTGTGGTTAGTGCTGCCTGTGCTGCGGCCGAGTCTCAGGCCATCCCAGGATGCTGGTCCCGCGGCCGGACTCTCGCCTGCACCCATTTATTGAAAGGCTCAGAATGGGTGAGCCCAGCAGGGGGAAGGGACAGCTCCACCTCCCTCTTCTCAGCAGCAATGCCCACTCAGGGCCACTGGCAGAGCTCCCCAGGCGGCCCACCCTGAGTGCTCCCAGGGCTCGCAGCTGGCCGGCTGGCAGAGCTCCCCAGGGCTAGGCTTGGTGGACTACATGGCTTTAGCTCACAGGGCAGAGCCCTGCTGTACAAAGCAACCATTGCACAACTAACGTTTTATGGTTCCCCTAGAACGTCAGAGGGTTTCCATATTCTAAAAACACATTATCATCGTGCGCTTTGCCAGGCTCTGGGCAGTGTCAAATAACCAAAGAAATGGAGAAAGACTTCACACATAGCATTTTTAAAGGCCGTAACCCACGCAGCACAGCGAGAAACGCGCACATGGATGTCTCTTACCTCGGAGGACTCGGCTGGCTGTGTCTCCACCGAGGTCTGGTCCCCTCTGACCTGCAGGAGCAGAGAGAGAAGAGAACCATGAGTCTCGGGCGCCGCGCAGGACCCAGACCTCCAGTGAGACAATGCTGTGGACACCAACCAGGCCTGCACGCCTTTTGCTTCTGAACATAAATCTCCACATGGCTTCAGGGAGCTGGAGGAGTTTCTCTAGCTGGCAGGAAGCTCTTTAGAGAAGACCCAAAGAAGGGAACTTGCCACTTTTGTGCAACTTTTATAATTCGACGAAGGGAAGTGTGTCTCCATCACTGATCTCTAACTGCAACGGACACCGGTCACTCGTGCGGGCTTGGTGGCCGCAGGGCATGCTGAGCACGCTGTACCATCCCCCCCCATGGTCCCCCATGGCACCCAGGATTGCTGTAGCCACTCGAACCCCCAAGTTTAACCTTCACTGCAGCATGCAAGCACACTCTGGGTTGGAATTCTAGTTGTGCCTAGCCGTCAAGGCCCAGGCTGGGGAACACGCCGTCCAGGACTCCGTGTTCAGTTCCCAGCCCCTCTGGCCAGGGGGGCTTGGAGACCGCCGGGAGACTGCTTCCCCGTGCGCTGTGACCCTGGAGAACGGAAGCCACACCCCTCCCATCCTCTGGCACACACCTTCAGGGCTAGCATGGCTGTCGCTTTTACACTACCCAGGGCTTTCCCCAGCATGTCTTTCCTGTGTTCCTAGGCTCAGACCCATCAATGAAACAGAAAAATGCCCAAATTCAAACTCGTCTCCCTTGCGCCCCATGAACAGCCATCATTCAAATGCCAGAAGCAGAGGGTTAGGGAGATCGTCCGAATGGAAAGAGACAGTTAAAGGGGATCCTGTCCCCTGGCTGCTCTGAACTGCGACAAGTCACCAACATCACAAACTTTGGGGTGTGTCCTCCCGGCAGGAGAGAGAACCACGCATTGGTG
Organism: Dipodomys spectabilis; assembly: GCF_019054845.1. NCBI lineage: Eukaryota > Metazoa > Chordata > Mammalia > Rodentia > Heteromyidae > Dipodomys > Dipodomys spectabilis. Next base: position 387,828 of record NW_024870803.1, on the reverse strand, counting down.
GTTTTTACCCCAATGCTGAACCTCCGTGCACATCCAGTACTATGGGTTATCACCCCTCCCTGGCGTCCACACGTTCCCTAGTTCTTGGGCCTGGCCGATGGCTTTCCCATTGGGCTGGGAGCGTACGGCTTCCCTCTGGGCACAGAATCTTGGCCCAGGAGCCCTGGGATGCAAATGAAACTACATGATGTTGAATCCCATCTGCCCAGGAGAGACCATAGATGGTTTTGGAAACGTTCACACCGGACTGGAGAGTCCATTCTGTACCCAGCAGTATCTGAACCTTCATTTATTTATTTATTATTTTGCCGGTCTTGGGGCTTGAACTCTGGGCTTGGGTGATGTCCCTAAGCCTTGGTGCTCTGGGCTAGAGCTCTACCACTTGAGCCACAGTTCCACGTCCAGACTTTTGTGGTTGATTAGAGATAGGAGTCTCATAGACTTCACTTTCTGGGCTGGCTTTGAACCATGATCCTCAGATACTAGTATCCTGAGTAGCTAAGATTACAAGTGTGAGTCACCAGCACCTGGCTTTGGATTTTATTTATTATGGAGATATATAAATTATTTTGTATAATTGGGCCACATAATCAGTTTCAAGATTCTGTCATTTTGAACTTTCTTGGAAATTACCAAGCTCTTAAGTGTCAGTGCTGGGTGTCCTGGCAGTTTAGGGGTCAGGGACGGTTCTTAAAGGCCCTTGATGGTTCTGAACCCCACGCTGGGCCTCTCCCCTCAAATGTGCACAGCCCCTCCCCAGGTACGAAGGATCCAGTCAGTCACCAGAGCACCGTCCAAGTGTGGCTTTTGAATTTCCAATCTGTACCACTAGGTGGCAGCAGACGACACAAGACAATACTTCCAGCCAGCCGTTGAAATCCTGGAAATGTGTTATTAAGCAAGAAAGACAGGCTTGCATTTCCTTTCTGGCTAAGGAAATCTCTTCAAATATTTATTGGCCATTTGTACATAGCTTTTTTTTTGCCAGTACTGGGGCTTGAACTCAGGACCTGGGCTTCTTTTGCTCAAGGCTATCACTCTACCACTTGAGCCACAGCAACACTTCCAGATTTTAGTGAGGAATCGAACTCAGGGCTTCATGCATGCTAGGCCAGCACTCTACCACTAAGCCACCTTCCCAGCCCAGTACATAACTTTTTGAGAACATGTTCAATGTATTGATTTCTGTTCCATTTACAATTTTTTTAATGCTTAGCATTATGGTTTTGTTGTTGTTGTTGTTGTTAACTCTGTGTATCCTGGATTTTAATCCCATCAGACAAATAGTTGATTTCTCTGTGTTCTATGCATTGTCTCTTTACTCTGGGGAATGTTTCTGTGCTGTGCAGAGCTCACAGTACCCAAGCCATGGGCTCAGCACAGGTAGCCCTCAGTTTGAACAGATCAGGAAAATGTGGAATACACACACAATGGAGTATTGATTATTCTACCACCAAAGAGAATGAAATGATTTCACTTACAGAACACAGATGGAACTTGGGATCATCTCTTAAGTGACACAAGCTAGGGTCAAAAAGATATCACATGTTTTCTCTCGTGGGCACAATCTAGATTTAAAAGACATGAAAGCAGAGGAACAAATGCGGTGTGGTTTAAAAGCGTCACAATAAAAGCCACTGTTCTGTAAAATTAATGATAAAATAGAAATTTTCTAACCCATGGAAATGCTACCATACATGCTTACATATTAGTCCTATGTATAATGATCTTAATAATTTAGCTCTAACCCCCCCCCAGATTGTGCCTTTTGTAGCCATGTATGCTCGTTGGGCCTGGGCAGGGCTCAGGGAGGGCCCACTCTCGTGTGCACAGGAGCTGGGGTCTAATCCCCGCTCTGTAAAATACACATCTGGATGGTCAACTTGGTGGGTGGAGGCTCTCCCAGGAGATGGTGAGGTACATTCTGGGGAGTCTCTGAGCCACTGCCACGGCAGACTGGGTGGCAAGGCCCCACAGCAGTTCTCGGGGCATGGAAAGCAGAAATGCCGTTGGGATTTCCAGAGGAAGAAAGGAGCTTGGAAAACACGAGGCTGAGAGCGCAGAGCTGCGATCCAGCTGTGGGCGCAGCTGTAAATTCCCTCCAGCCACCTGTCCTCACTCTGCTCCCTGGGACTGAAGCCCAATGCGCCAGAGGAAGGAACAGCCCCAGTCTCCAGGGCACATTCCTAGTCTGTACACTGGCCTACACACATGACCTGCACACATGACTTATATGCCTGGCCTGCACACCTGGCCTGACACATGACCTGCACATCTGACATGTACACTTGACATGCACACATGGCCTGGCACATGACCTGCACACCTGGCTTGCACACCTGATCTACACACCTGACCTGCACGCCTGGTGTGCACACATGGCCTGCACACCTGGCCTGCACACCTGGCCTGCACACCTGACCTGCACACCTGGCCTGCACACCTGGCTTGCACACCTGACCTGCACACCTGGCCTGCACACCTGGCCTGCACACCTGGCCTGCACACCTGGCCTGCACACCTGACCTGCACACCTGGCCTGCACACCTGGCCTGCACACATGGCCTGACACATGACCTGCACATCTGACATGCACACTTGACCTGCACACATGGCCTGCACACCTGGCCTGCACACCTGACCTGCATACCTGACCTGCACACATGGCCCTCACCTCTGGTCCTGCTGCATGAGCTCCTGCCCACGCTCACCGCAGCATGGAGAGCCGGGCTCTGGGACGGGGGACTGGGCCTCTGATGCACCGATGTCAGCACAGGAAACATCAGGCAGGACCGACTTCTGATGTCTGAAAGTGCTCCGCTCTGGGGCTGAAGTTGAGGCCCCAAAGCGATCTGAGTGCTCAGCTCATCTTTGTACAGACCATGTGGGGGGGAGGGGCAGCCCCTGCTGGATGGCGCTGGATCCGGAGGTGATATCTTCCCACTGCTGGGCAAGTAAAGATGCAACCCCTGCATAAATGTGTGCTGGGCCTAGCGAAGGGCTTCACACTTCACTGTTTTCTTGTTCTACCCGGTGCTCTACTCCTTGAGCCTTGCCCCTATCTGGCACTTGGCGAGTTGTTTGGAGATGGAGTCTTGCAAACCTTTCTGCCTCACACTACAGTCCTCCAGCTCCCAGCCTCCTGGGGAGCTGGGACAGCAATTGCCAGTCATTGCCTCCCTGGCCCCATTTTACTACTTCTTTTTTATTTGTCGGTGGTGGGGCTTGAACTCAAGGCCGGCACTGCCCCTGACCTTTTTTGCTCAAGGCTAGTGCTCTATCATTTTGAGCCACAGCACCACTTCCAGTTTTCTGGTGATTAATTTGAGATTAAGAGTCTCACAGACTGTCCTGCCCAGGTTGGCTCTGAACCGTGATCCTCAGATCTCAGCCTTCTGAGTAGCTGGAATTACAGACTTGAGCCACCAATGCCCAACTGCTACATTTTACTTCTTATATTTCTCAGTTACAATAGTTTGTTTTAATTACCCATCTGCATAGTGATAATAATGATAGCAAGAAAACAATACTTAGACACTTGGGATTACACTTAAGATTAATCTCAGTCCATAAACATTTTACTGCAATATAACAGTAATAAATGTAATACCTTTATGTTTAAAAAAAGACATGTCTACCACCCCAGCAGAATGTTCTAAGGGGTAGGTATAATGGGAAAGTGAGCAGCAGAGCCTCAAAGAATAATTTGCCTGCTCAGGGAAAAGCATGTTCATGTGTTTTTGAAGGATGACGGATGGCAGGTTGTCAGGTTGCCATGGTGATGAGATTTCCTGTAAACACAAGTAATGAATGACACAGGGTTTTATTTTAAATGTCAGTGTTTGTTAAATGCACAAAGATGTAGCCCGGTACCTGGTGAAAGAAACGACTTCTAGATGTGTGACCTTGGCCAGTGGGTTCTAAGAGTGCCGCACCCGCCCGCCCACCGGCCAGCGGTCCCAGGGACAGTCCAGGGGACAGTCTGCACCCTACCTCTGCCATTCACACCATCACTGAGAAACGGCAAGGGCGAGATGTCCTCATTTACATAAAATTTAGAAAATCCCTCCTAAGCTTTCCCTCGCTGCATTTCCCAGCCATCTTTCCAACGTCCGCTCTGACCGCTCCCTGCGGAGGAGCGGAGAGGCCGGTGTCGCCCGAGGCGTGTGAGGGCCGCCGCGCTGCGCCCTCTCCCGCCTGCGTGGACGCCGCGCCCAGCGCTGGCTCAGCTCTTCCACCCGCTCCGTGACCCCCGGCGACAGCGCTTAAATTGGAACCTATAAAAACCCTTGGCTCCATGGCTTTTGAGCTGTCAGGTTTTGAAAGTGCCTGGGAGTGTCGTCGTTGACTTTCTTCATCCATTTTTGAAAGCCAAGCAATACAGTGTAAAAGAATAAATACCCCCGGCACCGGCAGCGCACACCTGTCACCTTAGCTCAGGAGGCTGAGATCTGAGAATCGCGGTTCAAAGCCAGCCTGGGCAGGAAAGGCCATGAGACTCTTATCTCCACTAAACCACTAGAAAACCAGAAATGGCGCTGTGGCTCAAGTGGTAGAGCCCTTGCCTTGAGCTGAAGAGCTGAGGGACAGTACCCAGGCCCAGAGTTCAAGCCCCGTGACAGACCAAAAAAAAAAAAAGAAAAGAATACAATTAAAAGAGTTATATTTGGTTACATATGTGATTATAGCTAAAACTAATCTTAAATTTCAATGATAGCATAATCATAAATCGATGAGAATGAGTTCATAACCCTACACTCATGCCTCAGGCCATACAAAGAGAGCTCAGGGGTGCAGCCTCCTGGGGATGCGCCACAGAACCCGTGTGCCGACAGTGCCTTGGATTCGCGCTTTCTCTCCAATGCTATTGTCAATTCATCAAGAAAAATCAGAAGCTCCCTACAGGAGCTTAAAATTCTCTTCCCTCTTTCAACACATCATCTCCCATCTCTCTTTTAAATCATCTGCATACCCACCCTCACTAGAAGCACAATCCAGATCTAAAAAGTATCCCTGGTCATTCTATGGAAGAAAAAGAAGTGACTGACATCACAGAAGGAAACACACCAACGGCCCCTCAGTCAGGGTGGGCAGGCCCAGCGTCCTTCCCTCCCACGCATGCCGGGATGGCAGCAATGGCAGGAGGAACAGGGGGAGAGGTGAGGACAGCCGTCCAGGCCCAGCCTCCGCCGGACGGCGCCAGCGCCGGGCCGGCGTCTGCGAGGCTTGCGTTCCAGAGCCTGGGCGGTGGCCTGCTGCTCCTTTGGGCCCTTGTCGGCTCTGGCTCTGTGATGAGCCGCTCGCACTGGTGCTTCAGGAGTAACCTGTGCACAGCATGTTGGGCAAAGGAATCGCGCCTCTGCCCCCGGGGTCCTGTTGGGAGCCAAAAGTTGAGTCTCTCAACATAATAGGCTTAACTATCTCACTGGAACATCCTGAGGCTGAGTTTACAGAATCCCACCTTTGCACCACGCCCTAAGTCCAAGCATATAAATACCCCTGTGTGAAAAATAAAAATTGGCAGCTTGATCAGAACCCTTGTCTTGCTGTCCTTCTTTGTGGCTCTTGTCCCTTCATTCCCTCTAGCTTAGGTTCACCGCCCTCCTTGACGTCCTGCGGGTCGGGACAGCTGGCGCCCAACGTGGGGCTCGAGCCTCTGACTGAGGAAGGAACGCCGTCCTCCGGGAAAACTTGGCCAAGTACAGTCCGAGATCGTGAGATCGCCTCGACAGACCCCGCGGAGAGACAGATCCAGGAGGAGAGTGGGGACGGCGCATGGTGAGTGACCCACCATGGGACAAGCAATTCGTCACATGATCTATTTCTGTCAGATCTCAGGGAGGCCTTCAAGACACGGGGAACGCAGGTTAAGAAAAAGGATTTAGATTTTTCTCATTCATAGAGGACTTGTGTTCTTGGTTCCCCTTTGAAGGAATCATAGATACAAAAAGCTGGCAAAGAGTAGGAGATTGTTTAAAAGATTATTATGAAATCTTTGGTTCGGAAAAGGTTCCTGCTACCACCTTTTCCTATTGGAATTTGCTTAATGAAGTTTTAAAATGTCTCTATTTGATAGTGGAACTTTAAAACTTGTCAAAACGGGAGAGGAGGTTCTCCAACAGGCCTCTTGGCCCCCCGCGGCTTGCCCATCGGTTGTATTAGATATGCCTGCTGGTCAATTTACTGAAAATCCTGTTCAAAAATCTAAAACCTCCCTAAAATATCTTGAAACTCCCTCTCAAAAGGTGGATGAACATTTTTATCCTGTACCCTAGGCTGCCCATCCCCTCAGGATAATTTAAATCCCGAGGAGGAGGCCACCCTGGAAGAGGAGGTGGCCCAATATCGTCAGCCTGATTGGCCCCCCTTATTCAGTCACCCCCTACCTAAACCCTCTACCTCAAATATTCCGCATCCCTCCTATGCGCCCCCTTCCTTTTGTGGCCCGGCCTTTCAAGGGCCCACTGCCCCTCCAGATCCAGATGTTTTTTCTCCCCCCCCCCCTTTACCTAACCTGGCCCCTTTACGCGAGTCCCTTCAACATAGGCAAGAACACCTTCAACTTTAAAAGAACTGCGGTCCCTTGATTATGATACGCCAGAACCGCCTGATAAAATTAAGGTTAGATCAGGCCATCAATCAGTTCTTGCCTTTCCAGTAACTTGGAGCCAGACAGATAGGACCTCAGAGGGGGGGGGAGGGTGAATCAGAAGAGGAGGAAAAGGAGGATGAGGAGCAGGATACTGGGGATGAAGAGGAACAACCCGCCCAGGGAAAAGGCCAACAAGAGTATAAGAGGCTTAGCCTCTGGTTTGTTGAAAAGCTTAAAAATGCATGTGCCCAATATGGCTCGACTGCCCCTTATACGTTAGCCTTGTTAGAAAACCAAAGTGTGCGCTGGCTCACCCCTAATGATTGGAAGTTCCTGGCCCGCACCACCCTTAGTGGGGGTGATTTTGTTTTATGGAATGCAGACTTTAAGGAACAATGTAGAGAGACCACACACAAAAAAAATTTGGCTAAAACATCTTCAAAAACCTGGACCTATACTAAACTTTTGGGTAATGTGCCCTTTGATACCAATGCTAAACAGGCGCGCTTTCCTACCGGACTTTTGGCACAAATTCAAAATGCTGGCCTTTATGCTTGGAAGCGTCTCCCTCAAAAGGGATCGGCTACTACTTCCCTGGCAAAAGTTAGACAGGGGCCAGAGAAACTCTACAGTGACTTTGTCTCGAGGCTTAACTTGGGCTTCTTGGGCCGAGTGAAAGTGAAAATGGCTTTGTTAAACATCTTGCCTTTGAAAATGCTAACCCGGCATGTCAAGATGTCCTCTAGCGACATGAAAACAAGGGTGACCTCTCTGAGTTTGTCAGGCTTTGTGCTGGAGTAGGGACCGCCCACACCATGGGACTCACCATAGGCGCTGCTTTTACCAAGGCATTTCAAGGTTCAGTCCCCGGCTCCTGTACTTGCTTTAATTGTAAACAACCTGGTCACTTTGCGCTTGTTTTAATTGTAAACAACCTGGTCACTTTGCTCGGTGAATGTTCCTTCGGCAAACAAAGCCAAGGGGCAATGCCCTCCCAAGCTTTAGGTAGACCACTCCCTGCCACACTTTGTATTTTAGATCAAGAACAAGTGGCCCCAAGGTGGCTGCCAGAACACTTGATAAACCAGGTGAGTGGCTTACCACAACCCAGGGGAAACCTCCCCCCGAGGATGATGCCTTTTCTCTTACAGATGCAGCTAGAACTCCAGACGTGGACCTTCCTGTTAATAACAGATTAATCTCTTGGCTTCTAAGCCCATACAGGTTCATCACCATCGCCTTGATATGGCAGACCGCAGCACTGAGATCTAGGATTGACCCCAGGCTTTTAATTAGTGTTTTGCCATGAGCTTGTTCCAGTGGGAAACAGCCCTCCTTTTTTTTCTTATTTAGAAAACCCTCCTTATTCATAACTCCTGACCATTCAATGGGCAAGACCTATTGCGCCCTTGCCATAAGGGATAGGTTCGCCCCTCCTCCTATAGGCCCCTCCGCTTGGGGGAGGATGCACCTATGGGAGGAAGAAAAAACGCTCAAATCAAGGGTGCAGGTAAGACTGCAGGGGGATGGATCCGCGAGATCCCCAAACCCAAGACCCCTGAGTGGCAGGCTCTGGTGCATGACGGTTGGCATGCATACCCACAAGCCGTCTCCTCAGAAAACATGCCAAGGCCTGTAAAACTCCCCTCCCTGAGTGAGGACGCTCGCTCGGGAGCGGAGAAAAACCCTGGGCCCTTAGAGGAACAGAGCCTCTGTCACCCCTTAAAAAGAGCAGCCAACAATTGATGGTCAATTTTCTAAATAAGAAAGGGGGAGATGTCGGGAGCCAAAAGTTGAGTCTCTCAACATGATAGGCTTGACTATCTCACTGGAACATCCTGAGGCTGAGTTTACAGAATCCCACCTTTGCACCACGCCCTAAGTCCAAGCATATAAATACCCCTGTGTGAAAAATAAAAATTGGCAGCTTGATCAGAACCCTTGTCTTGCTGTCCTTCTTCGTGGCTCTTGTCCCTTCATTCCTTCTAGCTTAGGTTCATCGCCCTCGTTGAAGTCCTGCGGGTCGGGACAGGGTCCCGAGCCGGGCACAGGGCAGCACCCGGCCCACCCACCCCCACCGCTGCCAGACCGCATCACCCCCTGGGAGAAAAGACTTGAAGAACACTTGTACATTTCTCCCACGGCAGTTTCCCCCCACATTTTCTGGGGTACAAACATTGCAGACTGGCTGCCTGAACAGGAACTAGCCGTGCACACCCAGGAGCGGCAGCGCACATGGACGGAGACCTTACACTCATACTGTGGCTGGTCACTGACAACTTCCCACACGGACGGGAGACCTTACACTCATACCGTGGCTGGTCACTGACAACTTCCACATTTTCTGTCTTCCCACTAAGCGGGTCACTGACAACTTCCACATTTTCTGCCTGTGGGCCTCACAGGCAGCCTACGACACCCAGAGAAAGAGCACAGAAAACTCAAGGACGGAAGAGAAACTGATCTCCAGCTCGCCACCTGACTGGAGACAAAGTGCAGTGTCAACAGCCAAATTCACAAAGCACACAGAAAAAAGTGCACATCGTTCCTAAGGAAAAGTAACTCATCCTCAAAGACATCCACTAGCTGGAGTTGAACTCAGGGCCTGGTGCTTGCTAGGGAAAGGCTCTGACATTTCAGCCATGCCTCCAGGGCTTTTTTGCTTTCCGTTATTTTAGACAAGGTGTCATGGGTTTGCTAGGCTGACTGGGATCCTCCACTGGAGGCCTTTTACCAGCTGGAACCACAGGTGTGCACCGCCACGCCTGGTTGGTTTGTTCAAGCTTAGTCTCACTTCTTGCTCAAGTTGGCCTCAAACTGCAATTAGACCAAGAGTTTAAAGCATGAACTGCGATCAGACAAAGTAGCCAAACCAAAGCTTAATATCGCAGAACTAAAGGAAGATGTGGAGACAGCCAGCGTACGAGCGATGCGTTCACAAAATAGAACTATCAATACACACACAGAAAACTTAAAGAAGCCAAAAGGAAATTCTGAAGGAGAACATTACGATAACTTAAATTTAAAAAAATAAATCACCAATGTAGGGGCTGGGAAGGTGGCTCAGTGGTAGAGTGCTTGCCTTGCAAGCCAGAGGCCCTGGGTTCGATTCCTCAGCACCACATAAGCAAAAAGCAAAAAACCGGAAGTGGCGCTGTGGCTCAAGTGGTAGAGCGCTAGCCTTGAGCTGAAGAGCTGAGGGACAGCGCCCAGGCCCAGAGTTCAGGCCCCACGACCGGACCCCAAAAAGAAAAATAAATAAATAAATCACCAATGTAATCGAAGGCAGATTTGAGCAGGCGAAAGAATCAACACATTGGAAGACAAGAAACAAGAAGAGGAAGAAAAAGTATTGGGGAAAACGTGTGTGGGGACCAAAGACCTCAAGGGGCCTCATCAAACACAGCACGTGTGCTGTAGAGATGAGGGAGAAGAGAGAGAGGGAAGAGCGGAGATAGATACACGAGGAGGTAATGGCAGACAGCTTCCCGTGCGTGGTGGAAGGCACGTACATAAACATCCAAGAAACAACCATGCGTGGAGAGCCCCGAGGCTCGTGGTGGACACATTATAAACAAACTCTTGAAATGCAAAGTCTGCTTTTAAAGCAGCAAATGGGAAGTGACAGGAAACACACATACACCTAACAGTTGATTCTTATAGGAAACTCGTGGTCAGAAGGCAGTTGGTTATTATCGTTAAAAAAAAAAAAAAAAAACTGAAAGGAAACCAACCAAGAATCCTACATGTAGCCAAACTGAGCTTCAAAGTGCTATCAGGGGGGCTGGGAAGGTGGCTCAGTGGTAGAGCACTTGCCTTGCATGCATGAGGCCCTGGGTTCGATTCCTCAGCACCACATAAGTAAAAAGAAAAAAGCCGGAGTGGCGCTGTGGCTCAAGTGGTAGAGTGCTAGCCTTGAGCTGAAGAGCTGAGGGACAGCGCCCAGGCCCAGAGTTCAGGCCCCACGACCGGACCCAAAAAAAAAAAAATGCAATCAGGAATGAAGACACTCCCAGATAGCATCTGGGGTCACCGTTCCCGCCAGGGCGGCCTGGCCATGCTGCTGTGGGATTCTGGGGTCCTGAAGGTTGAGAGGCAGGAAGGGCAGGTCTGAGCAAAGAGAGATCACCCCTCCTGAAAGCTGGCTTTGCGGAGGGTCCAGCCGCTCTGCTGGACTCCGTGAATGAGGAGAGCCAGCGACAAAAGGGAACCACACTCAGGACGGAGAAGAGAAGAGGGCGCCGAGAACCACAGAAGAGGAACAGGAAGGCAAAGGGGGTTAGGAAACGTGTGCATGGCCCCGGCGGGAGCAGGGAAGCCAAAAGCTCTACCCCAAGGTTACCGAGAATAAAAATAGGTTTTGAAAAGTCCCTGAGCTAGCCAGGCGCCAGTGGCTCACGCCTGTCATCCTAGCTACTCAGGAGGCTGAGAGCTGAGGATCGAGGTTCAAAGCCAGCCCAGGCAAGGAAAGTCCGTGAGACTCAGCTCCAATAAACCACCAGAAAACCAGAAATGGCACTGTGGCTCAAGCGGTAGAGCGCTTGCCTTGAGCTGAAGAGCTGAGGGACAGCACCCAAGCCCAGAGTTCAAGCCCCACGACCGACAAAAAAAAAAGTCCCTGAGCTGACAAGTTCAGTTTGTGGGGGAGGGGAGCACTGGGGTTTGGATTCAGTCTTGGTGCTCTGCCTGTGAGCCGCTCCTCCGCTCCTGTCTTGTGCGGGCTATTATGGGGACAGGGCCTTGCCTGCTGCCCGAGGACGCCCAGACGGCACCCTGCCTGCTTCAGGCTCGCGCTGTGGCTGGGACGGCAGGCAGGGGTGTGCGGCCACACCCAGCGTCTCCTCACTGCGACGGAATCCCACGGACGTTCTGCCTCGGGCTTGTCTGGAACTGTGGGCTCCCAACTCCTACACAGCCAGGATGACAGAGACTCACACCACTCAGCTTCAGAACTTTTCTCCCTAAGTTGGCCTCAAACCACAATCCTCTCATCTTAGCCTCGTGGGTAGCTAGGATTTCAGGCATGTGCCACCAGTACTGCCTCCAATGCCGCCTTTTATGTAATCAAATACATTGAAAGCAGGCTCTCAAAATTGTATCTGTATAGGGCAGGATGATTCATAACGGTTAAAATGTATTAGTAATTCAACCGTCAGTTGGCAAGATAAACAAATAACCAGAATGTGGTACACAAGCACAATGGAATAGTTTTTAGCCTTGAAAGGGAAGGAAATTACGATAGTGGTTACAACACGCAGGATCCCTCAGGACATTGTGCTGAATGACAGCCATCGCCATTTTAAAGACCAATGGTCATTCGTGCGAAGTAGAATAGTCAGATGTCAGCCCAGAACGGGTTTCAAGGCTGAGTGGAGGAGCCAGCGTTTCACAGTCCCCTTTGGTGAGAGACAGCAGCTCTGTGTCCCTGGTGGTGAGCCCTTCCCCTCTAGTGCCGGCCATGGTCCTGCGCGGTCAGCTCAGCTGGGGACGCTATCGAGCGCGGCCGCCCAGCGCGCGGCCGCTCAGTGTGCGGAAGCTGGCTCGGTGCGTGGATGTCCATGCGTGCATGCCGGACGCTGGCTCCGGTGCGTGGATGTCAGGGTGCGTGCGTGCCGGACGTGCGTGTGGGCCAGACGCTGGCTCGGGTGCGTGGATGTCCGTGCGTGCGGGCCGGACGCTGGCTCGGGTGCGTGGATGTCAGTGTGCGTGCGGGCTGGACGTGCGTGTGGGCCAGACGCTGGCTCGGTGTGTGGATGTCCGTGCATGCGGGCCGGACGCTGGCTAGGGTGCGTGGATGTCCGTGCGTGCGGGCCGGACGCTGGCTCGGTGCGTGGATGTCCGTGCGTGCATGCCGGAAGCTGGCTCGGTGCGTGGATGTCCGTGTGTGCGGGCCGGATTCTGGCTCGGGTGCGTGGATGTCCGTGTGTGCGGGCCGGACGCTGGCTCGGGTGCGTGGATGTCAGCGTGCGTGCGGGCCGGAAGCTGGCTCGGTGCGTGGATGTCCGTGTGTGCGGGGCGGACGCTGGCTCGGTGCATGGATGTCCGTGCGTGCGGGCCGGAAGCTGGCTCGGTGCGTGGATGTCCGTGTGTACGGGCCGGACGCTGGCTCGGGTGCGTGGATGTCAGCGTGCGTGCGGGCTGGAAGCTGGCTCAGTGCGTGGATGTCCGTGTGTGCGGGGCGGACGCTGGCTAGGGTGCGTGGATGTCCGTGCGTGCGGGCCGGACGCTGGCTAGGGTGCGTGGATGTCCGTGCGTGCGGGCCGGACGCTGGCTAGGGTGCGTAGATGTCCGTGCGTGCGGGCCGGACGCTGGCTCAGTGCGTGGATGTCCGTGCGTGCGGGCCGGATGCTGGCTTGGTGCGTGGATGTCCGTGCGTGCGGGCCGGACGCTGGCTCGGTGCGTGGATGTCCATGTGTGCGGGCCGGACGCTGGCTCGGGTGCGTGGATGTCAGCGTGTGTGCAGGCCGGATACTGGCTCGGTGTGTGGATGTCCGTGTGTGCGGGGCGGACGCTGGCTAGGGTGCGTGGATGTCCGTGCGTGCGGGCCGGATGCTGGCTAGGGTGCGTGGATGTCCGTGCGTGCGGGCCGGATGCTGGCTAGGGTGCGTGGATGTCCGTGCGTGCGGGCCGGATGCTGGCTAGGGTGCGTGGATGTCCGTGTGTGCGGGCCGGACGCTGGCTCAGTGCGTGGATGTCCGTGCGTGCGGGCCGGATGCTGGCTCGGTGCGTGGATGTCCGTGCGTGCGGGCCGGACGCTGGCTCGGTGCGTGGATGTCCATGTGTGCGGGCCGGACGCTGGCTCGGGTGCGTGGATGTCAGCGTGTGTGCAGGCCGGATACTGGCTCGGTGTGTGGATGTCTGTGCGTGCGGGCCGGACGCTGGCTCGGTGCGTGGATGTCCATGTGTGCGGGCCGGACGCTGGCTCGGGTGTGTGGATGTCCGTGCGTGCAGGCCGGACGCTGGCTCGGTGCATGGATGTCAGCGTGCGTGCGGGCCGGACGCTGGCTTGGGTGTGTGGATGTCCGTGCATGCGGGCCAGACACTGGCTCAGTGCGTGGATGTCAGCGTGCGTGTGTGCGGGCGGGACGCTGGCTCGGGTGCGTGGATGTCCGTGCGTGCGGGCCGGACGCTGGCTCGGGTGCGTGGATGTCAGCGTGCGTGCAGGCCGGACGCTGGCTCGGGTGCGTGGATGTCAGCGTGCGTGCGGGCCTGACGCTGGCTCGGGTGCGTGGATGTCAGCGTGCGTGCGGGCCGGACGCTGGCTCGGGTGTGTGGATGTCAGCGTGCGTGCGGGCCGGACGCTGGCTCGGTGCGTGGATGCTCCGGTTGCTGTGAGCCTCCCACCACACCGCCCTCGTCCCCTCAGAGCCTCAAGGTCATTAGAGGGCAGAATTTGAGTGGAGCCCGGCCGGGGGTGTGAGAACCCGCGGTCAGTCCCGCTCATGGTGTGCACAGAGCCCTTTCCTCCATTTCTACAGAGCTGCAACAATTTTGGCCTTTTGTTAGCAATTTCCATCGTTCAAAACAGACTTCTCCAGAAACAGCCCTGGCTCGGCCCCATGAGGCCTCTGCTTCCCCAGACTCCAATTCCTATGTACGCCTAAGAGTGGACGTCAGCAAACCATCTCTTCCAGAAAGCACGGGGGGCGCGGCCGCCTTGGCCCTGGGAGGGAAGCTCGCCCTGAGTGGCCAGGGCGCCGGGCCGGCCGGGCGCAGACTGTAGGCCGCCCCGTCCAAGCCCGTCATCCTGAGATCACCGAGCCCGGCGCCCTCCTCACCCCCGCTCCCCCGCTCCCCTGCCTGACTCCCCCTCCAGCCCCGTGAGACGCCCGGCCAGGGAGCCTCACTGTGCCCGCCTGCATGTGGTCCTGACCCCGGGCTCATTCAAGGAAAGCCAGCGTTTGCCTGACCCCACGCGGGAAAGGCGTGTGCGAACCTCGACCTTTGACTCTCAGGAGGTTAGAATCAATGCTCACTGAATTTTTTAAAAACCTTGTATATGTACAGAAATTCTTTCACACCTTTTCCTCGCAGGAAGACATTTCCTGACCTTCTATTTCCCCCTGACCTTTAAGGTCAGTCCTGAGCGGCCTCTCTGGCAAGTGTGAAGCGGGGCGGTGGCAGCTGCGGTTCTGAGAGGAAGGAACAGAAAGTCGGCCCTCTGACTGAGCTGCTGTCCACGTCCTGCGTGGAGTAACACTAAAATGCACTCAGCAAGCAATGACACCGCACATTACGTGTCCTTGCGGGGACCTGCGGGGTTTCTCCAGGCGTCGGCGTGGAGACGGTCATTAGGAGGGGGAGAGTGGGGACCAGGGTGCAGGGGGCCGTGGGGGGGATCCTCACCCGTCCATCCGGGAGGGTGCAGGGCAGCCCGCCTGGCCGCCCCACAGCTCTCCGCCTTCCTCTACCTGCCACCACCTCCACAGGGGAGGCCTGGTTTGTGTGTGAGAGTGACATCTGCTCTCCTGTGTGCATGAATGTGTGCATGTGTGTACATGCATGCACGTGTGTATTGCAGGCGTGCACGTGTGTGTGTACATGCATGCATGTGTGTATGTGCAGGTGTGTGCGTATGTACATGTGTGTGCATGTGCAGACGTGTGTGTGTATGTGTGTGTGCATGTGCAGGCATGTGTGTGTACGTGAGCGTGTGCGTGTGCAGACGGGTGTGTGGGAAACGCGTCTAGCTCCAGCTGTCCTGTACCCCTTCTCGGCAGCTTTGCACCTCACTTCATAAACAATGTTAAGCTCACAACTTATACTGCTTGAGAAAGAACCTACTTGTCTGCATGCTTTGCAGGTCACTGACAACTTCCCACATTTTCTGTCTGTGGGCCCCACGGAACACCACGGAGACACGTGCCCGGGCTGTTTGGTAGGTTACCATCCCAATACCAGCAGCCCCAAGATGGAGCCTTCCTGTCGCCGGAGCCTGCCCTGCTTCTAGCTGAAGCTAACCGTGAGCCAACTCAGAGCAAAGGAGACTCGTGCATTTACTTCCAGCCGTCCAAACGACTCAGACTAACCACGAGCCGCCTGGAGCCGCTGCTCCCCGATCTTCGTACACTGCGTGGACGCCAGAGCCGCTGCTTCCCGATCTTCGTACACTGCGTGGACGCCGAGGGGCCCAGCTCTTCCTGTGCCCAGACCACCGGCCCTAAGAAGCCACACGGGGCGTTCACAGGGCTTACATGTGTTCCTACGGTGGCCAGCACACAGGTGGAGAAGGCCTGCGTTCTCAGCAGGCGACCCGCGCACTCGCAAGAAGAGGGGGCCCACGGGGGACTCAGACCCGACCCGCCTGCCGGGCCTCCTCCAGCCAGGCCTCCCTCAGGGCTGCCTCCACAGGACCAGTGGCCCTGGGCACCGTGCTGCTCCGATCTCGCCTGCCTCCAGCAAGATGGCGGGGGTGCATCCTGCGTGTACACTTGTTTTTTGAGTTCCTTTTGTGATGTGTTGAGCTGGTTTCCTGAGGCCACCAAAACCAAGTAACACAACTAACTGAGTGTCGTGAAAGTACAGTGCACACTGCTTGGATTTCTGAAGTCTGAAACCCGCAGCCGGGCTCCCCGGAGACGGCCCTTCTCGTGGCCCTGCAGCTTCTGCGGTGCTGACGCTGGGTCTGGACCTGCGGAGCCTCCTGCGCTCATGGCCTGCACCCCACTCTGCCCGACACCCTCCGTCAGCGGCACTCGAACGCGCTCTTCGGAGACTGGCTGAAGAAGGCCGCTCCTCTCTCCATATAGCATTGCGTCACAGCGCCCAAGTCCACCCACAATGCCTAACAGAGCAATGTCCATCTTGTACACAAAACTCACTGGACGTTTGGTCTAAAAGAAATCTGTAAAAACCATACCTGATCTGGGATCACATGGAGCACTAATCCTGGCGGTGCTTCCACCCCAGCCCTCGGCACACGTGTGTCAAATACTGAGCACTAATCCTGGAGGTGCTTCCTCCCCGGCCCTCGGCACACGTGTGTCAAATACTGAGAAGGATTTTGTCCTGCAGGCACCATCGTGGCTGGTGCCTGGCAGTCTTCAGGACCCAGTGAATCATAAATAAATACTTATCAGCCTCTTGTTACTGAGTACCACACTATCCCCGGGAATGCACTGGCAGTTACAGGAATGAAAGAGCCCTGATAGGTGAGGCTCACACCTAGCCCTGCGTGGGAGCAGGGCCGCCTCACAGGTCCCAAGGGGATGGCACTGTGTGTTTAAGTGGCCCACTAAAACCAATTATCATTAGGAACAGCGTTTAAATGCCAGCTATACTAACCACAGAAGAGCAAAGACGGAGTGTTTGTTAGTGTAACCGGGGAGTCACTGGAGCTCTCTGGCTCGGTGGTGGACGCGCGGCTAACACTGAGGCTGGAGTGCGTGGTGGGGGTTCCCACGAGCCACTGAGGCGTGGGAGAGCCGGCCTGCTCTGAGAGGGGGAGGGGCAGGCCCACGGACATCCCGCCACCGGAACGCGGGGGCCGCGTGGGGTGTACCAGGGCAACCACTCAGGGAAGGCAGAAATCTCTCCATCTTGCAGGGCCTGCCTCGGGCCCTGCTGGAGCCCAGGCGAGGAGAGAGCAGAGACTCCTCAGCAGCGAGCTGAGCTGGGCACGCTGGCCGCGCGGGTCGGCCTGCAGAGCTCTGCGGTTGCCAGAATGCCACAGCGATACTTTTACAACACAAATGCCCTGGACCCACATTCGGGGGCGGGGGGGGGTGTCATACACCACACCCTCACGATGGCATTTGGCTGTAAGGAAGCCATCAGGCGCTGCCGATGCAGGGCCCCGCCCACTGTGCCGCAGGAAACTCCTTCCCAAGCGGGTTTCCCCACACACAGGGGCCTTGGTGACACTGTCATGTGCCTGAGCTGGGTGGACACCGGAGGACAGGGTGGAGGAGAGTCCCGAAGCGTGCCCGTGGAAGGTGGAGGGGAACTGGCCTGAGAGAAGGAAGGTTTCGCCACAGCCAGAGACCGCACGTTCGTTAGATTTGCATCTACAGCGCCTTTGTTCTGACAAATAAAAGGCAAGGAAGCTAAATGAAGCTCACACATGGCATGAAGTGCTCTGGACACAGCTACAAAGCACACATCTGTAACAGAGCACTCAGAGTTAGGAGATAATGCACTGGTACTGATTCTTCTGAATATGACAAAAAAAACCCAGCAGGTATGGTAGCACACACTTATAATCCCAGCTTCTCAGTAGGGATGCTACTCAGGAGGAGGAAGATAATAGCAAGACCCTGCCTCAAAAGCAAACGCAAACAAAAGGGCTGGAGGCATAGCTCAAGTGGTGGAGGACTTGTCTAGCAAGCATAAAGCTATGGATTCAGCCAGTAACACACACACACACACACACACACAGAGTCCAATAACTACACCTCAACTTCTAAAACAGGAATGTGGATATCAGTTACTTGAGATATTTTCACTAAGATGTTAAAAATAAGGATAGAGCTGGGTATCAGTGGCTCACACCGGTAATCCCAGCTACTCAGGAGACTGAGATCTGAGGATCATGGTTCAAAGCCAGCCCAGGCAGGAAAGTCTGTGAGACTCTTATCTCTAATTAACCAAAAAAATAGCTAGGGGTGGAGCTGTGGCTCAGGTGATAGAGTGCTAGCAAACTCTAGGACAGCTCCCGGGCTCTGAGTTCAAGCCCTAGGACCAGCACTAAAAATAAAATAGAATGAAATAAAGAAGTCTGGACCTCTTCCACAACCTCTGGTGAGGACGGGCTCCTGTGCGCACGGTCCTGCTTGTCCCTGTGGTGCCCACTTGCTGATGTAGGCCACACCGCCAGGCCCCGGACGGGTCCTGGCGCTCCTGAGCATTGTACTCACGTACAAAGTTATCAGTCTCAGCTGGGAACTGGCAGCCATGCTTTCTCTCTGAGTGATTCTTTGAGAAAAATACAAGGTAAAAGATAAAAACAGGGGCTGGGAAGGTGGCTCAGTGGTAGAGCGCTTGCCTTGCATGCATGAGGCCCTGGGTTCGATTCCTCAGCACCACATAAGCAAAAAGAAAAAAGCCGGAAGTGGCGCTGTGGCTCAAGTGGTAGAGCGCTAGCCTTGAGCTGAAGAGCTGAGGGACAGCGCCCAGGCCCAGAGTTCAGGCCCCACGACCGGACCCCAAAAAAAAAAAAAAAGATAAAAACAACTTGGTTTTGTTTCTAAAGAACTTCCTGTGCTCGACCAGAAATCTCCTCATTACCTTACTCATGTAACGGTAGCCCCTCTGTACAGGTGTATGTAAAAAGAAGTTCGTGCATGCGTTACTCCGTGAGAAGTATTCAGTCCAGCTGTCTCTCAGACACTGATCATCATGTGGTCAGTGGGGAAAACCCCAACTTTAAAGCTGATGTATTAGTCCACACATTCCACTCCTAGGACAGGAGAATTGTCTAGACGCCAGCAAGGCCCTCCCTGGTGGAACACCAACTTGGCCAGACACCGGGGCTAAACATGGGCCAGAAAACCAAGACATTTTCCCTCCCCATACGCCTCCCCTCTGGGGGTAGCTCACCGGTGTTTGCCCCGCCAGGATCACTCAACAGCCCGCCCTTTGCCTTGCCAGCTGCCACGGCTTTCAGCCGCTCCCTGGTTTTCCTGTGTGCTGCTCCACACGATATCTTCTGGCCAACCCATCGCCCAACCGAAGTCACTCGCAGACATCTGGACACCTCCGCGCCTGGTCGTTCAGCGCCTCAGTCAGGGTGTCCCCAGGCCTCGTTAGTGCTGCAATGTCCCCCAAATTGAATGATCACATCGATAGTATCCAATTTGCCATCTGCATTCCAGTCTCTCCAGTTGTCTCCAGAACGTTGTGGCTTTAAACAGAACCCCAGGTCAAACCGTGGCTTGCGTGTGTGACCCTGACTGTCGGGTCCATTGAGTGTCAGACACAGCTCTCCCCAGCTTCTCCTGGGAGGCACAGTGCGCAGGCCGACGCAGCGTGAATCTTCCCACCTGTCTCCTCGTGTTAGGGTACAGACTGGGCAAGAACCCTGCGTAGGTGGCGTGCATTCCCTCTGCCCCACGCTAGGGGGCAGCGCTGAGATGGCACAGATCCACAGATCCACGGATGACGGTGCTGCCCGGAGGGCTGTGAGGAGCCCCCGGGACGGGGTGCTGTGTGAGAACTGACACCATGGTCCACGGGCCCCTGTCCATGGCCCCGTGGGCCATGGCTCCGGCCCATCTCCTGTGGGGCCTATGCATGTGGTTACGCAAAGCCCTGCTTCTAATGGCCCTGATACTTCAGCCCCCCTCCTGGTGGACCTGCCACATGTTGCCAGCACCCGGCCCCCGTGCCTGGCCGCTGCCTCTCACCCTGCTCCCCCCACCCCAGGCCTCCACTTCTGAGAGCTCTTCCTGACCCCCTCTACCTCACCTCAGGTGGGTTTATGCCTGGCCTGGGGTTCACACAGCACCTGACCAGCCAGGGCTGGAACCAGTCCAGCCTGTAGGTTCTGTCACTGGAGTTGGCAGGGAGTAGGTGTGGAGGGCTTGCTTTGGGGAGCAAAGGAGAAGGGCCTCGTGAAAAGACGCTCGCCTTCTGGCCGGACACCCTCTGAAGTCAGCGCTCGTGAGTCTGCGTTACTCCAGGAGGAGCTCCAGACATTGCAAGCACAGCTCGGTCGTAACCTTGCAGGTACCTATCACAGCAAAGCACTTTTCTCTCGATATTGGCTGTAGGAAGCAGGGCTCATTAAATTTTAAACTACATTTTCCTTAAGAGTACATTGTCTTCCTTCCAAAAGGTAATTGACCCATGAAGGACCTCAGTTATGTTATGAACTATAGCCAATTATTATGTAAAAATTGTGCTCTTACTAGTTCAGGAACACTACCTGCAATCAATTCTCCTGACCTAAGTTTTGTGCAATGGGGAATCACTAAGAATTGCTCACAGATGAATTTATAAGCACAACATAAAAATGAGCACTTTATCCCAGGAAGCTAAAGTGACAGGAGTCGGTGATAGGTGGGTGGCTGTTGATATGTGGGCACAGATTCAGGGTGACTGTATTTGTGCTCAAAGGCCAGCAAAGTTGGGACAGGAGTTTAAATGCACTCATTAAAAGAAAACAATAAGACAGGAGCCATGGTTGAGCAGTAAAACACCTGACTACCAAGTATAAGACTCTGCCGGGAGCTCGTGGCTCACGCCTGCCATTCCAGCTACTCAGGAAGCTGAGATCTGAAGATTGAGGTTCAAAGCCAGCCCGGGGAGGAAAGTCTGTGAAACTCTTATCTCCAATAAACCACCAGAAAACTGGAAGTGGCGCTGTGGCCCAAGTGGTAGAGTGCTAGCCTTGAGTGAGGAACTCAGGAACTGTGCCCAGGCCCGGAGTTCAAGCCCCATGACCAACCAAAAAAAAACCAGACTCTGAGTTCAAGCCCCAGTCTTTCATAAATAAATAAATCACAATATAAATGCTAAATAAATTAGACAAATTTGAGGTGCTAATTAATGAATGAATGAATTTTGTGCCAGTACTGTGGTCTGAACTCGGGGCTTAGGCGATGTCCCTTAGCTTTTGTGCTTATAACTGGTGCCCTATCACTTGAGCCACCGCTCCACTTCTAGCTTTATCTTTGGTGCTTATTTGGAGATAAGAGTCTCATGGACTTTACTGCCTAAGCCAGCTTTGAACCATGATCCTCAGATCTCAGCTATCTGAGTAGCTAGAGTATTAGGCATGGGCCACCAGTACCTGGCTGAACTGTTATTTTGAAAGATGTGACCACATATAATAGAGAAATCCTTTCTCGGCATGTTCTGCTGTGCCCTAGGCTCTGGAGGCAGCTAGATCACCCGCAGCGGGTCCCCACTGGAGAGCTCTGGCTATGCGTGCTGGCCCCTTATCTGCTCAGGCCCTGTAGTGTGTGGTCATGGGGGGCAGCTAGGTGGACAGGAGGTGAGCCAGAAAGGAAGACGTGTTCCTGGTAAGAGGACGTTCATCACCCTCCCTGCTGCAAGTGAGAATGCGGCAGGAATGCGGCCCTTTCCTGACCACAATGTCCTCGACCCCTGGCTATGTGCTCAGGATGTTAGCAACACACAGACTCCAAAAACGAAAATAACACTCACTGAATAACAACAATTAAAAAAACAATTTAAACAAAGTGAAAGAAAATACTACCCGCTGGACAGACATGGTGGCACACACCTGTAAGCCCAGTGCTTGGGAAGTTCAGGCAGTAGACTCACGAGAGCGAGATGAGGCAGGGTTACCCAGCAAGATCTTGTCTGAAAATAAGATTTAAAAGGACTGAGGCTACAGCTCAGTGCTAGTGTTCTTAGCACACATCAGGCCCGGCTTTTAGTGCTGAAAATAAAATTGCCACAGACAGCACACTTTACGGCTTTGTTCCAGCAGCCATTTCTCCAGTGTCTAGAGACCACTTTGGTTGTCACAGCCATGGTATGCCAGGGACACTACTCAGCACCTGACAGTGACATCTCACAGAGACACCTGTCAGGAATCACCCTGGTCCAAAAGGCAGAGGTGCTGAGGCTGAGAACTCAGAACAGTCTCTGAATCTCCTGGCCATCACAGGGCCAGTACTGCACCCTCAGTGCTCAGCAGCTATGGGCACCCTAGGGCCATGGGAACTAGGAATGAATGCCTGGAGAATGAATGACGCCAGTGGAAACCCCTGGCTGTGTGATTGTTTGACCTTCTGCAGTAATCCTGACCAAGACCAAACCAAAACAGGAGGAATGTGGATGTGTACTGACCTTTCTGCTTCTGGGGTCCTGTTGTCTACCTCTTGGAATTCACCCTTTAGATCTGCTCCCCTCAGCTAGCCCCAGGACAATCTGACTTTATAAAAGTGGAGGGTGATGAAGGCAGCTTCAGATGAACCATGTCTGTCAATTATGCTCATTTGTCCCCCATGAGAGTATTAGAATATCAATTAGTTAATATTCAAATATATGAAATATCACTGCATGGGCATTTATTCAACCGTCACCCGGTATCTTCTGGATGGAACCAGCCGGCAGCCACCTCTGTGTGTATGTGTGTGCGTGTGTGTGTGCATGCATGCATTTGTGTGAAGGTCTGTGCATGTGTGTCCCTGTGGAAAAGAGGTAAAGGCCAAACTGCTCTGTGTCCAGCCTGGCCTCTTCAGCGGCCCCCGATGAGGCTGCTGCCCCAGCTCACCCCCTGTAGGCACACCCCCTTCCCTGGCAGTGCTGGAGGCCTCTGCGGTGCTGGTCCCCCCCTCTGTGCGGCCTCCAGTGGGAAGCCAACATCCATCAACTTCACCCACGAAGCAGTGTTGCAGACTGTGGCTCACAGCTGTGGCACAGAAGAACAGAAGTGTCATAAAAGTCCTCTTCTCTTCTAACTGCAGCTATGCCCACGGTCCAGATTCTGTCTCAAAGCAGGACAGGGACATGCATGTGGGCTGCTGCAGAATGCAGGGGCAAGGGGCTGGACCTGGAGAACAGAAGCAGAGGCCAAATGTGGCCTTGACAAGCATGCAACTGGCAAGCAGGATCTATCGAGGGAAAGACTTCAACTCCTCACTACCAGACGCTGCTGTACATGAAGGTCACCCGCTCCCACCCCACCTGGGTGACGAGGTCCCAGGTTTCAGCCCATTCAGGCACTACAGCAAAGATACGCAGGCCAGACAACTGGCTTCAAGGCCGCAGACAGTGCTGCTCCCAGCTGAGGGCTGAACGTCTGAGGGTAAGGCATTGGCAGGTTTGGTGTCACAATGAGACCCAATTCCTGGCCCACTATGGGAGCCCAGAGCATTCAGCAGTACCATCCGTCCACACAGCCACACTCGGGACCCGATCACTGCCACACGCTCCTCCCCCATCACCCTCTCCCCAGAGCATGACACAGACGGGGCACCCCACAGAAACAGCGGAGCCCTCTGGCTGGTGGTCACCTCTCCTCCGCCCTCACACACAACGCTGAGTAGAACAAAGTCAACTGGATGAGTCGGAAATCAACAGACGTAAGCACCATGGCGAGTCACTGTAAACACCTTGGACATAAACAGATGTTCTCTTTTGGGAAATTTTCTAGGTTGGTGAGTATTTTAATTTTTACTGAAGAAAACAAAAGCTGTTTGTTGTTTTTTTAAAGTGGTTGGAATAACTAGAGCATGGAATATTTTTTTTCACATTTTCTCAGTCCTCTAAATAAACTCTAAGTCAATAGGTAGCTTATATTTTAATCTAGAAATCTATACAGTTTCTGTTTGTTTTGAGGAGATGAGAACACGTCCCCTCACATCAGTTATGTTTAAGATGTGAAATCCTACTGTGGACCATCAAGTGAAGGCATGTTTGTAGAGCAGCTGCTTTGTCCTGAGCATCATGTTGGCCACAGGCCTCAGCAGGGCCAGGCCTTGTCCGCAGTCACATGCAGCATCCAAGGGACCCAAGGATCAACTGCCACTCTCCCACCCTAGTAACTGCAACTTGGTGCATGCAACTGCCAGGTGGAGTAAATTGTTTCTGTTGGAAGATTTCAAGGAAAGTGTTCTATCTGTGTGCTTCTCTACAAATTAGAATGATCCTCGAGTTAAGCAAGAGCCATTCCAGGGCTCAACTTGAACCACACTGCTGCTTAGTGTCTGAAAACTCTCCACCAACCTCTGTCCTGCCATTCTCTGGGCTAGGTATAGACACTCCAAAACAAATGCAGAAGCAGCTCAGAGTGACTCAGAAGTGGGCTTTGTGTGAGGGATTATACAGGCACTCTGGCTCATGCATACAGGACAAACTACCCTCACTCCGTGACACTGTGTATGAAAGGCTGTATTTCTGGGCTACTCTTGCATTTCAATGTTTAAACTAATAAATATATAAGTAACCATGCTTCCACCTTTTACTTTGACCTCAGAATTCAACTCCAAGCCCAGGTTCCACATGGATGCAAAGTAGAATGCTGGCTAGCAAAGCCAGGTGGGGCGGGGGGGGGGGGGGGGGGGAGGATGCAGCCAAATGCGTCCATCATGGGGGGTGGGCAAGGACTATTGTTAATAATGTCATACTGCAGGTTTTTGCCAAGAGTAGATCTAAAGTGTTCTCACCAAGAAAAAAATAAATGAACACATTAGAAGGCTCTGTGGAGGGACAGAACAACAATTACCTAGCCTGTAGGAGGTGGTTTGCTGAGAATATGCTATTCCACATGACGCTGTCCATCTTAGCTATATGCAACTTCAGTTTAAATAATTTTGAACTGTAGGGAATCAGCCAGAACCCATTTTTGTTCTTGGTTTACTCTCTTACCTTCATTCTTCTGTCATTTTGACCTGGATTTTGGTTTTAGTTTATTATGTTAGAATTTTTAACAAGATGCCTCAGATTCCTCATGGAGTGTGGCTTGAGCAGAAATACATGTATAATGCAAGAGCACAAACATTCCCTTAGCACAGGTATCAACCATCCAAATCTTCCTGAGCCTCACACCTGAAATCTTAGCTGGATATGGGGGGACAGGGCGGGTGCTGCCTGCGAGCTGGTCCCTGCATCCCCATGCTGAGGGAGTAGGACCCTCTGGTGGGAGGGGAGGGCAGAGGAGCTGTCAGCCTTCCTTCCTCTCCCTCCTCCCAGATTCCACCTGTCCCACCTCCCTGCAGGCACAGAATTCTGAACTCTTCCTCCTTTTGCTCTTCCTATTTGTATTGGAGATGTAGTGATACAGTCACTTGTTGCTCAGTTGACAGGTATACTTGAGGCCCTTCAGTAATTTCAAATGGTGTGACCCTGGCAGAGTGTGCTTACAAACTAAGTTTTAGGCTGCATAAACTCATCAGACTCCTATCTCATGTATGGTCCACTCATTAAAGTGCTACATGGGACATGACTGAATTTCATTGATGAGAATATACTATATAACAATTTAAGAAGGCTAAAGATTAAAATGTATTCATAATACCATGAAACAGTTTTGTAAAACTGAATATCCACACATAGAAAAATAAAGTTAAATCCTGTCTTGTTTTGGGATGTGTTACACTGGCTTCATGGAATGAGTTTGGCAGTGATCCTTCCTTTTCTGTTTCATTGAAGAATTTGAGTATTGGTGTGAGTTCTCCTTTGAAGGCCTTATAGAATTAAGCCTGGTTTTTCGTGGGTGGGAGGTATTTTATTGACCTTTCAACTTCATTACTTGTCATGCATCTATTTAATTGGCTCAAATCTTTTTTGTTTAATTTGGGTATATCAATGTTCTCTAGGAATGCTTCCAATCCAAGATTCTCCAATTTGTTGGCATAAAGGTTTGCAAAGTATTCCCTTATAATAATCTGAATTTTACTTGTTTCTATTGTGATGTTCCCATTTTCATCTCTATTTTACTTATTTGTGTGTGCTCTCTTTTTTTTAGTCACAAACTGACATGTTCAATTAAAATCCCTTTATATAGCTACCTAAAGATTTTTAAGTGGCTTGTAATAGGTAAAAGACCTAAATACAAAATCTATTAAAGCTATGAAGCTATGAAAGTCTTCAAAGGAAATTAGGAGAAGGCTGCATAGCCTTAGATTTAGAGATTACGTGTGTGCGCGCACACATGCACGTGTATGCACACATGTCTTTCCTGGGGCTGGAACTCAGGACTTGGGCACTGTGCTTGAGCTTTCTTGCTCAAAGGTAGAGCTCTACCTTTTGAGCCATAGCTCTACTTCTGGTTTTTGGGTGGTTAATTGGATATAAGAGTCTCACAGCCTTTCCTGCTCTGGATGGCTTCAAACTGTGATCCTCAGATTTCAGCCTCCTGAACAGCTAGGATTATAGGCATGAGCCACCGATGCCCAGCTGATTATTTATCTTTTTCAATATGACATCAAAGGCAACAAAGGAAAGAATTAGATAAATTGGACTACATCAAAAATTTTAACTTCTGTACAAAGGACTAGCGAGTGAACAGAGAACCCACAGAACAGTACAGTAGACAAGGGGATGATATCCAGAATGTATAAAAATAACTCTACAACTCAATAACAACAACAACAATAACCAGATTAAAAAATAAGCAGTGGATTTGAGAAGTTTCTCTCAGGAAGATGCACCTGTTCTGTGCCTCTACACAACCCTCTCACCTCCCCCACCCCTACTGACCAAAAGACTTGTTCTAAGCACAATGAGAGCAAAGAGCTGAGAACCAATGCTATTGCCTTCCTCGACCTCTGCCCTTTTCCCAGGGTAGGTCTTCTAACCAAGGAAGGGCTGACCCTGTGGCAAACTTCTAGTTCACACGTTCCTATGTCCAGAAGAAGCTGGAGGAGATGGAGTGTCCATGTGTGAGGGTCACAAAACGTGACCAGTGAGAGGAAACTGAGGCAGAAGCTGGTTGGGATGGGATTTTCCCTGCCAGGAACGTAGGGAGAAGAGCTGGGTTTGGGGGCAAGTTTCAGTCAGACTTACACAAGTGAAATGCAGTTCTGGGCAGCATCTCAAGAGCTGATGCTTCATTGCCTAAATTTGAGTTTTGATGCTCAGCGTCATTGACAAGCTAACCAGGAAAGCAAGACAATCATGAATCATCGTTTCCTACTTTCAAGCACTTTTAATTAAAAGAAATAGGAGCTGGAAAAGAATTGTTAAACCAAGACTTCATCTGCAATACCTTGAGGAACAAGTTTTATTTATCATTTTCACATTAAAATGTCTCATTACAAAGAAATCTTGCCAATATATTGAAAACAGATTGCTGTCTTACGTAGGAGCAATCCTATTTGTCTAACTAAGATGTTTAGCAAACTTTTCCTCCCAGGAGAACACAAATAATCGGAACAGCAAACTGTTGTGGAGAGCTTGCTATGTGCCGGCATTTAGCCACCACTCTCCCGGCACCTCCTCCGCCTCACTCACGACCACGGAGCAAGGCGGTCCTCCCTGGCACTGGGACCAGGCCTCCGAGATTCTAAAAACACAGATGCTTTAGTCCCTTGTATAAGATGGTGTGGCATGTGCACAGAGCATCTACCACATGCTTTAGATCACTTCTAGATTACTTACATTAACTAATTCAATATAAGGCTAGGCAAACTCTGTTACACTCTCTTATTTAGGGAAAGATGGCAATAAAAAATGTCCATATGCATTCAGTGCAGATGCAATATACATTTTTAGATATTCTGTCTGTGGTTGATAGCACCCATGATGTAGAACCATCATAGATGATAGCACCATGGATGTGATTTAACAAAAGATAACAAGGATGCTCAGAAAAGCCAGAGGGGATGATTCACAGCCAAGGACCAGATGAGACCGTTCTTTTGTACCCAATAAAGGAAAGTATCAGAAGCAAATATCAAATGGCCTACATCCTATGTTAATGGAGCCCAAATCAATGGCATGTATGGTTCAATATGGATTTTTTCTTAATTATTATTCTTTAAGCCTCCAGAGTCAGATTCATTGAAGTATGATTTACCTATGAGACAATTTACATCAGTGAATTTCAGCAAATTCACATGGTCACATAATCACCATGACAAGCAAGACAGCACATTCCTCATTCTGTGTCCCTTTGTGGCCAACTTCATCCCAAAGTCCTCAACCCACTGGTGGACATGTGTCATGGTGTGAATCTGCGATGCGCAGTCTTCAGTCTGGCTTCTTTCTCTTGACCTGGCAGTTTTCAGGTGTACCCATGCTGTTCCCTGAGTCTTTGGTGTGTTCCTGTTATTGCTGGAAAGAATCTTGTTTCTAGATATGTAATTGCTTCATCTGTTTAGGAGCTGATGAATGTTTGAGCTGGTTTTTTGTTTTGCAAAGTTACTGTGTCATTTTGCACTCCCACCAACCACGGAGGTTTGGGGCCGGAGAGGGCACTGGCTCCGGGCAACTGTCCTCCTTCCGCTCGGGACAGGGCAAGCCTTGCCCGGGCCCGGGCTGCCCTGACCCTGCCACCTGCCACTCCGTTCCTAGCTTGTCACACAGTGGGAGGTATCCCCCTGGGGTGGGGACTTCAGCTTGCTCTTGCTCTCCAGGGCTTCAAGTTCTGCCTCCCTGCGCTGGGTGGGCTGGGCCTCCCACGGCGAGTGGGTCACCGCGGGCCCCGCCCTGCCCACTGTGCGGCTTACACGTGACGCCACCCTCCGCCGTGGCCTTCTCACCCACATTGGCGGTGGCTGCAGTCTACCTTTCCACACTCACAGAGAAGTCCCGGCGCCCCTCCCGGGGCTGGCGGGCCTCGAGGATGCTCTCCAGCAGTTCAGGAAGAGCTGGGGCTTCATAGATGCCCCGTGGACGCCTGGCTCTTCACTGTTCACACCCCAAGCAGAACCGAGTACCATGCTCTAGTGTTGTGCTGGTTCATCATTTACCTTTTTGCTAATAACCTATCAAAATATCTTTCTCTACAGAATGACACTAACGTTTCATTAAAAAAATAGGAACTATGAAGCAGAATTTTCCCTAACTCACAATGAGCTTCAGAGCTAGGTTTTATTTCTGCATTAGCAGCACGAAATGTAACAGCGGCTGCCTGAGCAAGCCCTCATTGGCCAAAGCCCCGACCCCAAGCTCCCACGTGATAATTTCTGAGACACAGGTCGAGCTCTGGCCTCTGAGGCCGCAGGCCACGGCCAGCAGCTGCTCAAATCAATGTCCCCTACAACAGAGCTGCGATGAAGCTGTGATTGACTTGTACTTTTCAAGGGAGTACAACAGCGCAGGAGGTCAGGTGAACTGCAAAGTGGACATTCTCAAGGAAGTGCAGTGGCTGTGGAGGTCAGATGGGCTGAAACATGATCGGTGTCCGTGTGCACCTCTGGAAGGGGTGGTCCAGGAGGCTACGGTGAAGCATCAGTGGCCAGTGCTGTTGGCGATGGCCCTCCTTGTTCAGAGAAGCACTCTGACTCTTCAGGAAAGAGACGTTACAATTTATGTTTTCCCTAAACGTACTTCGGGAAAAACTCAACTGAAACCCATGTCCTGTGGGTAGCAGCGCCACGCAGCTGGAAGCAGTGTCCCTCAGCTGAGCAGGTGCAGGCCGGAGCCCCACCTGTCTGCGGGGGACCGGGGGACAACACATGGGCAGCCCCCGGACCCTGGGCCCCAGGATTACAGGACCATCCACAGCTGGTGCACAGGGTCTCAGAGGACGCTGAGCCCACATTGGCTGAGCGATCTTTTCATGTTCAGACAAAGTGTTCTGAGAACAGTGCACTGACCGATCTGTTACCAAAAGAAAACAAAGAGGATGTCAGGGCTGAAGAGTGAGCGCTGCTAACCTCCTCCGCATGTCCATCGGAGATGAATGCCACTCCAGAGAGAAAGAGACATCTCCAAGGACAGATGTCGGCACATGGAGAGTCAGACATCCTGTCTTCAGATGCCTGCAAATCACTGCCGTTTCACATGGACTGCAAACACACGTGTCCCTCCATTTCCACCCCACGAGATGCTGACGTTCCCTGGAGCCAATGTTATTCCCTCCCTGTGGTGAGCTCAAACACACAGCCAATCCAGAGCCCACACGCACGCAGGCATATATCTCCCTTCTTCCAAAACCACCTTTTCCTAGACTCTATGTAAGGACTGAAATGTTTCTGGTCTGCTGGATAGAAAGGAGGAGAAACAGAAATCCAGGCAGACTGGCCCTTCCATTGTAACTCACACAGCAGAGGCTGTTGGAGCTGTCACAGCAGGATAAAACACACATGCAAGGTAACAGCCTTGCAAGGTAACAACCAAGCAAAATAACAACCATGCAAGATAACAGCATAAGATAACTATGCAAGATAAGAGGCATGTAAGGTTGCCCTGAGAGGCAACAGCCACGTAAGATAACAGGAATGCAAGATAACAGCCATGCAAGACAATGAGTAGGGCTTGGGAGATTGCTTTATTAATCTTATTTCAAAACTATTAACTACCTCTCTAAGCCATAATTGCATTGCTTTTAATTGCTCTATGAATTCTCAGACTTCATTATTCATCTTGTCTCATTGCTATTCAAACCAGCTGAGTCTTTTTATGATTTTTTTTTGTAAGGGGAACTATGAATCTCTCTGGAGCTGAGAGTCAGTGAGGACAATGTGCCGGCTTTACAGGTAGCTGTTGAGGGCTCAGCTGACGGGTGATATTTCACCTGTGTATGACTTTTAGTCCAGGGCCCTGATGATGCTCAGGCTGGTTCCCGCCTTCTGGCATTCTGGGTGTTTCTAGCGATCTCTTTCCAGCCTCCCTCCTCCAGAGAGCTAGTCACCGCAGAAGGCCACCATGGCCAGTGCTCAGGTGACTACTAAGGAACTGCCCTTTGGTACAATGGCTACTTGAATTTGGACTGTGTGCCCAGCTCCAGGTCCCTCCCCAGGCCCTGGCTTGGACCGCGTGCCCAGCCCCAGGTCCCTCCCCGGGCCCTGGCTTGGACCGTGTGCCCAGCTCGGGGTCCCTCCCCGGGCCCTGGCTTGGACCGCGTGCCCAGCCCAGGTCCCTCCCCGGGCCCTGGCTTGGACCGTGTGCCCACCTGTGGGTCCCTCCCCGGGCCCTGGCTTGGACTGCGTGCCCAGCTCCGGGTCCCTCCCCGGGCCCTGGCTTGGACCGCGTGCCCAGCTCCGGGTCCCTCCCCGGGCCCTGGCTTGGACTGCGTGCCCAGCTCCGGGTCCCTCCCCGGGCCCTGGCTTGGACTGCGTGCCCAGCTCTGGGTCCCTCCCCGGGCCCTGGCTTGGACCGCGTGCCCAGCTCTGGGTCCCTCCCCGGGCCCTGGCTTGGACCGCGTGCCCAGCCCAGGTCCCTCCCCAGACCCTGGCTTGGACCGCGTGCCCAGCCCAGGTCCCTCCCCTGGCCCTGGCTTGGACCGCGTGCCCAGCCCCAGGTCCCTCCCCAGACCTCAAGCTGGTGCTGGCTCCTGTTGTCCTGTAAGCTGGCACAGACAGCTGTCCTTGGCAGGCGGAACCCCAGGGACCCCGCAGGGCTCTCCTGCCCAGTGTTGCCTGGCAGCGCCCCCACCCCCTCACTTCCCATCCTGCCATCCAAACAGTACTGGGAGGCACATCGCCCAGCTCAGCCTCCCAGGAAGGAGGAGAAACATAGTAACACTTCACTGCCTTCCCGATGCTGCCCCATCAGAGAGAGACTGGTGTCTGCCCTGGATCCCAGCGACGGGAAACACACAGGACCAACACTAACTAGCATTCCCACACGGCTTTCTGTGAAATGACAACTCACCTACAAACCACCGGGGAGTCTGGTGGCACGGGCACCGGAGCTGTCTGAGGAGCACAGGGCTCTTGGAGCTGGTGTGACCCCGCGTCTAGGGGTCTGCCATCTACCTAGGGGACAGTCGAGTCTCGGGCACACGGCCACTGCCCCCATCATCTCCCTTCCCGCCTCCCTAGCCCTGCTGCAGAGGGGGATGGCTGGGCCCAAGTATGTATGGCTCTCTGAGGTTCCCTGACCTGCATCACGTCCCACCACACAGAGACCTCATACACCAAGGCCCCAGAAATACTCTAAAAACATGCCACAACACAGCCACGGCTCCCCGGAGTGCGCTGCCGGGTGCAGGTAGCCCCCGTACCCTCCTGGGACAAGCCTCCCTGCAGGCCGTCAACACTCCACATGGTGTCTGGCCCCAGGCTATGATTTGAGGGGCTTTTTGTTCCTAAATGTCCTTGGAAGTATCACACGTGTTCACATATGAGAGACATGAAACTTTCTATACTCAGTTCAGTGGCCATGAAATTTCCTTTCACCTGGGCGCTGGTGGCTCACGCCTGTAATCCTAGCTACTCAGGAGGACATCTGAGGATTGCAGTTCTAAGCCAGTGTTGGGGTGGGGGGTGCGCAATTCAAGACTCTTATCTCCAATTAATCACCAGAAAACTGAAGTAAAGCTGTGGCTCAGAGTGATAGAGCGCCAGCCTTGAGCAAAAGAGCTCAGGGATAGCACCCAGGCCCTGAGTTCAAGTCCCATGACCAACAAAGGAAGGAAGAAAGAAAGAAACCCCTTTCACCTGAGTCCTAAATCCTTAGAAAAGACTGCAAGTCGTCTTGACTCTGAGGTCAAGGAGGATGTACAAAGGATGATGTGATTCTAGCAAACATCCCCCAACCACCGGGAGCATCAGGTGGCAGCGCTCCCCCGAGCACTGCACGCCACTGCCCCAGTGCCATCAGATGCAGCCAGCAGTGAGGGAGGACTTCCAGAACATTCCCATTGGTCTCACAACTACTATGAATGCACCCAAATGTCAACACCCCAGTCCTGCACAATACCCTAAAAGTTGTTTGCCATTCTCTTTCTGTTTAGTAACGATTAGAAAGGACAGCAAGCTGTGTATCATTTGGACAAGGTAAACAACAGGAAATAATCATTTCTACTATCTTATAGTCCATTACCAAAATTAAGTTTTTAAAGTGATCTATTGCTTTTATCACATCCCTATGATGCGTGTACATTTCCATTTCCATCCAAAATGTCAAGGAGAAGACAACTGGAGGCCAGGAAGTCTTAGGCCATAAAACACCGTTTGTGCATTAAAAAGTTTTTGGACAGTGGGCATGTTGTGCATGCCTCAAAATCCATCTGCTGCCTCCTCCCCAGCGGATGGTGTCACCAGGCAGAGATTTTGGAGGTGATCACAAGGGCAGGTCCCATGAAAGGAATTTGTGTCCTTAGACAAGCAATGCCCAAGCTGGGCATGCTAGTACATGCCTACCTCTCAGGACTAGCAAGGCAGAGGCAGGAGAAGCTCAAGTTCAAGGACCGTCTGGGCTTCATAGGGACAGCTATATCTTTTAACAATAAAAATAATTTTTGAAAAAGAGAACCATTCCACCATGTAAAGAACATGGAGGTGGCTGCTGATAAACAGTGAGCGAGAAATGAATACCAGTTGTTGATAAGCCACTGGGCGCTGTTGCCTTGTTACTGTAGCCCAAATGGACAAAGACATCAATCTTGTTTCTCAGCATGAACAAAATGATCAGTCTGTATTGACTCCAGCCACAGAGGCCGCTCCTGTGTAATTAATTACCTTGTTGACATGACCACAAGAAACGCACAGCCACCAGCAAGCGCCGTTGATGCGAGCGTGGAAGTCCACTGCCCCAGCGCCGGGACCCGCTTCCTGTGTGCTACACTTGCCTTCCTTCTCTGCCCTGTGATCCCAAGGCTAGAGCATCCAGCCTTGTCAGGAAGGTCACCAGGCCCCAGGTATCTCTACCCTTTGACCTCTGTGGCACTGTCAAAGCCTACTCTCCAGAGAATGGCAAGGCACACAGCCAAGCCATGTTTTCTGCAAGCTAGGGAGAGAGAGAGCAGAGCTCCAAACGCTGATCGGCAACAGAAGCACAGAGCTGAAAGGTAGCCAGCTGACTGAGGTGGCTTAATGGCATTTTCCTTATTTAACCAATATATTATGTCATCTGATCATAAGATCTGGTGGCACGGGGCGTAAACCCGCACTGCTGTGCACAGGCGTGGAGCAGCGGCGGCAGGTCTCAGCATCAGAGCAGGGCCCTTTGTAAGGCCAGCAGGGTGGCAGATTTTACAGCTTGTATGGTTCTGGGTGGCAGGTGGCCGGGTAGAGAGAGGTCCTGGATCCTGCTGCCTGTCAGCATGCTCCAACAGCCCTGGGAGAATCTCCTTCTGACTGGCAGAGACAGAGCTGTGGAGCTAGGACTCCTTTGCCCAGCTTCAACTCTGCTTTGGAATTTAAGCCATGCACAAAGCCCTTTTGCCTTCAGTATTTTTCACATGTGGTCTTGTATTCATGCTTGGTCAGCCCCGGATCTCAGTTCTTCTAGTTACGCTTCTCACATAGCCGGGGTAATCGATGGGACCAACCTCACTCAGCTTTTTTGTTGGCTGAGATGGCGTCTCATTATTATTATTATTATTATTGTGCCCAGATTGGTCACAAACCCCATTTTTCCCAACCTCTACATCTTCAATTGCTAGGATTCCAGGCATGAGACACCTTGTCTATCTGGAATTCAGCTCTTTAATGTTGGATGTTACCTGAGATGAGTTCTTGTCACAAAATCTCATCTGCTGTGTTACCACTGAGGCTAGGACAATTTAGCTGCACTAAATTCGGTGTCAGGCTTCCGATACTGGGTGAGGAGCAGCTTCCTACAAGGCAGGAAGCTGGAGAGATGCTAGCTGGCGGCCCCCTCTCTCCTCTTTCCATCTCATTTCCTCCTCATACGGAGCTCTGCCAGCAGGCCCTTCTCTCCCTCTCTTCCAGCCCTACTACCTCCATCCCCTTTTCTCCTTGGCCTCAGGGCCCCTCCTCCTAACTCTCAGCAGAGCCCCCCTTCCCTGGCCTGCCCCCAAAGCAGCGTCCCCCCAATGAACCCAGGACCCCGTGGCTCGCTCACTCTAACAGACCAAGAGCTGCATTCGGGACCCTGCGTGGGCTCATCTGAGACTTGTCTGTCCCTCCTGGGTATTTGCACACCTGCCTCAACTGGACGTGGCCACCAGTGTCCTCCTCAAACTGGCCAATCCAGTGGACGGCCAGTGTGTACTGGAACTTGTACTGGAACTGTTCCTTTGGAGGAATTTCTGACTACAATACACACGTAATAACGCTTCCATTCAAAAGGTAATAAAATATTGTTCATGAATTTAAATTTTCTGTTGCTTAAGAACTTGTGAACATACCACGTGCTCCTTCCAAAGTCATCTGCTGATACTTGAGCCTGCAGGGCTCGGTGCGTGTGCAGGGCTCAGCGTGTGTGCAGGGCTCAGCGCGTGTGCAGGCCTTGGCGCGTGTGCAGGCCTCGGCGTGTGTGCAGGGCTCGGCGCGTGTGCAGGGCTTGGCGTGTGTGCAGGGCTCGGCGCGTGTGCAGGCCTCCGTGTGTGTGCAGGGCTCGGTGTGTGTGCAGGCCTCCATGTGTGTGCAGGGCTCGGTGTGTGTGCAGGACTCGGTGTGTGTGCAGGGCTCGGCGCGTGTGCAGGCCTCCATGTGTGTGCAAGGCTCGGTGTGTGTGCAGGCCTCCGTGTGTGTGCAGGGCTCGGCATGTGTGCAGGCCTCCATGTGTGTGCAGGCCTCGGCATGTGTGCAGGCCTTGGTGCGTATGCAGGCCTCGGCGTGTGTGCAGGCCTCCATGTGTGTGCAGGCCTCGGCGCGTGTGCATGGCTCGGTGCGTGTGCAGGGCTCGGTGCGTGTGCAGGCCTCGGCGCGTGTGCAGGGCTCGGCACGTGTGCAGGGCTCAGCGTGTGTGCATGGCTCGGTGCTTGTGCAGGGCTCGGCGCGTGTGCAGGCCTCCGCGTGTGTGCATGGCTCCGTGTGTGTGCATGGCTCGGTGCGTGTGCAGGGCTCGGCGCGTGTGCAGGGCTCGGCGCGTGTGCAGGCCTCCATGTGTGTGCAGGGCTCAGCGTGTGTGCAGGCCTCCATGTGTGTGTAGGGCTCAGAGTGTGTGCAGGGCTCGGTGTGTGCAGGGCTCGGCGTGTGTGCAGGGCTCGGTGTGTGCAGGGCTCGGCGTGTGTGCCTGTGGAAGGGGTGAGAGTGCAGCAGGAGCCCTGGGGGAGGTGTGCTTGTGCGTGTGCTTGTGCGTGTGCTTGTGCGTGTGCTTGTGGGTGTGCTTGTGCTTGTGCATGTGCATGTGCTTGTGCTTTGCTTGTGCGTGTGCTTTGCTTGTGCATGTGCTTTGCTTGTGCGTGTGTGTGTGCTTGTGTTTCTGCATGTGCTTGTGCGTGTGCGTGTGCTTGTGGGTGTGCTTGTGCATGTGTTTGTGTGTGTGCTTGTGCTTGTGCATGTGCTTGTGTGTGTGTGCTTGTGCGTGTGCCTGTGCTTGTGTGTGTGCGTGTGCTTGTGCTTGTGCATGTGCTTGTGCTTGTGCTTCTGCATGTGCTTGTGCGTGTGTGTGTGCTTGTGTTTGTGCATGTGTGAGTGTGTGTGCTTGTGAGTGTGCTTGTGCATGTGCTTGTGTGTGTGCTTGTGCTTGTGCATGTGCGTGTGCTTGTGCATGTGCTTGTATGTGTGCTTGTGCGTGCGTGTGCTTGTGGGTGTGCTTGTGCGTGTGCTTTGCTTGTGCGTGTGCTTTGCTTGTGCATGTGCTTGTGCGTGTGCTTGTGCGTGTGCTTGTGTGTGTGCTTGTGCGTGTGCTTGTGTGTGTGCTTGTGTGTGTGCTTTGCTTGTGCGTGTGCTTGTGCGTGTGCTTGTGCTTGTGTGTGTGCTTGTGCGTGTGCTTTGCTTATGCATGTGCTTGTGCTTGTTTGTGTGCGTGTTTGTGTGCTTGTGCGTGTGTGTGTGCTTGTGTGTGTGCTTGTGCTTGTGTGTGTGCTTGTGCTTGTGTGTGTGCGTGTGCATGTGCTTGTGCTTGTGTGTGTGCGTGTGCATGTGCTTGTGCTTGTGTGTGTGCTTGTGCTTGTGCTTGTGTGTGTGCTTGTGCTTGTGCGTGTGCTTGTGCTTGTGTGTGTGCTTGTGCGTGTGCTTGTGCATGTGCATGTGCTTGTGCGTGTGTATGTGCTTGTGCGTGTGCTTGTGCATGTGCTTGTGCTTGTTTGTGTGCGTGTTTGTGTGCTTGTGCGTGTGTGTGCTTGTGTGTGTGCTTGTGCATGTGTGTGTGCTTGTGTGTGTGTGTGTGCTTGTGTGTGTACTTGTGCTTGTGCATGTGCTTGTTCTTGTGTGTGTGCTTGTGCATGTGCTTGTGCTTGTGTGTGTGCTTGTGCATGTGTGTGTGCGTGTGTGTGCTTGTGTGTGTACTTGTGCTTGTGCATGTGCTTGTTCTTGTGTGTGTGCTTGTGCTTGTGCGTGTGCTTGTGCGTGTACATAGACACAAATTCCACCAAGAGAACCATTCACCTGCCACTACTTCCACGCTTCCATTCCCACCCACACCACCCTCCAGGCCCCATAACCCCAAACAGTCAGCTAGAGTAAAACATAAACACTTACTTCTTCTGCAGTGTCCTCGGCAGCGGGCTCTGCGTCCAGGCCAGGATCCTCCTCACCGGTCTGACAACAGAAGCACACGAGGTACGGTGAGCACTGCGAGGCTTTGCAAGCATCTGTCCCCAGGCAAAGGGGGCACAGAGGACGAGGGGACCAACATCAGCACCCTGGGAGCCGAACCACGCTCCCTCGCTCCTGCCCCACGCACACATCCACATGTCACTGCAGGGTGCTTCATGCCAGCATGGCCAGAAAAGCAGTGCACATCCTCCCTGCAGAGGCAACAAGTGCACAACTCCCAGAACAAGGGGAGAACTCAATTCACACAAGCGTCTACGAACAAGTACGGAAGGAGATTTATATGGTGCTCAAAGACAAAAGCAACATGGAAACCATGACACAGAGGCATTGCATGTCCCACCAGTTGTGCAAGGAACAAAATCAGTGTTGGCATCGCACAGGAAGGAGTCATTCTCAGAGAAAGTAAAAACCCCTCCCTCCCCCTGAGTGTCTGTGTAGCACAAACAGGGGAGCCTGGAGCAGCTCTCTGCTTCCACTTTAATGAAACAGGCAACTGCTCTGGCTCTGCGTACATCTTTCCTGAGATATAACAGCACAGTCTAACAGCACCTACTGCTTTCCTGTGTGCAGAGCTCAGTGAAATGACACCCACCCAGAGCCAGCCCAGTGCTAGCCATCACCAGAGCCCTAGGCCACAATGCACAAGGCCACCAACATTCCAGGTTAGCTACCACCACTGCTAACCTAGCACCCAGCCAGTGTAGCCTCTCAGCCTGACTGTGAGTCACCAGGAAATCATGATGATCTTGTATTACTTTCAATGCATTGTGACATTCCAGAAAAAGCCATGCTTGCTCCTCCAAAACCCGAGATGGACCGACCAGCAATACCTGGTGGACTGAGCCGTACTCCGGCCTCTCTCATCTCTCCCACTTCTCCCCATAGCATGTCCCAGGCCATAAATACCTGCTGACAGCAGGCATCTCACAGCCCTGCACATCTGAGCTGCACCCATGAGCGAAACAGCTCAGGCCAGGCACTCCTTGCTCCTTCTTTCCCTTGTGCCAGGAGCAGGGGGCTGGAGGCCTCAGGCTTCCCTTTTCTGGGAGGAAAGATGATTCTTATGAACAGTATCCGCTACCCCAGTTCAGTGGCCCAGGCCCCTAGGCACCCTGAGAGCGCGGAGGGAGGTCAGATGAAAGGAAGGCAAGGGGGGACGGGAGGGAGAGAATCCAGAAGCTCTGGCTTCTAGACTCTGACACAGTTGGGTAAATTTTGGAGTTAAATTTGGGCAAAAGCAGATCTCTGTTGGAACTGAGATCTCCCAGCAAAGATCTTATTTTCAAAAATGGGGATGGGAGGGAATAATTGGAGGAGAGTAAGGGAAGAGGTGACAGTGTCCAAAAAGAAATGAACTCTTTACCAGGTTTGTGTAACTACAACCGCCCTGTCCATCACCTTTATAATAACAATTTAAAAGGGAGGGAGTAGGCGCGAGCTTCACACCGGGTTTTATGACACACAATTTGGACTTCAGGGAGCCCAACTTTCCCTTCCTTGCTGGGAGAGTGGTTTTAATGCCACAGATGGTCGAACCTTAACAGCACAAGCAGCAAAAGCAGCCCTGGACATCTACATTTCATGGATTTCATGGTTTTGAAAGCTTGGGTTTCCTCAAGAACTTGAAATCACTTTAGGAGGAATATAAAGTTTTCACCCTTCTGTGGGAAGACGCTGCTTTTTCTGGGCTCTAAATAACTAGAAATTGATATCACTCCATCTTAAATCTACCTATTTCTCCAGAGTTTGCAAATCTGAAAAACTTGCCCTGAAAGCCAGTCTTGTTTGCTTCAGACCGTCTTAGGAAGTCACAAAAACACTTCCAACCTGCCCTCCTGCTGGACCAGCAAACCCGTGGGGTGGGGGCAGGGATGGAACAACTCTGCTTCATGATTTTTTTGGAATTTGCAAGCAGATTTCCAGGGTCAAGACCCATTTTCTTCATAATACGGATCTCTGTGTCTAGTCCATTTCCCAGTGAGCTTCAGAAATACTTAAGACTTGCACTGTTCCTGG
Source organism: Dipodomys spectabilis (assembly GCF_019054845.1). Lineage (NCBI taxonomy): Eukaryota > Metazoa > Chordata > Mammalia > Rodentia > Heteromyidae > Dipodomys > Dipodomys spectabilis. Next base: position 348,282 of record NW_024870803.1, on the reverse strand, counting down.
GGTGTCGAGGGGTGCTAGGAAGTCCAGAGTCACCGCATGAACCAGATAGAGCCTTCCATGCCCCCCAGCGCCCCCCAGCAACTCCCAACCCCATCCACCGCTAACCGAGTTCTGGGCTCAGCACACCCCAGCTTACATCTCCCATCTGCACAAGCAGTGAGGTTTGGACCCCCAGGGAGCATCAAGAGAGCTCTGGGAAACAGAAAGAACCTCTTCCTCCACGGGCTCATTCAATTTCTAGAAAAGGCAAATCTCTCACAGGGAAAAAAGAAATAGACTTAAGCCCTGAACTGAAGGACTGTGTCTAAGGCCTTGTCTCCCACACTGAGGCATGCCGAGGACCCAGGGAGCCGTCAGCCGCAGAGCCCACCCCACCCCACCCCTCCCCTGCTCCAGTGTCTAGACCGTTCCCCCTGCAGTGCGGGGCCGTGGTGGAGCCAGGGTCTGTACCAGGATCCACACTCCCCGCGAAACACTGGCCAGGGTCTGTGAATTTGGCCTTCCAGAAAAGTCTTCATTACAAAACATCATGTATGTTCCCCTCCCCGGAAGAATCCCTCACGCCACTGACAAACCACGTTGCACGACTGTCTTGATGTGTACTCTGTGTTTGTAAAAGTACATGCAATTTAAAACAGCATTGGGTGAGTAAATACGATGGCGGGGATGGGTGAGGATTTGGGAGAGCTTTAGTAAGCTGTGAAATTAGCTACTTCTCAATAGCATTTGAAGTTGTATCAGCACAGCACAGGCACCGCTAGGGATTTAGTAGCTGTGCCTAACTTTGGGAAACTGCCTTTTCTCAGGAAAAAAAAAAATTCTAAGTGTGTAATTGAAATGGAACAGATTAAATTCCTGGGAACAGAGGTCTCCACCTCCCTGCGGAGGTGCACCAGGCACATGGCCCACACCTGAGCAGACCCAGTGAGCTAGTGCCGCTGGCATGCATGCATGCATGCATTCATTCATTCATTCACTAGTGAACCCAGCATCATTCACCATCCTCCCCCGTTAGTCTGAACACACTGGGGCACCTCTGCCTGCGCCTCACAGCACAGCTCAGGCGCCAAGCCTTCGGGTCTTATGCCTCCCTGTGGTAAATGAAGTCTAGAACTCAGAGCCACTTGTTGAAGGGAAAGCAGTTGGAGACAGACACGGAGAGGAGCAGTCTGGTGGGCGGGCGGTGGGACAGCAACAGGGTTTCTACTTGTGTCATTCATGTACGGACAGTGCACATGACAGACACCATGTGTGCACAGGGAGCCGTGCCGAGCCGTGCACCACCTAACCGGTGCCTCTGCAGGCTCCCGGGCTGCAGGGGCTCCCGGCCGCAGGGACTCCCGGCTGCAGGGGCTCCCGGCCGCGTCCCTGCACGTGCTGCACCCCCCCCCAAACCACGGAGAAGTGCCGCCCCCTGCAGACTCACCTCGATCTCCATGGGCTCCACCTCTATCTTTTTCCATAGCTCCAGTAACTGTGCGATCGGCATTTTGAAGACAAACTTTGCTTTTCCTCTGCACTCAGCTTGATAGTAAGAGAGAAAATAAACAGATTCAGAAAAGCCCAAGCAGCAAGCCGCCACACGCTGAGGGCAGCGGGCCAAGGCTGGAGCCGGACACGGGAAGGAGCTGGTGGCACCCTGAGAGTCGGGTGCTAGGGAGGACTCGGATGTCTTCTGGGTGGCTGCCGAGTCCTGTGGTCCCCTGCCAATCCCGACTCCAGTGGGGCTGCGGCAGGCGGCAGCCGGGAGGCGGTGGCGGGAGGAGGCAGGAGGAGGAGGCTGTAGCTGGAGTCTGTCCTGCGGCTGGCAGGAGGGAGTCAGCTCTTCACTTCGCAGCGACGCTGGTCCCTGCCTCCTCCTTACGCCGCAGCTCCGCTCCCTCCCTCACTATTTTACCTTAATTGGCTCTAAACGAGGGTGAAAGTTGAGTCTGAGGATGCTGCTGCCATAGAAACTGCCTGGCAACGGAGGGCTGGGGAAGGAGGGGCTGGAGCGCAGGTCTGCCCTCCCCGCTGCACCTCTGCAGCAAGATCAGCACTCCCTAGACCCCCCACTACCCCTCTACCCGCCCAGGAGCTCTCCCAGGCCCACCCCTCCCCCCCAGCATCTCACCCACACCCACCCCTCTCCCTACCCCCCAGGAGCTCATCCACGCCCACCCCCTACCCCTCTACTCCCTCCCTAGGAGCTCCCCCCTCCTTTCTGGAGGCTGCTCAGGCTCCACCCAGCAGGATTGCTGGGAGCAGGACAAGGACTTCTGGGGGGACAAATATTCATTCAAACACCTGGCATCAGTCACAGGGTCTCACTCAATTTTTTTCCCACCTAACTTGCTCATCAAAGCTCCATTTTATAGATGAGAAAATCCTGAGGCTCAGAGAGACAGCATGCCCAATGACACACGCCGTGGGACCGCAGGAGAGGGGTTGTGAGCAGCTGGCTGGGGTCGGTCGCCCCCAAGGAAAGGACAGTATCCAGGAGCGGACGTCCAGCCCTGCGCGCCTCGGGAGCCAGGGCCTCTCTTGCCCCATTTCTGTCTTGGGGAGAGAGACAGCTGCTTGGGGAAACACGTCCACCTCAGGACCCAGAACATGTGACTCCTTCCCTTGGGAGCTGGTGGTTGAGTCTGATCCAATTTAATCTTGCTCTGGGTGCAAGACTACGCACCTCTATAGCCAATGCATTTATCTTTAAGAAAGATTGCCAGGAAAATCGCTTACTCCAAGTATCCATCTTTGTCCTTTTCATCTTTATAAGATGTCCAATTCATTATTAAGAAAAAGACAACAAAGGCCAAATCCCAGATACTTCCTGTTTTGTGGCAAAATGAGTTTCAAGTTCACGGAAGACTCTGTACAGAGTTGATGCACAATGTAGTCACTTTATCTTTCAGCAAAATGAGGCCAGTGAGGAGCTGAAGACTGATCCTGAGTGGTCAGGATGAAGAATACCAGCAATGTCACTCACTTTCACCTGGGACATGCACCGAGCAACAGAGCAGAGGGAAGGTGGCCCACGTGCCAACTGTCACGAGGTCGTCACGTGGAAGGCCACAGGCCAACAACAGACAAGTGAGGCGTTTCTTGTAATAAACAAAAGACCATGCTGAAGACATGTCAAGAATGTTTAGCCTGACCACTGGAAACTGCAGGCAAAAGCCACTGGGGAGGGGATGGGAGAGGATTCTTAGTGGGCATCTGCAAAGCCCCCGGTTTCTGGAATTTTCCACAGGTGCACACTGAAGGAAATACTGGTCCTCTTGCTTAGGGAAGGAACACGGATGAGGGAGGAAGTTTAGACAGGGTGCTGGAGTAGAATGGCGTCTTGAGAGATCTGAACATCGACAGACTTCTGGGAGATGCTGGGTTAAAGACCTTGTGAGAATCAGCCGTCAGGGCACACAAAAGAGCTTTCATCCTGAGGTGTGTGTTGGGAATTGCTGAAAGGAGGTTCATGAATTCAGCATGGCGTCTCTTTGTCTCTTTGGAAGCCCTGCAAATATAACGCTGGTTCATGGCTGAACCTCCCCATTCCCCCTTCATAGGTGAGGCAGGGCAGTTTGAGCAGGGCTAGTGGGCAGAGCTAGACAAGACCGTCCACCACCAGGGCTCTGGGTCTGCAGGACCACGGTCTCCTTGTGCTGCTGTGCAGGACTGGGATGCAGATTATCCAGAAGCAAATGCTGAGAACACCTCCTAAACACTGTCTGTGCACAGGGTGGGCCTGCAGGGGGCAGGCAGGAAGGGACCTGGAGACAGGCCACCTGGGACCCAAAAGAAAACTCTCAAGCGGAAATATTGATCCAGGAAAATCTTAGCCCCGTTATAAGACATGTGTTGGGGAAGATAAGTAGTTGTAAGAGAAATGAAGGAAGTGATCTTTCTTGAGAATTACCTCTGCACTCCCGGAGGATAAGAATCCCAGCAAAGGAGCGCAGAAGTCAGGAGCATTTGGATACAAGTTCGATCCCAAGAGAACGGGGGCCACTGGCTGAAGAGAAACAATCCTCTGAAAGGGATTTCCAAGAAGCCCTCTGCACAAGCAACAGATTGCAAGAAAAGAAAATAGCAGTTGAAGCACCCTTTTGAAAATGGGCCTTTAATGAGCCAGATTTTATCGAGTAAATGCAATGGGAATGGCTGGAGTCCCAAGTCCCAGAATCACGGTGACACAAGATGGGTGAGCTGGCATCAGACTTGCTCAAATGCTCTCCGGGAAGCCTGCAGAACAGCGGAAATTACTCTGCCTGTGTGCACTGATCGCTCCCCTCAGCCTCTTTTCTTTTAGAAGGGAAGGACCGAGGGACAGGGCTCTCTAACGGGAAGAGGAGAGCTGGCTCTTCCCTGGGACCAAACGGACGCGTTGCTGCGGAGCTGGGCCCCTCTGACAGCGCAGCGGTCTGCCTGGCTGGGTTCCCCTTCTGCACAGTGCTCTCCACACAGCCGTGGTGTGACTCAGGAGCAGAGGGGACAGACACAGTGACGTGCAGTCCATCCGGGGCTCAAGACGGCGCGGTACCCTTGACCTCCACTGCTGACCTTGACAGACATCCTCACCAGCCTCGTGTTGTCCTGGGCTGTTACCTTAAAACACCCAAAGGACTTGGTGAAATAAATTACCAATTTCACTTGACCTATTTCCACACTCTTGTGTTTCACAAAATTTGGTTCTCTGAGAGCCAAACCCATGGGCTGGATCTCCCAAATCCTAGTGATGGAGTCTCACTCGACCCCACCTGCTCCCAATGTGACTTCCTGTGGAGGATGGGGTAAAGGAGGCCTGGCTGGCGTGGGGCGGGCCCTAACCCAATAGGAGTCCTTTAGGAAGGAGAACACCACGTAAAAGTGAGTCCCTGATGCCAGGGGCCAAGAACCGAGCGGCCTGGAGCAGACCCTGGGGTCCCGAGAGGCCCAGACGTGCCCCCTGTGCTCAGACCTCCAGCCTCCTGGCCGTGCAGCTGCATTGCTATTGTTAGACTGTTCCAGACAGTGCCCCCTTGTCACATCTCCTCCCCGCCCTGCAGCAGAGAGAAGGCAAAAACATAACCATAAATCGAATAGCACTGCAGTGCTACAGTGCCCCGATCAGGAACAGGCTCAGGCAAACGCATCTGCAGGGAGGTGCCGCTGCCTCACCGCCTCCCTCCGCAGGGGCCAGCCACGCGCACCAACGCCGTGGTCGCCGCCACTGCCCTGCTGGCAGAACCGCTGCGGACGCCGGCGCCTGCAGTGGGGTCCAGAAAGACACAGAAGGGAGCCGGGCGCGGAGCGGCTCCTCGCAGGATGCTGTCAAAGCCCATTTCCAACGCAACGGCGTCGTGACACACTGCACACAACAGCAGCTTTTCCCCTGAAGAAATTATTCACAAGGGGGGGGAGGAGGCTGAGTACAGTGTGAACAGCCTCTCTTCATTATGAGAAGCAAATTATATACGCTAGGAGAGCGTTTTAAAAGAGCTTGCTGTTCCCAGTGAGCCTTGTGCAGTCATGCTGACCCAGCCCGCCACGTCCCTGCCACGGGCGCAGAGGCAGCCCTCCTCTGGGGAGCCGCTGGCCGGCATGTGAGGGCCCAGCACCACGAGTGGCGTGCTTAAGGGAGAATGCACACACATGCACACACGCTCAGAGCACAGACAGCAGAAACGATGACACACTGTCTTTGCTCCCAACTCGCCCGTGTTCTATGCCCACATACCATTTCCAGAAATTAGCACAGCATATTAAAAAAACAAACAAAAAGAAAACATGTCGAGGCCTGGTGCCCGCCCGGGTCCTACAAACTGCTGGTCCTGCAGAGAGGCCCCGGTGAAGGCTGTCCTCATTCTAAATGCTGCAGGTGGCGCGATGGTCAACTACGCAGTTCTCAGGGATTGATCCAATTCCATCTCAAGCCACACGGATTTGTTCTAGGATTATTTCAGCTCCATACTGTAATCCTACAGCCGTGCAGCTGACAAAGCGTGGCGTCCCCGGGAGACGCCAGCGCTGCCCGGGCCAGGGGAGGCGCAGCACTGATGGGAATCGCCAGCACTACCCATCCAAGCCCTCCTCAGGTGGGCATTCACCTGAGCAAGCATGGCCTGTGATTGGGTTGCTGAAGCAAACGGAACACATGTCTCCACGTTGCTTTAAACTGGTTTTCTAGTGAACCAACTCAAGTTCCTTTGAGACTAGAAATGTGTGTATATGCACAGGTGTGTCCATGTATATGTGTGTGTCTACAGCCTGAATGTGGAAATGGGAAGTTGCTAGGTGCTAGAGGCTCATGCTGTAATTCTAGCTTCTCAGGAGGCTGAGCTCTGAGGTTCACAGCTGGAAGCTAGCCAGGCAAGAAGTCCATGTGACTCTTATCTTTAGTTAATCTGCAAAATGCCAAAGTAGAGCTGTGGCTCAAATAGTAGAGTGCTAGCCTTGAGCGAAAAAGCTCAGGGACACCCAGACCCTGAGTTCAAGCCCCAGGACTAACACACATGAACATGCAGAGAAAGAAAACAATCTAGTGCAGTGGATTTGAGAAGTGACAGGCATCAAGGGCCAGACCAGTGCACGTGGGTTTTCTTCATTAACGCTTCTATGTTTTAACAATGGTCTAGCATCTTCATTACAAAAGAAATGGCTCATCAGTCACCAGGTTCAGAAGGAAGAGGACAAGAAAATACAGAAAGGGCTTAAGAGTATAAGTAGGAAATGTGAGACCACTTCACATTCCCTGGAACATGATGATTGGCATTTACAGCAGGATGTTAGGCACACAAATGGCACTTGTTACATCCTCAAAACCACAGAGATAAGTAATGAGTAAAAGCATGGTATTTAGAGGGATCTTCAAGATAATCTGTGTTGTGAGTAAGAGCTCAAGGCCGAGTTCCAGCCCCACTAAGTGCACACACAAAAACTAAGAAACAAAGATAAAGATTAGCTTTGCAGCCAAGAGAAAAAAAAAAAGATAACTTGTGGCATGTGATTCTCCCTTAGAAGAGTTTCAAATGTGGCAGTTCAGAGTCCACAAGACAATTAGGCTTCTTAAGACTAGAAATTGAAGCCAAGAGCCAGTGGCTCATGCCTATAATCCTAGCTACTCTGGCGGCTGAGATCTGATGATCACAGTTCAAAGCCAGCCCAGGCAGGAAAGTTTATGAGACTCTTATCTCCAGTTAACCACCAGAAAACTGGAAGTGGTGCTGTGGCTAGTAGAGCACTAGCCTTGAGGAAAGAGCTCAGGGACAGCGCCCAGGCACTGAGTTCAAGCCCCACAATTGACACAGGGTGGGGGGGAGAGAAAGAAAAAGAGAGAGAGAAAGAGAGAGAACATTGAAAGGACAATTTCTGATATTTCTACTGGAAGGTGTGAATTTCAAAATCCAAGACCACCACATCCAAACACAGAAGCCCAACCCTGGCTCTTCTGTTCACAGACACAAGACAGTTGTAAAATTCTTATTTTTAATTGTTGGGTATAGTGATGGGTACCATGTTATCGTTTTCTGTTGTGCGATGCTTGAATCAGGGCAAAAACATAGATGGTTTTTTTTACAGTAAAATCTTTCAGAATTCTTTTTGTTAGCTTTTAAAAATGTACAGGGCATTATCATTTGAGTTAGTTTGTTTTCTTATCCTTGAGCCCTTGACATTATCCTACATCTGGTCTTTTAAAAAGAAAAGACTTGATGCTTGCTTACCTTGTTAGGAGCTGTAAGAATAGATCAGACCAGGCAACCCGGACTCGCAGCCTGGCAGGAGAGCGTATCCTGGGGGCGTCTGATTTGGTTCTTAGGTTCAGAAATGGCTAGGACAGAAAAATGGTGAGAATAACTTTCTGCATCTTGTTTGCTGAGCTTTGAAAGGAACTGTACAAATCAAAACCACGGAAAGGTAAGCTTAGAAGGAGATGCCTGCAAAACTATGAGCTTCCACATAAATTCTTCCCTTGCATTTGCTCTGTCTGACCACTAGGAGAATTCCTCTTACAAAATAGGTCAATGGGAGACATAGCCGTGGCAGGCCCAAGAGCCTGTGAGCTGCCCGGAGGCAGAGGACAGGCCGCAGAAGCAGCTGCACCCGTAGACCCCCAGGAGTCCGTGGCTGTGGAGTCCCCCTCAGCCTGAACACAATTCCAAGAAAACCAACGTTGAGGGCTCAGCATACCTGTGGTTGGGCCTCCCTCACGGGCTACAGGAAGGTCTTCCAGATGCTCACTGGTTCGTGTTCAGTTACTCCGTGCCTAAAGCTGCCTCCAGCAAACCTGGCCCGTGCAAGGCTGCAGGGGTGCTGAGTGCATGGCCCCGAAAAGTCTCTGGGGTCTCCATCCACCACAGCAGCTGGGCCTTCACCCGTCAGACCACAGCCAATGAGGCCAGTTCCCCGAGGACCCACGGCCGTGTCTGTGGGTCACTTCCGGTCGCAGAAAACCATCGCCCGCTTTGCTGCCCACTTGTCCTCCATTCTCTCCACGTGTGGGTCTGCCTGTGCTCTAGTAATCACAGCTGAGCCTAATGAGCTTCATTTCCTTATCGCAGTGGCTTCTTGGGTAACAGAATAACACGTGGAGCTGGGCGGGCGTGGACACCTGGACCATGAAGACGTGACCGCTTTGCAGTTCCTCCCAGCTGCGATCCTCTCCCCAGCATCCAAATGCTGCAGAAAGGGATGGGCTCCTCCAGCGAGCCCCCAGCTCCTCCCAGGGCCCCCAGCTCCTCCCAGGGTCCCCAGCTCCTCCCAGAGCCCCCAGCTTCTCCCAGGGCCCCCAGCTCCTCCCAGGGCCCCCAGCTCCTCCCAGAGCCCCCAGCTTCTCCCAGGGCCCCCAGCTCCTCCCAGAGCCCCCAGCTCCTCCCAGGGCCCCCAGCTCCTCCCAGAGCCCCCAGCTCCTCTCAGGGCCCCCAGCTCCTCCCAGAGCCCCCAGCTCCTCCCAGGGTCCCCAGCTTCTCCCAGGGCCCCCAGCTCCTCCCAGAGTCCCCAGCTCCTCCCAGAGCCCCAAGCTCCTCCCAGGGCCCCCAGCTCCTCTCAGGGCCCCCAGCTCCTCCTAGAGCCCCCAGCTCCTCCCAGGACCCCCAGCTCCTCTCAGGGCCCCCAGCTTCTCCCATAGCCCCCAGCTCCTCCCAGGGCCCCCAGCGCCTCCCAGGGCCCCCAGCTCCTCCCAGGGCCCCCAGCGCCTCCCAGGGCCCCAGCTCCTCCCAGGGCCCCCAGCGCCTCCCAGGGCCCCCAGCTCCTCCCAGGGCCCCCAGCTCCTCCCAGAGCCCCCAGCTCCTCTCAGGGCCCCCAGCTCCTCCCAGAGCCCCCAGCTCCTCTCAGGGCCCCCAGCTCTTCCCAGAGCCCCCAGCTTCTCCCAGGGCCCCCAGCTCCTCCCAGGGCCCCCAGCTTCTCCCATAGCCCCCAGCTCTTCCCAGGACCCCCAGCGCCTCCCAGGGCCCCCAGCTCCTCCCAGGGCCCCCAGCTCCTCCCAGGCCCCCCAGCGCCTCCCAGGGCCCCCAGCTTCTCCCAGAGCCCCCAGCTCCTCCCAGGCCCCCCAGCGCCTCCCAGGGCCCCCAGCTCTTCCCAGGACCCCCAGCGCCTCCCAGGGCCCCCAGCTCCTCCCAGGGCCCCCAGCTCCTCTCAGGGCCCCCAGCTCCTCCCAGGGCCCCCAGCTCCTCTCAGGGCCCCCAGCTTCTCCCATAGCCCCCAGCTCCTCCCAGGGCCCCCAGCTCCTCCCAGGGCCCCCAGCTCCTCTCAGGGCCCCCAGCTCCTCCCAGGGCCCCCAGCTCCTCTCAGGGCCCCCAGCTCCTCCCAGGGCCCCCAGCGCCTCCCAGGGCCCCCAGCCTCTCCCAGGGCCCCCAGCTTCTCCCATAGCCCCCAGCTCCTCCCAGGGCCCCCAGCTCCTCCCAGGGCCCCCAGCTCCTCTCAGGGCCCCCAGCGCCTCCCAGGGCCCCCAGCGCCTCCCAGGGCCCCCAGCCTCTCCCAGGGCCCCCAGCTCCTCCCAGGGCCCCCAGCGCCTCCCAGGGCCCCCAGCTCCTCCCAGGAATGCTCCTGGAAGCCAGAGAAGCTGTCCTCACGGTGCTTCCTGCTGGTGACTTCAGCTGGTTATGGTGCAGGGTCAGCTGCCCTTTTCTATAAAGACACTTGATTGAAACAAACCAGCACACCTACCCACTTGTTTATTTCATCCAGCTTTTTTTTTTTTTAAGAAAAGTTTTTAAATGCTGGCTTGATTTCCTTTAAAAACAGCTTTGTGTCTCACGCGTTGAATGTTTTTCTTCCCTGCAGCTGATTACCACAGCGTTTTAGACGGCACTCCTGTCAGCTGACGGTAAAAATAGATGTTTTCCTGGTCGGTGCTGTGGATGTTTCCCTGTATGTGGGACACAAATCTCTGCTCTTTCTTAAGAAATGCATCTACGGAACTGCAGAGCCAGAGGACGGGCAGGGGTAGATGTGCGTGTCTACCTCTCTGACTTCAGGTCACGCGTCATGGCTAGCTGGCAGCCAGATCAGAGGAACATGGTTGCTGTGGACACAGAGGGACTGCAGAGGTGGTCAGCGGGGGCTGACTGGCACCATTTCCCCAGCCCTGTGCCTGTGCGCAGTGGAGTAGAGAGCAGAGCGGACCACACTGCCTTCCTCCTTGGGGTCGGCCTCGCTCCCCATTAAAACAGTCTTTAAGGCACATGACTATGAACCCCTCCAGCCCCCCTTCCCTCTCCATCTTTCCCCATCCCCCTCCATCCCTCTCCACCCCCTCCATTCCCCATCCCCCTTCCTCCCCCTCCATCCCCTATCTCCCTCCTTCCCCCATCCCCCATCCCCCTCTACCCCCTCCAACCCCCTCTCCCTCCTTTCCCCCATCTCCTTTTCTCCTCTACCCCTTCCACCCCCATCCATCTCAAGCCAGTGAGGGTCCTACCTCCAACAGGAGGAAGCCACACCTCGCCCGCTCGTCCACAACCCCCGAGAGCTGTCAGCAGGCACTCTTGAAGCAGCAGCGCCAGCATCCCACCTGCTGTCCTCTCCTGCCAGAGAACCTCAGGAGTTAGTGAGGACGGGTGGGCAGGGCTGCCTCGAGAAACACCCAGGACAGGCTGAGGAGCCAATGCAGGACTTCAGGAGGGCTTGGGCCTGCAGGTCCGAGACTCGACTTGTCCACGTAACCCTGGGTCGTGCGCACCCTGCCTCAGCTGTCCCTGGTGTAGCCTCAGACTGGGGTGTGCGGCCTGTGTGCTGTCCTTGGCCAAATGCCACTTTTGTCTAGACAGGCCAGCGGCTGTCACAGAAGACAGACTGGAGGTGGGCGGATAGGTCTGAGCCTGGGGTCCTGCACCGTCGCCGCTGGGTGTGAACAGGAGGCAGCACCCTCTCCCCGTGGAACCCGTGACTGGGTAGGGGACAAGCCTAAAGTCACCCCCACATAAAACTTGAAGACTGGAATTAGTACTGTAACACAGCAGTGAAGGTTTACTGCGATCACTTTCTAGACTCTTATGTAGTATAAGATTTGAAGATGCAAATCCATATCTTCATTATCATGAACATATGAATTCTTCCCTTTCTTTTTTGCTTAGAATCAAAAACTTCTAGCTTTCTCCCTATTTGGAGTCTCTTTAAACATGAAATCTAAGCATTATCCATATATTATGTGTTGGAGAGGTCATGGGAGAGGAGTCCCGGGCTGAGGGTCAGTGGAGAGGAGTCTCACCAAGCTTTGCTCTTGGGACTGGGCTGCCAGTGTAGAATGCAGAACTCCAGCTGGCCTCGAATGGCAAGTTTTCAACTTCTACCCACCTTGTTATATTATTGTGGGTCAGAAGAGTCTATAAAAGCAAGGCTGTTTTATATCATCATTAATTATACAAATATTCATTTACTATGTCTTATTAACAAAGGAATACTCGTCCCTAAATTGTTGCTGCTTCTGGAGATTTTGTTGAATTCTTCCCCGGGCAAGGTAGACTGGTACAGGAATTACACAATGTTACACAGGGCCATGATGTTCCAGGGATGACAGCCCTGCAGACACAGCTTTGGGCCAATTATACAACACTTCTCTCAACTCCACACTGGGCCTTGTTAGGCCTTTGTAACAATTACCTCAGTGTGGCCCGCCCTCCTTCTCACCTGGTCCCTGAGGTTTGCCTCCACTTCATCTTCTTCCCACCTAGAATTAAGCGACCTGATTCCAGAGACGTTGATCTTTCAACTTTCATCTGTAATGCCTTTGGAGTGTCGGGAAGTTTGCTGAAGGAATTAATAATACAGATTACTAATGTATAAAATGCTAAGAGCTGATTTTGTTAGAGTGAGCAATCCTCTTGAAGGTGGTACTGTGTGGTCACAGGGATGGATAAAAACAGGTCAGGTGACAAATCATAGACAAAATCGCAGAAAGAGTCAGGGGTTAACTGGGAAAAACTTCCATTGAGACCCAGACTGGCAACCTAGAAAGAGCCAGAACAAGCTGGTGGCCTACACTTGAATGCTGGCACAGAAGGATCTGGAATTTAAGGCCAGCCTGGGCTACACAGCCAAGACCATGTCAAAAGCAAAAGAGGGAAGAGAGAAGGGGGAGAGAGAGAGGAGAAAGAGAAGAGAAAGAAAAAGATAAGATAAAAAGGCAAAAGATGGTGGCTCATGCCTGTAATCCTAGCTTCTCAGAAGGCTGTAGTCTGAGGATCGCGGTTCAAAGTCAGGATGAGACTCTTATCTCCAATTAACCACAAAAAAGCCAGAAATGGAGTTGCAACTCAAGTAGTAGAAGGCTAGCCTTTACACAGAAAAGCTCAGGAACAGCACCCAGGCCCTAAATTCAAGCCCCTGGACCAGCATACAAAATAAAACTAACAAATAAAAAAAGCAAAACAGCCAGGCACCAGTGGCTCACACCTATAATCCTAACTACTCAAGAGGCTGAGATCTGAGGATCAAGGGTCAAAGCCAGCCCGGGCAGGAAAGTCCATGAGACTCTTATCTCCAATAAACCACCAGAAAACCGGAAGTGGCGCTGTGGCTCAAGTGGTAGAGTGCTCGCTTTGAACTGAAGAGCTGAGGGACAGCGCCCAGGTCCAGAGTTCAAGCCCCACCACAGACAAAAAAAATAAAAATAAATAAAAGACAATCACCACAAGACATACAGAGAGCAATATAATATACACTATGCAAAAAATGAACTAAGCAACTCATGGGCAGTGACAGGATGGGGACATGGGGGAAAGTAAAGGGAGGGGTGAAACTGTCCAAGAAGCATTGAACTCATTACCTGACATGGAAGTGTGACCCCTTGAACAACTCCTTAATGATAATGATACAAATACCTAAAACATATACAGAGGGACGAAAGGATACTTTATAGTGTCTAAAAATACCTATAGGGAAAATGTCATGAATCAAACAAATTATGTTAAAAAATATTAGTAAGTTTCATTTCACCCCCTGAGAGACTAAATGTGAAAGTAACAACCACCACCCAGGAGCAACACACAAAGCCACTGGCAGGGGCTGAGCGGCTGAGCCGGCAGGCCTGGGAAGGAGACAGAGTGTGCAGGTCCGGGAAGCGCCCCGGACTTGCCTCTGGGGTTTGTGGAGCTGGGGCTGGAGGGTGGGCTCGTGGTCCTGAGGGATGCTTGACTCCGGGAAGGGAGCGCAGCTTGAGTCAGCTGTTGAACACCAACCAGTGCAGTCTAGAGAAGTAGTTGGTGTGAGGAAAAAACGTTCACACACCTAGTGTCAAAGTGTTAGAGTGAAAACATGAGTGGGCGCTGATGCCCCTCCGCTCCAAGCACACAATAGTCTGAGTTCTTTCCCTGTGCTCTTACCTCAGCGGAAGACTGGTGTGCGTTTCCTCTCCCCAAGATCAAGAAAAAGCCTGCTCTATCTTATTATGCGTGGGGGGGCCGTGGGGGGAGGGAGGGGGAGGCGGGAATAGATGTGGCCTGTGCAATGTCGCCCAGGCTGCCCTCCAAATCCCAGCTGCAGTGGACCCTCCTGACTCAGCCTCTGAGAGGCTGGGAGCACAGTTAAGCAACCTGCAACCATGCCTAATTGTCTTGCTGTTTTTGTTAATGATGTCCAGATATTCTAGATAGTAAGACAGAGCAAGGCTAAAAAAAACAAATAAACACAGATATAAAAAAATTGGTCTCTACCATAGAAAATCTGAAAGAATCTCTAAAGCAATTACTGCAATAAGTGAATTTACAATGGTGCTGCATGGGTCAGTAGGAATGATGTTGAAAATGAACTATACAACTTATGGGAGGAGAGAGGAGGGAAAAACTGGGAGAGAACGAAGGAAGGGGTGACATTGTTCAAACAGAAATGTACTCTTTACCTGACTTATTAAACAGTAATCCCTCTGTACATCACCTTTATAATAACAATTTAAAAAACAATGCCACTGTCGAGTAAATACACAAAACTCTAATTTTTATATATAAGCACCATAAATAATTGAATTACATTTAAAACAATTCCACTTATAACATCAAAGCACATAAAGTACTTTATAATAAATTTAAGAAGAGATTATAAGTTCTTCCTAAGCTGAAAACAACAAAACATTAATAAGAGAAACTGAAATAAACCTAAATAAACAGAGACTATTCATTGGAAAACTCGGTGTTATTAAGCTGCCAGTTCTGCTCAATTTGATCTATCTATGCAACTCAATAGCAGTAAAAAAAAAAAAAAAAAAGCTCAGCGGGCCTTTAAATTGGAAATTGATAAGCAGATTCTAAAATTTATATGGAAATACAAAGTACTTAATTTATTCCAAAGAAATTCTGTAAGGGAAAAACCATGTTAGAGGACTTAATCCACCCATCTGCCACAAAGCTGTACTAATCTAGACAGGGTGGCACAGGCCCAGGACTGCCTGACACATGGACAGGATGGAGACCTGCTGAGCGACCCGATTTACAGTCACCTGACTGCCAACAAAACCTCTAAGCAGTCCAAAGGTGCAAAGACAAACCTCCAACAAATGGTTCTGAAGAACCCGAATCTCTCTTTAAGAAGAAAAGGTGACTTGAGCTCATCCTAATGTGACATGGATGTACAACTGGCAATCGAGCAGAGCTGAGCCAATAAAACTGTTGGAAGAAAATACATGAGACAATCTTTGTGGCTAGAAGGTAGTCAAGTGTTTCCCAAACCAGGATAATGGTGGAACAAGGTGTATGGCCTTCGGTGTTGTGCCTTTCCTGCGGTCTCTCTCCATCTCACAACTGGAACTGAAAACCACTAGGTGGGGGTCGGGGTGAGGGGAGGAGGGAGGTTCCCCTGCGCTGTGGGATCATGGCTAAATCTTTTCTTGTCCTTCCTACCTATTGGCACTTTCTGAGCTTTCTTCAAGAACTATGTATTCTATAATAGTAGAAGAGTTAGCTTTTGGCAGACGCATTGCTGAGGATGCCAGCATGGGACTGTGCATGAAGCCAAGGCCAGAACAGCCAGAGAAAGACAACAGAGCTGCAAAGCAGTTTACGTGTCCATTGTCCAGCAAGTCCTCCACCATCGCAGCTCACTCTTGTCAAAGCAATGGAAACATTTAAAGGTCTTTCCTCTGAGTGGTGGCCACGTCTCTGAGATTAAATACATAGCTGGGAAGGGGAGAAACAGGATGTACTGTGGCCATTCTCCTGGCCTTGGTCTCTGCAGAAGGCTGGAGCGAGCAAGCGTGACTGGGATGCAGTCACCAGGAGTGTGGCATCCAGAGGAAACGGGGGCGGGGAGGGTTGGCAAGGGAGGCAGGCAAGAATCAAGACTCAGCCCAGGCAAGGTGAGCTCCTTCCCAGGCCAGAGCCCATGCCTTGACTGCAGCAGGGTTCCTCAGGGAGGCAAAGCTGCCTGCCTGCCTGCCTGCCTGCCCACCCGCCCACCCGCCCGCCCGCCTGTCCTGCCCTGTCCTGCCTGCCTGCCTGTCCTGCCTGCCTGCCTGCCTGCCCGCCTGCCCGCCCGCCCGCCCGCCTGCCCGCCTGCCTGCCTGTCCCTGCACCATCCACCGAGGTTCAACTTACACTCGGTGAGGGGCGGCTTCAGCCAGGAGCAGACCCCGAATTTGCTCCTCCTGGGCCCTGGGCCTTGGCACCTCCCACTTCCCCCTTGCTGTCCTGCTGCTTCCTCTCCACCTGTTAGCTGCTGTTCTAGGGGGCTGCGAAGGCACCTTCTGTATATGTTGTAGATGCAGACACGTCTGCCTGGGAACAGCTGGAAGGGCATCATCCTAATTGGGGCCCTGGCACAGGACAGCTGCTCAGCCGATACCTGCCTGCCCTCTCTCCCCTCATCTCTGGGGTCAAGTGAGCCACCAGCAGGGAACCTGAGGGATTTGTTTCAGGGACCTCTTGGTCCTGGCTGTATAAACTCCCGAGACATCAGGAGGAGGGAGAGGCAGCAGAGACAACAGCCAGAGCCCAAGGGGGCAAAGGAGCAACGGGAGATGCCGCGTCTGACAGCTCCTCCCAGGCCCTCCCCACCGGGGAGCCGCTGGGTAGCTCCACAGCTGCTCAGCGAAGGAAAGGGATGCTGGGTAAAGCGCAGGAGCCCGTCTCTGCTGGGCTGCAATTTAAGGGGTGAGAAGTGTGCGTCACTTCCAGTCTCCCGGAGGCCACGGTTCACCCAAGTCACCTGGGCCTCCTGCTCAGCCCCGGCCTGCAGCTGGGTGCAGCAGGCCGCAGCAGGAGGTAGTGTGCAGCGCAGCTGGGGGTGTGCAGATGCCGTCTCTGGGCTGGGGCGAGGATGCCGGCCTGGTCCTGATGGGTAGGCAGACCCCTGCCGCGCCATGCCTGGCACAGACCCACAGTGTCACCCTGGGCTCTTTGTGCTTTATGTTAAGTGGAATTCTATTTTGCTAACCTTCACACAGTGGACAAGTAGGTGTGCAGGCAAGCTGGGCAAACATCTGTGCCATCGCTGAAGGGTGTGGCCACGTGTGTGTGGCTTCTTGGTGCCCAGCTACTGGACTCCCACATACGCCCACAGCAGACCGGCAGGGGACCTGGGGACTTGGCCCTCCACGTGGATGTTCTAACGCCTTATTCTGAGAACCAGAGACAGCAACAGCAGGTTTTGTTTACTCAAAAAGTAAACAAATATTTTTGGTGGCACTAGGATTTGAACTCACACTTGCTAGACACCCTGTCTCTCCTTTTTCTGAGGTAGGGTCTCCCTTTTTGCCCAAGGCTGCCTGAACCTCTACCCTGCAAGTTATGCTTCTGTGTAGCTGGATTGACAGGTCCCACCACAGCCTCTAGTTGCAATCTTCTGTATCTCAGCCTCCTAAGAGGCTAAGATTACAGGTGTGAACCGGGCCTCCCTGTGCCTGGCCTTGAGTAGTATCGAATGCAGCAGCAGAGAGAAGAGGGGCGTGGGATGGGAGGAGCCCGTACTCTTCCAGTACCTGTGTCCACAGTCTGCTATCTGCAGCTGCTCTAGCAAGAGGTGCAGCTATTCCACCCTGTGGGAGCCCTGGGCCTTTCAAATAAAGGGGTGAACTAGTGAATGGATGTCTGAATGAATGAATGAAGGCTGAATGGAAGGCAATGAGGATGGTTGAAGACAACAGAAGGTGCAGACCTCCTGCTGGGTGAATCAACGCAGCCCACAGCAGCCGCCGCTGTCCCTCTTCCCGTCCCCTCCCCTCCCCCCCTCTAGTGTAGCCTGCCTGACTCGACCCACCTGCATGAACTTGGCTCCCCTGGGGTGAGGACCAGCCTGCTCTGCGAGGCTCAGGTCCCACCCCAGCCTCTTCCACTTCACTCCTGCCGGCCCTCGGCACACGGCTCAGGCAGGGACCCAGCAGGAGGAGGGATGCCGGCAGCCTTTCCAGGATCATTTCCAGTCTGCGAAGCCCTCCCGTGAGTGTCCACCCACGTTCAGAACCCTCAGGTGTGGGGTGCAGGCAGTGATCCCGTCCCACGGGGCTCCAGGACCAGTGCTCAGCTCCCACACGCCAGACACCAGCTGTAGGTGCTCCTCTGTTCCTCCCTCCCATCTCCCACGGACATGTCCGGCAGGCCATCAGCCGCTGGCCTCGGGCAAGCATCCAGGGCTGAGGGATGGAGGTGAGGGGTCTTTGCCCCTCACAGTTGGAGTGGCCAGTTCGTTCCTTTACCCTGTGTTGGTGGGTGCTGTGATAACACCTTTATTAATAGCTCCCCCTCCTGCCTTGTACTCTGACCGCATTTCTCCACCCAGCTTGGAAGGTGTGCCCTCCCTCCTCCCCCCAGGAAGATGAAAGCAATGTCAGGAAGCAGCAGAGCAGCCTGCCCCGGATGGCGGGAGGAAGAATGAGCGAGCAGGCAGCCTTCCCTCTTCAAGAGCAGAGAGAGAGAGAGATGTCCTTGATGTCCTTGGAGAGCAGGGAAGAAGACGTGATGCCAGTGTGGGCCACCGAGGAGCCTGTGCCATGTGTCAGAGCCCTGGCAAGCCTCAACCAAGCTGATCTCAGACCTGGACCCCTGGCCCGCCAGAGCTCTGCCACCGAGGAGCCTGTGCCATGTGTCAGAGCCCTGGCAAGCCTCAACCAAGCTGATCTCAGACCTGGACCCCTGGCCCGCCAGAGCTCTGCCACCGAGGAGCCTGTGCCATGTGTCAGAGCCCTGGCAAGCCTCAACCAAGCTGATCTCAGACCTGGACCCCTGGCCCGCCAGAGCTCTGCCACCGAGGAGCCTGTGCCATGTGTCAGAGCCCTGGCAAGCCTCAACCAAGCTGATCTCAGACCTGGACCCCTGGCCCGCCAGAGCTCTGCCACCGAGGAGCCTGTGCCATGTGTCAGAGCCCTGGCAAGCCTCAACCAAGCTGATCTCAGACCTGGACCCCTGGCCCGCCAGAGCTCTGCTGCCCCCCGCATCATGGCTTTGGCAAGATGTCTGGGGCCCAGGACAGACCCCGAGGCAGCCAACCACCACTTCCCTCCTGGAGGGGTTTGTTGAGCTACAGATATGCACTAAAGAAAGCCGAGGAAGTCGGGCACTAGTGGCTCACGCCTGTAATCCTAGCTACTCAGGAGGCTGAGATCTGAGGATCTCGGTTCAAGCCCAGGCAGGAAAGTCCGTGAGACTCTTATCTCCAATAAACCACTAGAAAACTGGAAATGGTGCTGTGGCTCAAGCGGTAGAGTGCTCGCCTTGAGCTGAAGAGTGCAGGGACAGCACCCAGGCCCAGAGTTCAAGCCCCACAACTGACCAAAAAAAAAAAACAAAAGCCGAGGAAACCCAAAGTTATATCCAACTGTTGGGTTTCCGGAGAAATCTATGCTTATCAATAACAGTGTCAGAAAAGGAGCAGTCAAGGGTTATTTTGGAGTTAAGGGTATGAGTTTCCTGCTTACGGAGTGGTGATTCCCAATGTCCCAGTGCTGGGAAGGTAGGCGCTGTGGAGGACAGAGAAGGGAGGAGGCCTCTGCCCGCGTCAGGGCTAGGACAAAGTTTCTGAGAGCGAGGCCAGGAAGTGAGTGAATTCACGTCTCTTAAAATCTGCTTAGAAGTAAGATTTTAGCTGAAGAACTGTGCCCTTGATTTTCACCTGGAAGGTGATTGACGTCGAGGTTGATGAGGAGGAGCAGAACAGCGCTTCCAGAGGGCAGGAGAGGTGACAGGCTCCGGAGGCGGTGGCCGAGTGAAGCACGAGGAGCAGGCAGCTTCTTGTCCCACCAGGCCCAAGAGGACCCCGAAGTGCCCACAGGCCCCATTCTCTGTGCATGTCAGCAGCAGGAGAGGCAGCCTCGGTCTCGGGCTCAGCATCTACCACGGTGAGTGGTGCCGGCAGGGAGCTGGCCTGGGAGGATGGCAATGCTGGCCCTTGGGCCGGATGGGTGGCAGGGAACAGGCCAGGCTCTCCCGTGGGGGCACAGAGACCCGCCTGGGTAAACCCAGGTGGGGAAGAGGTCCGAAGCCTCCATGGAAGGTGGGAAGTTGCTGGATGCTCTGCATTATCAAAGCCCGGCTTCCAAACTGGAAACAGGCTGAATGAAGCCTGTCACCTCGGTCTGGTGGCAGGCATTGGCAGGGTGAGGGGTCAAGGCGGACCAGGCAGCCACAGAAGAGGGATGGGGACAAAAGAAGCCAGAGGACTCAGGCTGCAGGCGTGGGAGGCGGGGAACAGCACAGTGGGCAGATCTGGCGTGCCCGCCCCGGACGCCAGCTGTGTGGGAGGAGAGGGCTGCCGTGCCTGCTGGGTAGGACAAAGCGGCCCAGAGGTCAGACACAGCCACTGACGACACAGCACGGCGGAATGCCTAGGTGAGTCACCACACAGCACTCCACTGGCGGGCGTGAGGGACCGGAGCGGAGGAAGGACGGGGGGGGGGGGGGGGTTACTGGCTACTGCCGGCATGCTGATGGGGAAGAGCTCACCCCCAAACAGTCCTGCCGTTGGAGCAGGTGGGAAGAGCTCACCCCCAAACAGTCCTGCCGTTGGAGCAGGTGGGAAGAGCTCACCCCCAAACAGTCCTGCCGTAAGAGCAGGTGGGAAGAGCTCACCCCCAAACAGTCCTGCCGTAAGAGCAGGTGGGAAGAGCTCACCCCCAAACAGTCCTGCCGTAAGAGCAGGTGGGGGACACTTGGCCACATCCCTGGA
The DNA here is from genome assembly GCF_019054845.1 of Dipodomys spectabilis. Classification (NCBI taxonomy): domain Eukaryota; kingdom Metazoa; phylum Chordata; class Mammalia; order Rodentia; family Heteromyidae; genus Dipodomys; species Dipodomys spectabilis. The sequence continues at coordinate 327,744 of NW_024870803.1, read as the reverse complement.
CCAGTGTGACCCGGACGTCCCCACGCAGGCCGCTCCCCCTGCCAAGTGAGGAGACACGTGCTGGGAACGCCAGCGCATGTGCATGCAGACACTAGACGCGCATGGGCAGATACACAGCAGCTGGAGGTCTCCCTTGGGGGCAGTCGTGAAGGGAATGGCATCTAACTCTTGGGGAGCCCAAGTCCACACTGGCTTAAACCATGCAATAAATACATTCGAGGTGCAGAGGACTGGGGCGCGGACCTCAACTCCGGCCCAAGGGAGGAAGAGGCTACGACGGCAGGGCAGCTTGCCCCACTACCAGGCATCGGCTCAGCTCAGCACAGCTGCGGCCACGGGGCAGAGCTCATCCAGAGCAGCACAGAGCTAGCTGCTTCTTCACAGGTGCCAAGATCAGGAACAAGAGAAATTGCCGAGGCTCCAGACAGACTGAAGCCAGCTGCAGTCAAGACAGCTGGACGCCGTGGGATTCCCCCAGAGGCCTCTGCTGTGTGGACATGATGGGTGTGGTGGGAAGGAAGGAAATGACCCATGGTTTGAGTGAGTGGTGTTGGGTCTGACTTCTCCACCCAACTGAGGCAGGAAGGTGGCACGGCTCCCTGGGTCCTGGTGTACCTGCCACGCTGCCAGGGCCAGGTGTGAGGGTTCTCCACAGGACCCCCCCCACTTCCAGACACCACCAAATGATGCTGATAAAGATGCTAATTTAATTCCCAGGCCAGATAACCAGGTTATTCAGCAAAGAAGTGTGTATATGTGTGTGTGTGTGAAAGAGAGAGAGAGAGAGAGATCAGGTGGGAATAAAACTTTGAATTTAGACACTGCTCACTTCTTTGTTCGGGATAGGACTGGGTACTAATCCCCATCCCAAAGATTCCTACACTCACACATGCTAAACATAAACTCAAGTGTGCCTAGTAATCTCATTCTTCCTCTCTCTCTTTTCTAATACACCCTCCTCTCATGTTGAGCTTCACATCTTGCCTTAACTATTCTCTCTGAATGTAGGTGCTGAGATAAATCACTGCACTTTCTAAGACAGAAGCAGTGTGGTATGCAGGTGACATTCAACTTTAACTAAGTCCCAAGAGCCTACATATTGGCCTATCTTGGTGATGAGCCGTTTTCTGTTTTAAACCAAGTGGTTGATGCACACGGTCACCCTCAGCTCTTGGTTTCTTTCCTCCAGACCTAACATTTACTAAGTACCTGCTACACCACGTGGCTATGCCAGGAGCTGGAGCAGGCCCAGTAGAGGGAAGCAGGGCAAGGCACTGAGCATCAGCTGTGTGGGCCAGGCTGGTGCGTCTTCAATGGTAAAGCCAGCCAGGGCCACACCAAAATGTGAAGAGACGCTATTTCATATCCTGCTCCCTGAAACTAAGGATTACAAGTGTGCTACATCCCAACAGGTCCAAGATGTTAAAAGCAAGTCAGCATAGTCAACCCAGCCCTTGACAACTCTGGTCTACAACTTCCCATCATCTGAGCCTGAAATGCTAATTCTGTCCTTTTTGCCTAAAGTAAGTGCAAGACTCATTACACCAAAAGAAAAAAATTGTAATTTCCGTCACAAAAATTACAGAAAATTGCAGTGTTTCTCATTGCCTGTCAAAGATTTTTGCTTAGAATGAGAGAAAAAAAATCTTACTGCCTGTTCTGTGGGAAATGTTGCTTATCCTATGAGCAATGCAATAAATCTATCTTCTCACAAAACTAAGGTCTGGGATCCTGTCCTAGCTATGGGCTCGCCTGGACTAAATTCCACCACCATCTCCCAACCCTAGCCCCCATCCTTCTGGAAGTCTCATGGAGTGTCCTGCCACAGCTGGCTTTGAGCTGTGGTCCTCAGATCTCAGCCTCCTGAGTAGCTAAGGCTGCAGGTAAAGCCACTGGTGCCCAGCCAGTTTTTCAGACGTTTGGTCGACAGTGCTTGACACATGGTGCTGGCTGTCAGTGATGCCCGGCACGCACCCTGCTGGGCCTCACTCCTTCACTGCTCACTAGCTAGGGGACCCTCTGACCCTAGGGCAGACTTGAGCCCATCTGGAGGCGCACCTTAACGTCCCGGTGTGGTTCACAGTGTAGTTAGGCCTTAGAGCTGAACTGGGAACTACCCAGGACTCAACCACGAGAGCGCTTGCTCTCCTCCCTAGCTCACCAGGGGCTGCACATTTACCTCTCAGCCTAGACAATCCAAAACTTTCCAACTACGGGCTGCCGAGGCCAACGCAGAAGCGTGGGTGGGAAACCAGAAGCACACAGCAAGTGAGGGGGTTGTGAGCTGTGCTGTTCTCTTAGCGTCCCTGAGGACAGGGCAGCCCAAAGGTGGCCAGGCTCCTGCGACCACTCCTCTACCACACGGCCCCTCCCTCCTCCCGGACTGCCACCTGGGCTGAGAGCCAGGGTGCTCTCATGAAATGCAGAGCCTGGGCTAGCAAATAAGGCCTAGTTTTAGGGTTGTCTTTGGAACCCCAAAAATTCTGGATGGTGCCTGAGGAGCACTGGGAGCCCTGCTCAGTGCTCACAATTCTCACAAGTCAGAGAGCTGCCTGCCAGCTCCATCACAGATACTAAACGTGAAATGCCTAGCTTGGGGCCATCCTGTTCCAAGGCCCCTCCTTCTAATGACTCTGAGAACTGGAGTTCTCTGAGGGCCCTGTGGGGATGGTGCCAGTCCCCAGACGGGAAACAAAGCCCCTCCCAACACCTCAGCACCCATCGGAAAGGAGAGCGTCTAGGCTGGCAGGGCAATGGGAGCACTGCAGACACACACGAGCTTCGAAGAGTGGCAGAAGGACAGAGCCAGATGGAGGGACAGGACAGGGTTGAGGCCATGGCCTCCGGCGCTGCCAGCCCCTCCCCCAGCACAGAAAAGAAAACAGAGGACTGCTTTGATGAAACCAGAACAATGCCTCATTCCACGTGTGTCGTGTGTCACGGTGAGGGACAGGTCTCACTCCGGGGCCTCATTGGTGCTCATCTTCACTGGGAGGTGTCCCCTGACTCCCACAGCTGCCCTCCTGCAGCTCCCTGCCTACCAGCTCTGCCTTTTCAAATCAGATTTCAGATGGGTCTCTTGTCAGCTTTGTTTTGATTAAATCTAAAAGTGCCCTTCAAAGGAGTACATTGATGTAAATATCTGATTTTCTTTAAAAAAATATTTTGAAGCTGGGTGCCAGTGGCTCACACCTGTAATCCTAACTACTCAGGAGGCTGAGATCTGAGGATCACAGTTCAAAGCCAGCCCAGGCAGGAAAGTTCATGAGACTATTATCTCCAATTAACCACCAGAAAACCGGAAGTGGTGCTGTGGCTCAAGTGGTAGAGTGCTAGCCTTGAGCTGAAGAGTTCAGGGACAGTGGCTAGGCTCAGAGTTCAAACCCAACTGACCAAAAAATTTTTTTTGAAACCAAGGTTGTTCTGAGGATTAAATATTTTTAAAGGTTTAACGTGATACCTACATCTAGTTTTTATTTGTAAAAGAAGTGTATATTAACCTGAAAACATAAACTTGAAAAAAGTTAAAAATAATATGGATAAAAGATGGGCAACAATAGCCCATGCTGCTCAGGAGATCTGAGGATTGCAGCTGGAAGCCAGCCCAGGAAGGAAAGGTCATGATACTCATCACCAACTGACTACCAAAAAGTTGGATAGCTGGAAATGGAGCTGTGGCTCAAGTGGTAGAGTGCTAGCTTTAAGGAAAAGAGCTCAGGAACAGTGCTCAGTGCCTCAACCCCCTAAAAAATAAATAAAAATTGAAAAAAAAAATGCATGTGGTGTGTGTGTCTGTGTGTGTGTCTGTGTGTGTGTCTGTGTGTGCGTGTGTGTGTGTGAAGATGCAGCCAGAGGCAGTTTTAAATACCACAGGAACAGGAAGTGATCAGTGCATGGAACACCACCACCCTCACTTCAAGGCAGCCCAGGGGCATGACTGGAAGCCCAACAACAAGTCTACGGTGTGGACCACTGTCATCTTCACCTTACAGGAAGTCTAGGCATGGGACCCACAAGCAAGAGAGAAGTCAGCACCGCAGGGATCACTTCACAGCAGGCTGCCTCGCCATCCACAAGCTCATCCTACGCCCTCCAGAAGAAAGACCTGTGGTCGCGGAACATGCTACAAATGCAGCACTGGGCCACACTGAGACTGAGCAGCAGCTTGAATCCGGACACTGTGAAAGGAAAGGGGTCCTGGCATAAACCAAGCTGCAGATCAGACACCTGGAGGCCGCAGCCCAGGAGAACACACTGATCAGATGAGGATAAAAACCTCGAATTTAGACACTGAGCAAAAAAGCAAAGCACACCTTAAAAGGGCTTTAGAGTCCATTTTAGAAAGTAGTGAATTGTGACTTTCTCTTCCTTTGAAAACGGTATTTCCAAAATGTGGGCATCAATGCGGGGTCCTGGTGGGGGGCGGGTAGAAGATGGGGCCATCGTCACACACCACCATCCCCTGAGCCGCAGCCCCCTTGGCCTGCTGCACATCCCACTTGTGGGACTGCTGCCTCCCAGGCTCAGTGCAGTTTCGCAAGTGCAAGTCCTCCTTGGTGAAGCACAGCTCTATCTGGCCAATGGTTTGCACCTCTTCTCCCTGGAAAACAAAGGTAGACCTTTAGCGTTCAGTCCTTGCACTGCCATCTCAGTTTCAACATCAGAACACTCTGGAACTGGATTAAAGATGACAAAAGCAGTGGATGCAGACCCTGGGAGCAGAGCTGACAAGCACAGGTGCAGCTGAAGCCATGCTGCTACGGGCAGCTGCGGGCTAAGGCTCGGGCCTAGGTGCCTAGTCACCCAGCCATTCACCCCGCCGGCCCGGCAGCCCTGTGTGAAGGGATGTGCTTTCAACTTGGAAAATGATGAAAAGGTACACGCAGACCAGACCACACACACTGCACCTGGCCGGATATGCAAAGAGAAAATAGTATACCAACTGATAAGAGAATATTATCCTTACTGGCTAAAAGAAGAAACTGCAATTATTCTATAAGTTAGATAATTGTTAACTAAAATAATTAGGACTAGCATCATAAAACCCTGGAGACTTTTTAACTTAGAAATTTTAACCTAGTGATACACCTCTCTTCTTCCTCCACCCCTCCCCCCTGCTTCGCTTCCCTGGCAGTATGTTCTCCTTAGGGAGAACACACAAAAACCCATTCCAGCAGTGTCAAAGAACAATGCCCTGCACACACACAACAGTCATGACCACATAAGTGTGCTTACACACATGTATGCACACACTCAGATGTGGCCACTTTTATATACAGCACATGTCCACATGTGTATGCACCCACATGCACAAACTCAGATCTGGTCACAGACATTGTACATGCCTACACCTGCATACAGGTACAGACATGCACACAAATGCAACTGTCCTGGAAACTCCACAGTGAAGACAAACTGTTGAGAAAAGTAATTTTGTCTTCTTGATAAAGGTGATAAAATATGACACATATCCAACCTTTTCTGGCAGGAGGCACTGGATTTTAGGAACCACGCCATAGAATCTGGTAAGGGCATCTTTAAAATCTGAAATCTGATATTAAACAAAGGTGTATTAGTAAAGAACTTCAACAGGAAAACCTACCGTTCAGAGCTGAGTGCCACGTGGCTTTGAGAAACTGCACATAACATGTGCTGGAATAATGCATGTGTGTGGCTGTAATCTGGTAAAGCTCTGTTGACAAAAACAGACAACCCACCAGGGCTGTGGGGGTGGATCAAGTGACAGATCACCTGCCTAGCAGGTGTGAGGCCCTGAGTTCAGCCTGAATATCCAAAATCCCAGACAACTACATTTTATAGATTCTTTCCCACCAAAAGATCTGACTGTGCTTAATATACTTTTATCATGAAAAAAAAAAAGTTTCTCGTGCCTACTATAACACTGAATATATTTTCAAACTCCTAATCCACCAGCTCTAAGAACCTGGAGCATACATGACTCAGCAGACTATGAATCTGTGCTTCCTTGGTGTACAAATGGAGACGGAACACACGTAATATCTACCAACAGTGGCGGCAGGGGTGGTGTGGGTCACTGTAAAATCAGGAAGCTAGCACCCGCTAGATGTCCCCAGTGACGCACAGTAGAGGTAAAGGCAACACTTACATTATAGTAATTGATTGATGGCTTAATTCCAAATTTTAGGAGTACACTGAAAACAAACAAAAAAACAGTTCTGTAATGGTCCATGTTCCTTTTCAAACATGGTATTTTGTAGTAAAAATTAAGATTTTTTTCCCCTATGACTTCTGGCAATAAATCTGTCAACAAGACAGCAATCACCTTTATGCAAGCCTTTGCCCATCCCAGCACACACACTACCACATAGACAGATACCTTCCAGAACCTGAACCCCAACAGCACCCCAGAGACCATGCAAGGTGCAGAAGCCCCACCAGCCCCATCTACTGGCCACACCTGTGCTAAAAGATAGCCCATGTCTGACTGTGGATTCTGAGATTCATCCTGAGGCCAACTATGTTAAATGACTATGTCCTTAAGTCTTTTCCTAAAACACAGCCAGGAGAAACCCACTGACTTCATTAATAAGCTTGCTACATTCTGGAGGAAAGATGAATCCCCCACCCACCATCCACAGGGATCCTCTGTAGCCCTGTCAACACCCCCCACCCCCGAGACCATTCTGGATTATAGCCCCACATGGGAAGCAAAGCCACAGCTTGCTCTCTGGCTACTCACCTGCCGCAGTACTTCTGGGATGAGCAGGAGGAGGTGGGAGCAAGATATAGGTGGTAGGTAGGAAGGGACCCTGGGTGGGCCCTCAAAGCCCCAGAAATGCCATTTCTACGTGAATGTGTCACACTGTCCCTATGCTATCAGTGCCAAACATGCATACAAGATTTTAACTTCTACAGAGGTTAAGTCACACAATAACATCTCGGATAAACTAGGTTACATAAAATATTGATATTAGCCTATATTTTTGCTCTTCTCAGTGACGTTACTGGGAAATACAGCACTAACATCTGTGGTTTCACTGTATTCTACTGGGTGGCATCCTCCTGGTACAGGTGAACACAGAAGTGAGATGTCCCTAGCACAGAGAGCAGCACTGCATCTTCTAGTGTTCATCTTAAGAGTGAAATCACTTTCTCTTTAACTCTAACTCTCTGGGCTTCCCAAGAGAATCCCCAAGAGTGAGGTCTCACGAAGACCTGCTCTCAGTAAAACCTCACATGGGGGCAGGACATGCTCTCAGTGACACCTCACAACCGCTTTTGAAGTGTTTGTTGTCTTGTTTTAGGAGAGGAAGTGATTCCAACACATTCCTCAATCCAGATGCACTGGGTCCTAGACCTGGTACTGGTTTCAAAGCTCCTAATATACACACTAAATACAGATTTTAAGAGCTAGAAGAGACTTCAAAATCTGAGGGCAACCTATCCTTTCATTTCACTTCAGAGAATTAGGATCTAAGATCTAAGATGGCCAATTATACTAGTATGTGTCAGAACCAGGACTGAAGGGTGTGCTTAAAACCCTGTGCTCAGCCGCCAGGTGGCTTCTGCCTGTAATACCGGCTACTTCGGAGGCTGAGATCTGAAGTTTGAATCCAGGCTGTGTAGTAAAGTCCAATAAATCACCCAAGCAGCTCAAAGTGGAGTGTAGCTCAAATGGTACAGTGTAGCCTTAAGCAAAAAGCTCAGGGACAGTGCCCAGACCCTGAGTTCAAGTCCCAGAACCAGTGTGCACGTGTGTACATGTACACGTACACACACACACAAATACATATGCATGCACACACGCACATCTTGTGTTCTGGCAGCTGCTAGTTTTAAACTCATTTTTAGGGTGCTCTCTGAGGTATTTCACCCTCCCCAAAGGCACTCAGCCTCTTTTGTCCCACTGCTGATCTACCAATTCAAGTCCCAGCTGTTTTGGATCAAAATGACACAGAACATAATGTGCTTGAGGTGGTGAGACGTCATCTGAGCAGATGAGGCAGGGCAGATGTGCACGGAAGCAATGGAGGTTTACTCATCTTTTAGCTTTGATTCATCCCTTTAAATGTGCTTTTAGAGCAAAGGCTCCTGGGATATTGTCATCTGAAGGAGAACTCTAGCTAAAGCAGCTGTACAGTTAAAAGCAGCAATGCAAATGCTGTATAATCTGACCCCCTTTTTCCTGCTTAAAAAAAAGTAATCAACAGGCATTTGTTTCTCATACTTCTGGAGGCTAAAAGGCTGATCTGCATGAAGGCAGATCTGCATGAAGGCTGATCTGCATGAAGGCTGATCTGCATGAAGGCTGACCTGCATGAAGGCTGATCTGCATGAAGGCAGATCTGCATGAAGGCTGATCTACGTGAAGGCTGATCTACCTGAAGGCTGATCTGCATGAAGGCTGATCTGCATGAAGTGAAGACAGATCTGCATGAAGGCTGATCTGCATGAAGGCTGATCTGCATGAAGTGAAGGCTGACCTGCATGAAGGCTGACCTGCATGAAGGCTGATCTGCATGAAGGCAGACCTGCATGAAGGCTGACCTGCATGAAGGCAGACCTGCATGAAGGCTGATCTGCATGAAGGCAGACCTGCATGAAGGCTGATCTGCATGAAGGCAGATCTGTATGAAGGCTGATCTGCATGAAGGCAGGCCTGCATGAAGGCTGATCTGCATGAAGGGTGATCTGCATGAAGGGTGATCTGCATGAAGGCAGACCTGCATGAAGGCAGGCCTGCATGAAGGCTGATCTGCATGAAGGCTGATCTGCATGAAGGCCTGGCAGATCTGAGGACAGCCCACTTCTCACAGAGGGCACTTCTTGCTATCAGCTAGCTCTACAGTTCCCTGGGGTCTTCTTTCATAAGGCACTAATCCCATCCATAACCCTAGCCCTAACCCACCTTCTCAGACCTTCAACCTGGGGAAGGGTAGATTCCAGAAGCTTCCCTATCCAGCCTATCACAGGCCACCTTTCAAGCTGATGCTGTCCTCACTCTGCCTTGTCACATTTCTAAACCACCAGGTCACCAGCTTGTCACAAGTAGGACAATAAATATGCCTAGCACCCTTAGCACAACCTAAGTGTCCGGTGGGAGGGACAGGCTGGCCTAAGGTCTGGGCACCCAGACTCTGACCGTGAAGATGCTAGACCACGGCCCCGGCAGGGCATGCCATCCTCACAAGTCCTCAGCTCTTGTATGGTTAACAACATAGCCCCCTTCCCAACACAGAGGTGAAGGCGAGTAGAAACAAGTCCACAAAGACTGCCTCACTCTAGAGCCTAAAGGCCCGCTCCCCTGTGTCCAGGAGGGGAAGGCTTATGGTGTCCAATGTCTCTGGGGAAACGATCCTGTTAACATGGGGTCATTGTCAGAAGTGGCAGTGTGCCTGGTCAGCCTCTGTCTCCTTGGGGCCAACTCTGACAAGTCAGGCAGCTAAGTCCATACCTGCCTGTGGGGTTACAATCTGGAATAACTGCAAAAGTATTGGGGTGGGGTGGGGGGTGCTGGAGTCTTTCCCAGGAAGTGGACCGTCACCACCCTTTCAGGGTACCAGAGAAAACAGCCCCACGGTCTAGAGTGAGGGATTCACCCACCTGTTGAGGTCGACCTGTTTGTACAGGTCCAGGCTCTTCCCAAAGTACTTCTTCTCAGAGTTGAGGGCGTCCACCTCGGCGGCGCAGGTACCGTGCTTGTCCCACTCATGCTTCCTGTGGGGTTCACAAGGGTGCTCAGACACATGTGCCCAGCACAGCTGCCACATGCACATGCCTTCCTTTCCTTATATGCAACCTAGGCAATTACATGCGTCTCCCAGCTGAGACCAAGGCTCCAATAACACGTGACAGACCCCGAAGAGAACTCATCTCTACACTCACAGCTTGCTCAGTTAACCAGCCAGTGCTGAGGAAAAAGAACACACCACTGTTCAGCCACCCACCAAGTCGCGCTGTGGAGTGTGGTCTCCAGCAGAACTGGTACTGACAGCCAGGGAGCCGCAGGGCAGTCAACCTGTCCCTTCTACAGGAGCCAAGGAAGGGCAAATGGCTCAGGAGGTCAGGTCTGCCTCGGCCACTGCCCATGTCCACCTCAACTAACCCCTCAGCTTGAAAAGCCACCCTGGAGGACTGCAACACACAAGGCAGCCTGACTAAATACATGTAAAGAACAATTTATATTCCAGAGAATCCTGGCAACACATTACATTAAGGAAAGTGTCACTTTCCTTACATTCCTGTGCATTAGTGTCACGCTCCTCACTTGGTTTTCTCACAACTCTGCAAGAGGAAAACACCACTCATTGCCAGTCAAGAAATGGGAAAAATGAAGCGCTGAGCCGCTGAGTGACTACTTGCTGAAGGGCACAGCCAGGCTGTCCCAGAGCTGGAACCTGATTCTAAGATCAAGGCCCTCCCTATCCTACCCTGCCAGGCAGAAAGCATACCCACCTGGAGTAGCCTACACCTTGTCAGTTCAGATGCAAGCTTGTTAGCATGGAAAACAAAACACGAGTCAAGTTTGTTCAGCTTTGTCAGTGAGTGATTCATCATTTGAATTAACAGTCACACAACCATTTATAATGCACTTACATGTAGTATCTAAAACTACAATCTAAATGTGCATCACCTTACTGGTAAAATTCACCTCCTATACCTGTTTTAAATAAATGCATGGAGTAAAGGTAATATGTCACTCAGACCTAACTAAGAAAACAGGATTTGAACACAAGAAAGATCAAGACAGATGAATAGCTTTACGTAGAATAGTTTCTAGAGTGAACTACTTCCTAGCTCTCCATGTTCTATGGAACAGAAAATGGATATTCTTTCAAGCTAACATAGTGAAACCCAAACTATGAGTGACTTAGTATTGGCAAAACAAGAATACTGGAACCAAGTGTATAGGTCTCCTGGGGAGAAGAATGAGTTACAGTTGCTAGGTCTGGGGCACATTGCAACTGGTGTCACACAGGGCTTTGAGTTCAAATCCCAGTAACATCCAAATGTCAACTTTTTTTTTTTAATGCCAGTACTGGGACTTGAACTTAAGAGCTTCTCAGCAATTTGTTTGTAGCTGGTACACTTAAGCTATACTTACAGTTCCACCTTTTTATTGGTTAATAGCGATAAGAGCCTTTCAGATTTTGTGCCTTGTGGCTAGGCTGGCTTCAAACCACAATCCTCAGAGCTCATCTCCCGAGAAGCTAGGATTATAGGTATAAGCCACTGGCACTCAGCTTAACGATTATTTTTGAAGCAAACAACTCAACAGATATTAGAGCTATAATGTGTTAAAGCTACAGTTCAAAATACTTAGCCACATGTTACTTTCAATTGGATATTTTACCAATATAAAAAGAATTTCTAATTGCAAATGATTTAGGACAAAATATTTGAACTACAGTAATGCAGAAGTACAGTCATATAGTTACTACCCAGGGTGCTTTAGAGTGCTGCCATCTATATGCAGAGATGTCCTAACTAGCCCTCCAAGAAGAGTTGGGCACAAGGACAGATATCTTGGGACTCATCATCAAGGCAATGAGAGACACCTACTTCTCAGGAGTTACTCAGACCCAAACACAATGCATGAAGCTAAACTGCCAAACTAAAATGACCCAAACCTGGTGGCTCATGCCTGTAAACCTCACCAGACCAGGTAGGAAAGTCTGTGACTCTTATCTCCAATTAACCAACAAAAAGCCAGGAGTGGAACTGTGGCTCAAGCCTTGAGCAAAAAAGTCCAGGCCTTGAGTTCAAGCCCAGGACTGGCACACACACAAAATATAAAGCACAAACATCATCGGTGGGTGCATAAAAACTGTCGATACAGCTGAGCCTTAGAAGACAGTTCCCACTGCCTGTTTTCTGTGCCTCCCACACAGCTGTCATTTAATACTCTCTGAGGAAGCTCTACACACTTGTGCTTTAAATGTGTGATATGACTGCCAGAAACCTGCACTTACCAGAACTGGCTGCGATTGGAATGTGGATGAAGTACATCGGGCCAGTATATCTTCATGTCCCGCAAAAGATCCTGTGTTAAAAACAAAAGCCTCTGCAAGACCTAAGAAACCCAAAACCTAGAGGGCAAACTTAATAAACTAATACATAAAAAATTCAAGTTCTACTAATTTAGGTATGTGAAATTATTATACATGTATTCCGCATGAAGTGCTCCAGATATATGTGAGAATGAGATTTAAGTGCACAAAATCATGTGAAAATACAAGCTCTCATAGGTGAGTGGCTAAACTAACTGTGATACATATAGACAGTGAAATCATGCTCAGTTCTATATAGAGATAAGCACGCCTGGGCAGGAAAGTCTGGGAGACTCTCATCTCCAATTAACCACTAGAAAAGGTTCAAGGACAGCACCCAAGTGAGTTCAAGCCCCAGGCCAGGCAAAGGGAGGGGTGTAAGAGAGGAAGGGGAGAGGGAGGAGAGAGATAGATATCAAATCATGAAAACAAGGGAGGAAACATAAAAGCATGTTTATGAAAACTACATAATATACAATTCCAACTATCCAACATTTGAGAAAGGGCTGCCATGGGTCCTGGGAGGAAAGGGGGAGAAGGAAAACGTGGGCCTGGGATCATTAGAACAGTGAAATTGCTCCACCGGACACCTGTCCTCGAGTCTTGTCAAAACTCATAAATGTGTACCTCAGGCGTGGGCGCTAATTCAAGCTATAACTTCAGGTAGGCGTCAGAACTGGCTCATCAACTCTGATAAAATACAACACACTGAAGGAGGACATTAATAGGGAAAACAATGTGACACGCACAGGCACACACACACTTGCAGAGCCTTGCAGAGAAGGCTTGAGCAGGCAGCTAGCACCTTCCTGCGGTTACGCTAATTCCAATTTCTATATGCCCATGTGCTCATCAGACCCAAAAAATCACCCATAAACTTAGAAGAACATTAGCCTCCTGTCTCCCACTCTCCCATGATGGTCCTCCTGTCAGTACACCAGTGCCTGGCCTCCCTGTCCCCTCTGGACACAGCCGTGCTGGGCCCCTTCACCGAAGTTATCCACCCAGGGTCTCACTGCTTTGCTTACCTGCCACCTCTCAATCTGGCATCAGCCATCTGGGCATGACTTACAGAGTCAGTCAAACCAGGTCACTTCTGTGTGGGGCAAACACTGATCGTGCATTATGCAACAGAAGCAAACCAGCACTGTTCTGAGTAAGCTGGGGCATGGCTACCAAGACTGGCAGTCCCTCAAGGCAGAAGTCATTCAGCCAGCTTGTTATGATACCCCTTCCTCCCCAAGATTCATCAACTTTCCTTCTCCTGAATGACACTCTACAAGGACTTGCTGGTACACAGCAAGGAAAGCTGAGCCTGTGCAGGAAGGTTCCATATTCCTTTGTGAAGTATCTCAAACAAATAAACACCACATGTGCCACTCTTGTAAACTTGTAACTTAAACCTATAACTTAGTTCCTTGAGGATGGAAGGCAGGACTCAAGCACTAGGCAAGCACTATAACAAAGAGCTCCACCCTCAGCCTGCTCTACCACATTACTCTTTAACAGCGACTTTCATACTGGAAGGCCTCCTCATCTGTTCCTTGATCATATTCACTATTTAGAAACACTTACCACCCATAGCTAGAAAGGCAATGCCAGGGGCCACGTGCTGACTCTCTGGACCCTGTCTAGAGATGTCCACCATGACACATGCACCAGATACTCACTTTCAGTACTGACTCAGGAGCCTTGGGTGCTGGGAACTATGGGGCTGGCTGTCTGCACAACCAAGACATGTTTTGCCTCTCTGAGCTCACTGCCCACAGCTCACATGCTGGGCTTGGGCCCAGGCAGAACAGGAGGAAAGTCTGTATTTTGTTTTTTTAGTTTATGGGATTACTTTAACTATCAGTAATTACTAAAAAGGCCGCAAGGGCTCAATTAAAATGAGTATATTCATGACCCTGATGTTTTAAGCATGACTTTGAATATATACTTATGAGAAGAATTACTGTAATATAACATTCTTTTGCAGTAGAAATACAACTAAAAGTTAGTACCTTAATTTCATCCAAATTAAAGTGCCATGATCGATTACATTCTTCTCCTTTATCAGGCCTTGAGATATAAAAACATTAGTTTGGGTTAGGACGGCTTTTACAAGACATTATATTTTCATTAAAATCTGTAGCAAACAAAAAAAGAAGTCCTAACTGAGAATTAATTTTCCCACACAACGTTTAACAAAGAATGCTTAGACACAAACACACTGAGTTTCTTTTGAAGAGGAAAGAAATGGGGTTCAGAATGTCCTGGCCAGTTTTTTAGTAGAAGTACAACAAATTGCCCAGTAGGGGGAACTCTGAAGCCAACCCAGCCTCAGCACTTGCTAGCAGCCTAGGAATTGTCTGACCCTACTCCAAAATGCTTTGCCTCACTAAATGCTGTAACCATGCAGAGCGATAATATGCACAGCTGACATGCTCACAAAGTGCCTGACAGACCACAACAAGGTCGACTAGTATGACCTGGTTTTATTTTTCGGTATAAAATATGTTCTCACAGTCTTTGCTTCTGAATTTTATTCTGCCTTTCCAAGTTTGACTCTGGACATATCAGCTCTCATTTCTCAGAGCTGCTCAGCTCAGAGGGCGCCACACTGACCCTAAGACCTCTCAGAGCCCCACCGACCAGGATGCTGAGGCCTGGCAAGGGCTGACACTGCACCCTGGAAGGTCAGAGAAGCTGTGTGGATTCTCATTCCAGCCTCAGAAATGAAATGCCATCAAGAGCAGACACAGCCAGGACACAGGAAGGCAGCAGAGGCAGTGAGCCAAAAGTTAAGAGAGAAAAGGGCACAAAGGTTGACACCTAAGAAGCCTGAGGAAAAGTGGAACTGGAAGCCAGTTACCCAGGTTCCAGAAGGAAGGGTCCCAAGAAACACAGGCACCAAAGGAGCCAAGAGGACCCCTCTTCCCATAAGAGAGCCTTCCAGGGAACAAATTTACAGGCAGAATTCAATACCACAAGCACATGCACAACACCACACACCACATGCACAAAGAAAAACTACCTAGTGAGAATGCGGATAAAACCAGGAAAACAAAGTTAGCCCCCTACACAGAAACAGGCATCACTATATACTGATAATGTATCATATATGTAAATGAGATTGTTTTATCCAAGTAGAATTAAACAACAAAATTACGGTTATGCTAAAATGACTCAAGATATTTCTTTTTTTTTTTTTTTTGGGGGGGGGGGTCCAGTCGTGGGGCCTGAACTCTGGGCCTGGGCGCTGTCCCTCAGCTCTTCAGCTCAAGGCTAGCGCTCTACCACTTGAGCCACAGCGCCACTTCCGGCTTTTTTCTTTTTGCTTATGTGGTGCTGAGGAATCGAACCCAGGGCCTCGAGCATGCAAGGCAAGTGCTCTGCCACTGAGCCACCTTCCCAGCCTGACTCAAGATATTTCTAAATAAAGATCATGTCTACTGAACAAACTCCTATCAAAAACAATAAGTATACTTATTAAGACTAGACTCAAGCTGGAATTTCAAGTCGGCTGGCTTCTCCTGACTTTTAATGAGGCTTTATGGCCCTAGATGCTTGCCATAGTCCATGGATCGTCCAGTAATCCAGAGAGTCTTGACAGCTGTTACCTTCCTAGGAGAAAAGACACAAAGAAGATGGTTCGTTGTTTAAATACACTTAGCAATTCTGTTTTCTTTCATAGACTAACTAGACATTGGTACACTAATACAATAAGGTGATGTGGTATTGGTAGCAATATCTGCAATGTGTTCATGAGAAAACTACATCAGGGCTAGATGTTCTAGGCTTGTCCTCTAACAGTGAAGCTGAGGGAACCAAGTAACTACAAAGGCTGATACCAGTACAATCAAACTTGTGCCACTATTAGGTCCAAATCTATCTGTGACATAATCAGTACTGAAAACTTGAAGCCAACCAACACAATAAAGTAAAAATCAGGAGTACAGCCTTGCCCTCCACTAAGGAAGACAAAGTCAAGATAAAAATCTCAGTATAGCAAAACCTTTTCAGAGACCTACAAATGATTTAGCTAAGAGCCACCCTCCTCCATCCCCACCCTGTGACTGAGCAAAGGAAGCCTAGAACTTGGAGCCTGGCTGGCTGACAGGCCTCATGCTCTGCCTTCCCCAGCTTTGTCCCCTCTGCATGGCTTCTCAGGAGAGGAAGTTTCATGGCTGACTAGGGATGACCAAGGGCCTGGTTCAGGTGACAGATGCCAGGTGAGAGCTGCCTGCTACTGGGCAACTGAGCGCAGGAATGGAGGAACAGAGGCCACCTTCTTTCCCTCCACCAGCACCCCAATTCCTTGCCTAAGGAAACCCCATTTCCTTCATCTTGCACAGCCCCTAAGAGCAAAGACAGCACAGAATGTGGGTGTTTGCTCAGCTTCTTGTCCAGGTTTCTGTGCCTGCCTTGACAGGAGTAACCCGGTCAAGGGTCAGCTTGCTTTCTTCCATTCAGTCAGCAAACACTATGGCTCTGAGGGACTGTACCACACACTGAGGACATGTACAGACCATGACAAGTGTGTTCCTACACCTATCATGCATATCTTACAGACAGGAGCCCACAGGCAGCTTCTAGTGCCAGAGGAAGGCAGGCTGAACATCTTCCCCATCGTCACCTTGTTTGAAATTTCTTCAACTCACTAATTTTGTTAAAGCCCCACTTCTAAAGCCTCAAGGCAAGGCAGCTGCCTGCACAGCCACATTCACCAGTGGACAGACCTACTTTTCTCACACAGGCCAGGCCAAGCAGCCTGGTCCTGAGCCTCAGTTCTTCTTCTGTACACGGGTCCTCTGGCTGGAGCCAAGGACTTCACTATTCCTCAGTTCCCAGGACGCCAACCAGATTCCCAGCCAACTTATGAGTTCATGCCCCATACTTTCATTCCACTCACTCCGTGTAGGAACAGTAGAAGAGAAAAAAGAGACAGCAAGTCAAGTTTGGAAAATTGAAACCATAGTGTCTAGTCTAATAGTGGAGATAATGTTACAGAGCAGTTTCCAGGTCAAGAGTAGAATTAGAGCTAGGTACCTGTAATCTTAGCTACTCAGGAGGCTGAGATCTGAGAATCACAGTTCAAAGCCATGAGCCTCTTATCTCCACTTAACCACCAAAAAGCCAGAAGCCAAGCTATCGCTCAAGTAGTAGAGTGCTAGCTTTAAGCAAAAAAGCTCAGGGACCAGGCCCTGAGTTCAAGCCCCAGGACCAGCACTGCAGAGTAGGATTAGGCTGGGCAATGGTGGCTTAGGCCTATAATCCTAGCTACTCACGAGGCTGAGATCTGAGGATGGTAATTTAAAGCAAGGGAAGGGAAATCTGTGAGACTTATCTCCAATTAACACCAAAAAAGCAGGCAATGGAGAGAAAGAAACAGGTGACATAGTCCAAAAAGAAATGTACTTATCACCTGCCTTATGTAACTGTGGCCCCTCTGTACATCACCTTTAAAATAACAATTTTTAAAAGTTTTTTTTTTAAAGCTGGAAGTGGAGCTGTGGCTCCAGCAGTAGAGCTTTAGCCTTAAGCAAAAAAGTCAGGCAACGAGCACAAGCCCCAAGTTCAAGCAAAATAAAGGGCAGGAAACAACCAAGTAATACCCTCAGTGAGTTACACCCTCAAGTACCAGCTACCAACCCCCCATCACCTCCACTTCCCAGCTACTGCCCTCCACCCTGTGGCGTTAAGAGACCTTAACAATTTAAAACTCTCAAGCCAAAATTTCAGAAACACTACTGATAAACCTAGTTCCAGCTTGGGGTAATTTTGCAGTAAATATCAGGAATGTCTTTCAAACTGCTAATGAGAAGGATGAGCCAGAGCAGAGACTGGGAGTGGGCACGCGGCTGGCGCTGCTCCAACAGGCAGAGCCTCAGCAAGGGCACCGTAGAAGTGGCTGAGACAAGACAGAACCACAGACAGAGAGAAGCCACTCTCAAGTGGGGGTGTGATCCGCATCACGCAGAACAGGCAGGAGACAGGCAACTGTAGTCCACTCCCTCCCATTCCTGGGAGACAAATAAGACACTCAGCATGGAGAGAGGAGACGAGTCAGGCCTATTTGTGTCTCACTGGGCTTTACGGGATCATACACGAGGTAAGACAGAAGAACTCACCTTGCACACTGTTGGAGGCCAATGCTGAGTCAAAATGAGTTTTTTCCACTCATGGTTGCCACTATTAAAAGACAAAAGCATGGTTTTCAGGACTATTTGTAAGTACAAGACTGAATTTCTTTAAAGAAATCAGCCCAGCACTAATGGCTCACACTTGTAACCCTACTCCAGAGACCAAAATCTGAGGATCCAAGTTTAAAGTCAGCCTGCGAATAACAAAGAAGTCCATCAGACTTTTACCTCCACTTCAGCAGCAAAAAGCTGGAACTGGAGGTATGGATCAAGTGACAGCACCAACCTTAAGTGAGAAAGTCAAGAAAGAGTGCAATGCCTGAGTCCAAAAAAGAAAAAATGTAATTGATCCATCCACTGGACAATGAGTGTGTGGGACTAGGCTATCACCAGGAACAAATTCCCAGTTCCCAAAGTAACATTCCAAGAGGAGGGAATGAACACTGGATCATGAAAGGTAGAACAGGTAGCAAATACTGACAAGAGTACAGCCAGGAAGAGCCCTGCTGAAGGCAGGTGAACTACTACATACCATTCTCCTAAGGACATTCAGCAATTGAGGAATACAGACTCATGCCCCCTTAGCTATATTTGATTCCACAAGGTTCTGAAAAGTGGGCTCTAGTAATCCACATAGCAACAAAACATGAGCTGAACTAGCTAGCATAAAGCTACTGGAACCATCACTGTCGGCTTTTTTTTTTTTTCGTTCCGTCGGTCGTGGGGCTTGAACTCTGGGCCTGGGTGCTGTCCCTCAGCTCTTCAGCTCAACGCGAGCGCTTTACCACTTGAGCTACAGCACCACTTCCTGTTTTCTGGTGGTTTATTGGAGATAGGAGTCTCACGGTCTCTCCTGCCCGGGCTGGCTTTGAACCGCGATCCTCAGATCTCAGCCTCCTGAGTAGCTAGGATTACAGGCGTGAGCCACCAGCGCCCGGCTTATCACTGTCGGCTTTTAGGTCAGCAATCAGCTGCTCTGCAGAATTCGTGACATGTGCTACTTCAGAAACTACAAGAGTGGTTACAAGCACAGCCAGGGCACTGGGCCTGGAAGATCAGACATGCCCGTGCCATGTCACTGTATTACCTGAACACAGCTCCTCCATCAAAGAGACAAGTCACAGTGAACTGCTCACAGCTCCTTTGCAGGAGGCCTCCTGTGGGTAGAATGTGTCCTCCCCCTGAGGTTTACTTGGTGGGGCCTGGTCCAGTGGCAGTTGGCCCCTTAAGAGGTGGGGGCTAATGGAGGCCCTTTGTTAACTGGGGCGCACCTTCTGGAAGGATTCAATGTTTTGCTTGTGACCTGGCTAGCTCTCCAGGGGACAGTTTTCATAAAACAGCCTTTCAGTCTCTGGCTAGTCACTTCTAGTGACTTCTCTGCTTCATGCCCCTGCCAAGGTACTGTGAGGTCCTCACCAGAGCTGAGTTCTGCTGGTGTCATGCCAGAGGACCTCCAGAACTGAAAGCTACATAAACCTCTTCCCTTCCTAAGCAGCTGGTCCCAGGTACTTCCCTACAGTAACAACAGCAACAACACACACACACACACAAAGAGGCCTCTAACCACATCACACACAGAGACATCAGAGTACAAAGCACAGCTGGCAAAAATAATATATATAAATGGACAAAGTCAGCAGTCCAACTGACAGTTAACTCAGAATACATTACACTTTGGAAGTGATGATTTGGAGTAAAGTAGATCATGCTACATATTGCTTTAGGAAATAACTGAATACTGGTAAGTATAGATTTTACAGTCAAGAAGCCAAGTCCTGGTGCCATGGCTCTACCTGTAATCCCAACTACTTAGAAGGTGGACTACTATTAGGAGGAGGACGATTTGAGGCCAGCCCAGGAAAAAAGTTAGTGAGACCCCGTCTCAACAAAAAGGCTGGGTGGGCATGGTGGTTTCTCACCCCAGCTACACAGGTGCATGAAGACAAAGCCGCCCTCTGGACTTGACCTGACAAGTGAAGCCCGCGCTCAAGCCGCCGTGCCCCGCGGAAACACCAAACGGCGAAGAGCAGCTCTGAAAATCAGACTGGGTCTGAACTGAGGAGACAAGCTCTCCGGGTGAGAGGAGCGAAACAGGGGCTGCCCTGAGGGGCTTGGCCGTCCCTGACCTCGGGCTCCCGGGGGCTCCGCGGGCGCGGGCGCGGGCGCAGGCGGGCTCCCGGGGGCTCCGCGGGCGCAGGCAGAGGGGTCTGGGAGGCCGGCCCGGCCCGGGAAACGTCCCCGCAGCCTCCAGCGGCGCCTGAGTCAGGCCGGCTGCGGAGGGGACGCCGCCCGGGCCGCCGTCCCGTCGCCTCCCTCCAGGAAAGGGCCGAGCCCTCCTGGGTCCTGGAACCCGCTCTGCCCGGCCGGTGCCGGTGCCGTGACCGCGGCGGTTCCCGGTTCCCATGCCCCGGCGGCTCCCGGTTCCCGTGCCCCGGCCGTTCCCGGTTCCCGTGCCCCGGCGGTTCCCGGTTCCCGTGCCCCGGCCCGGCGGCTCCTGGTTCCCGTGCCCCGGCCCGGCGGCTCCTGGTTCCCGTGCCCCGGCCCGGCGGCTCCTGGTTCCCGTGCCCCGGCCGTTCCCGGTTCCCGTGCCCCGGCCCCGGCGGCTCCCGGTTCCCGTGCCCGGGCCCGGCCGCCTCTGCAGGGCGGGGCCTCCCCTGAACGAAAGAAAAGCAGAAGAAAACACCCGCAGCGTCGCGGCCGCGCGTCGGGGCCTGAGCGCCTCGGGGCGTCCGCAGCCGTGCTCCCACGCGCTTCCCGACCGACCACCGCCCCGGAGGGCGGCGAGGAACTGCGGCGTCCTGCAGCCTAGGCACCGGGGCGCCCGCCGCCCCTCCGCCGCCCCGGCCCCGGCCCGCGTTCCCCTCCGCCGCCCCGGCCCCGGCCCCGGCCCGCGCTCCCCTCCGCCGCCCCGGCCCCGGCCCGCGCTCCCCTCCGCCGCCCCTCCGCCGCCCCGGCCCCGGCCCGCGCTCCCCTCCGCCGCCCCGGCCCCGGCCCGCGCTCCCCTCCGCCGCCCCTCCGCCGCCCCGGCCCCGGCCCGCGCTCCCCTCCGCCGCCCCGGCCCCGGCCCGCGCTCCCCTCCGCCGCCCCGGCCCCGGCCCGCGCTCCCCTCCGCCGCCCCTCCGCCGCCCCGGCCCCGGCCCGCGCTCCCCTCCGCCGCCCCGGCCCCGGCCCGCGCTCCCCTCCGCCGCCCCGGCCCCGGCCCGCGCTCCCCTCCGCCGCCCCGGCCCCGGCCCCGGCCCGCGCTCCCCTCCGCCGCCCCGGCCCCGGCCCCGGCCCGCGCTCCCCTCCGCCGCCCCTCCGCCGCCCCGGCCCCGGCCCGCGCTCCCCTCCGCCGCCCCGGCCCCGGCCCCGGCCCCGGCCCCGGCCCGCGCTCCCCTCCGCCGCCCCGGCCCCGGCCCCGGGCCCGGCCCGCGCTCCCCTCCGCCGCCCCGGCCCCGGCCCGCGCTCCCCTCCGCCGCCCCGGCCCCGGCCCGCGCTCCCCTCCGCCGCCCCGGCCCCGGCCCCGGCCCGCGCTCACCTCCACAGCGGGCCCGCGCTCCCCTCCGCCGCCCCGGCCCGGGCCCCGGCCCCGGCCCGCGCTCCCCTCCGCCGCCCCGGCCCCGGCCCCGGCCCCGGCCCGTGCTCCCCTCCGCCGCCCCGGCCCCGGCCCGGGCCCGCGCTCCCCTCCGCCGCCCCGGCCCCGGCCCCGCTCCCCTCCGCCGCCCCGGCCCCGGGCCGCGCTCCCCTCCGCCGCCCCGGCCCCGGCCCCGGCCCCGGCCCCGGCCCGCGCTCCCCTCCGCCGCCCCGGCCCGGGCCCGCGCTCCCCTCCGCCGCCCCGGCCCCGGCCCCGGCCCGCGCTCACCTCCACAGCGGGCCCGCGCTCCCCTCCGCCGCCCCGGCCCCGGCCCCGGCCCGCGCTCACCTCCACAGCGGGCCCGCGCGGCATAGGCAGCACAGCGCCAGCCCCCAGCACAGCGCCAGGCCCCAGCCCCGGAGCGCGCCGCGCGGCGGGGACGCCATGGCAGCCGGACGAAGCTCTCACGGCTCTCTCCCCGCGGGCTCCCACAGCCGCCCAACCCCGGACCCGAGCGTCCGCCTCAGCCGACCCCGCGCCCGGCGCGCCGGGCGACCGAGGCTGCGTACCTCTCCCTCACCACTTCCGCTCGCCTAGCGGAGCAGCGAGTACCGCAGCCAGAGGACGCGCCCCCGACACCGCCCCATCCCACGCGAAGAAGCCGCCCCATGCCCATACACCACGCCCCCAAGGCCGACGCCACGCCCCATCCCACGCGAAGAAGCCGCCCCATGCCCATACACCACGCCCCCAAGACCGACGCCACGCCCCATCCCACTCGAACAACTCGCCCCATGCCCATACGCCACGCCCCCAAGGCCGACGCCACGCCCCATCCCACGCGAACAACTCGCCCCATGCCCATACGCCACGCCCCCAAGACCGACGCCACGCCCCAGTCCCACAGGAAGGACTTGTTCCCTGTCCAGACGCCACGCCTCAATATCCCGGCGCCACGCCTTCTGGCCGGATGGGCACGCCCCGGAGCCACGCCCCCTGTCCACCTGACAGACGGTCCCGAGCCCCGAGGGCCCGTCCCACGCCGTCGCCGCCCCGCGGCCAAGGCCTCCCAGGGCCAGCTTTGATGCTCTCCCTGAGAAACTCAGTGCCACAGGAACAGGCTGGGAAGGCGGCTCGTGGGGGAGCGCTCCTGAGGCCCTGGGTTCGATTCCCTGGCACCACATTCACAGAAAAAGCCGGGCGTGGTGCCGTGGCTCAAGTGGTAGAGCGCCAGCCTTGAGCAAAAGCAGCTCAGGGACAGTGCCCAGACCCTGAGTTTAAGCCCCAGGACTAGCACAAAAGAGTTTTGGGTCTGGGAATGTGGCTCGGTGGTAGAGTGCTTGCCTGGGGTGCGTTATCTGTTTATGTGGCACGGGAAGGAGGCTTGTGACCTAGAAGTACCCTCTCCTTTAAAATGGTAAAAACCTGGCCACTCTTAAATCCCTAAGTGCCAAGTTCACCCTCCCGCGCTCTAAGTTTGGAGCCTAGAGACAGCTCCCTGTTCTAGAACACTAAGCAACACCCTCTTGGCTACCCAGAACATTGGCTGCGCGTTAGGAGCTGGTAGCCTAGCTGACCAGTCCACCCCCACCCCACTGGAAAACATGAAGGCCGCTGATAAGAGGCACCCTTGTGACCACTCCCATTTCGAGGGGGCAGAACACGTTTCTCCCCAACACTTGATCCTGTGGGACTAAAATAAAGCCGTGCCACAACGTGCATTTTAGGAGACTCCTTTGGCGAATCATCTTGACATCTGTGTGTGGATCTCAGGGATCTGTGATTTTGTGAGGAAACTAGGAAGCTGAAGGAGGGGGCAATGGGAGAGGGGGATAGGAAGACCAGGGTTGGGGCAACTTCCTGAGGCCATGAATCACAGAAACTGCACCTGTAGCTGGCTTCTCTGGAGAGGTCAGCTCCCCAACCCGGGGTGAGCCTGAGGAAAAATAGGCTCAGCCAAGGTTAGGTTAAGCAGTGTTTTTGTAAAGTCAGTCGGGGGCCCCTTGCGATAGGACATTTTCCAGAACCCCGAATGTTTGTTTTTAACCTTTGCTGTGGGCTCAGATAAGATTTAGCTTTGTCACCTGCAGTGTGAAGGATGATACAGGAGCTCCAGGCCTTAGGTCCAGCTCCGAAGTCCTCTCCCCAAGATGCCTAGTGAAGAGCAGTGGTGAAGGCAGAGAAATGAGATTCCTTCTATAGCCCAGCACAGCCTTGGAAGAGGCAAGGGAAGCACTGTGGCCCCGCTTCTGGATGCAGACCAGAGCTTTAGGCTTCAGCAGAAGAACGGGCCAGGGGTGAGGCAGGTGCATGATCACTGGACAGTCCTTGTTAGGTTTTTAAAAAGAAGTAGCCAAGTAAGAACATTACCACACACGTGGTATTCAGGTAAGGGGTAGGTTTATTCATCGTTCTGGCTGGCACCAGGCCATCTTGGTCCACCACATGGTGGGGAAAAGCCTGGGAAAGAGAGCTGGGAGAGCTGGGAAAGAGAGAGAAAAGAGCTAGAAAAGAGAGCATCTGGGAAAGAGCAAGCTAGGAAAGAGAAGAGAGCTGGGAAAGAGAAGAGAAGGAAAGAGCTAGAAAAGAGCAGAGAGAGCGTCTGGGCCTGGGCTAGGCCTTATCTAGGGTATGGGCGGAGAAAGGTGTGGCCACATCAAATTCAGATGTGACCTCTTCCAGATGTCCCAGTTGCCTAGGTAACGCAGGTACTGGGTGGAGACTTTGCTGCTAGAAGGGTGGAATCTCTGCTAGCCATCCGGGAACGGACCTTACAGTCGTGATCACTGGAGTGGTCTGGTGTAGTCCAGTTGATCACCAGGCAGGGTGTGTCTTGATAAGGAAGTCATTGTTGCTTGGGGTAGTCACAAGATGTTATTGGTCAATCTTGTCCTTCCTCAATTCCAAGGTCAGCTGTAAGGTGACTGCAGAGAGAAGTGTTCAGTGTTCAGAGGGATGCCAAGCCTTTTACTGTTTCAATTCCACTTGTAGTCCCACAGAAGAAGACAGTGTCTGTGTTCCTAGGATAGAGCTGACCTGGGATGGTCACGCCATCTCCCCTGTTCTCTCCTTCCCCACCAAGCGCACTGATTGTGAAACAAATGAGGCAGGGGCCTCCCAAGACCCTGTACATCACTTTGTAATCGTAATTTTGCACTCCTACTTTTAAAGAAGAGCCTCCAAATTATACAAGCTTCTAAACACCCCTGCACACACATACACACCAATCAGAATACAAACCTGGGACATGGACCCATCACATCCACCTACAAACCCCTGAGCAGAGTGCTGTGCCAGTCTGGAGGAGGAGAGGCTCTCTAAGGCAGAGTGTTGTGGAGGCAGACCAGAACGGAGAGTTGTCCTGTTATTTAGCCAGTCCTGGAGCTTGAACTCAGAGCCTGGGCACTGTCCCTGAGCTTCTTTTTGCTCAAGGCTACCACTCTACCACTTGAACCACAGCCCCACTTCTGTCTTTTTCTGCTTATGTGGTACTAAGGACTCGAGCTCAGGTCTTCATGCATGCGAGGCAAGCACTCTGCCACTAAGCCACATTCCCAGCCTGAGACGAGGTTTTATTGGCTTCCACAACACAGTGTGAGAGGGCAGAGAATGTGAGCTAGAAGATACCGTGTTAGCTTGTGAAACGTCATGTCTGCAGGGAGAAGGTAAGAGCCAGCCACGCCAATGAAAGTGGCTGCTAAACCCCAGAGGACAAGATCATTGCACAGTATGCCTTCCTCCTGGTGTTACCCCGGACCTGGTTCTCATATGCCGTGGGGAAGTTATGTTTACTGTAACAGAAGCTTCTCCTTGGCTCTTCTTCCTGGCTGATGGTTCAGGTGTATCTGTGGCCCGTGGTCTGTTTTAGACTGGACTATGGCTGAAGGAACAGCATTTTTCACATGGTGGTCTGAATATGAGGGCGTGGATGTTTGATCTTTTACTGAAATTCTTTTGGCCACAACAAATGGAATGAGTGAGCCTGGCATCATTAGGGTAGTAAATCTACCGTCCCATAGACTGGCACACTAATCACACGACAGTAAAGTCTGCTATAACTAAAGAGGCAGAAGAATTTTTTCGTTGGTGGTTCTGGGTTTGAACTCCAAAGTCTGGGCTTGCTAGGCAGCTGCTCTTCCACTGTGCCACATCTCCAGCCTTCTCCGCTCTGACTGCCAACCCAGACTGCACCATCGCCTGATCTACACTGCTCATGGAGCAAGGATGACAGGCACTTTTCCTCTTGTGTGGAGGGTCTTGCCCGCTTGTGCCTGGGCTGGCCCTGAGCTCCCAGCCTCAGCTTCACAGATAGCCTCTTTGTAGAAAGAGGAACATTAAACATTCAAGGAGCAAATGGAGGGTGAGAGGTAGCTATGGGCTGATGGGTAATATGAAGGAAGGTGCTTCCCAATGGGGCCTCAGCTGCCAATGTGACCCTCTGCTTTCTGTGACTGCAGGGCCTCTGGATAGTCTGATAGAAAGCAGATCAGCAGAGATCTGACTGGGTGAGCAATACACATGAGTCCTCAGATGCAGAACAATTGAGTATATCAACTGTTGGAGAGAAAATTATAAACCATTCCTCAATGTCTTTACTCTCAGGACAACAGGCCCTAGAGCCTGAGCACTGATGGCCAGCCAGAGTCAGGGGAGGCTCACAATTTGGCTGTGGACAGTGATGGGCCTTCTGTCATCCTAGGCTGGGCAGAGGCTCGGGCTGGCAAGATCAGGCTGAGTATTACCTTCAGGTTTTGGACCTCAGCGCCAAGACTTCATCACGTTTTAACAAAGAGGCACTTAACTAATATTTCTGTTCTAAAGGAATATTTATGCTGAAAAAAGAGAAGAAAAAGCATTAGTTTACTCACACACACACACACAATTATGAAAAAATAAGCCATTGTAGACTACTGAAGTTTTTACCACAAAACTGAGCTAGTTTTGATTAGTTATATGAGCACTTCTGCATTACAAATTCACATTCAGAGTGAATGTAATGGGTCTTCTATACATATTTCTTGATAGTTCAGTAGTGATATGAGTGCAGACCCACTGGAAAGAGCCCTGCTAGAGGAGGTAAGGCAAAAGCTGTTTTCTTCACCCACACACAGCCTGTACGCTTTCATCTCCTCTTCATCAGTATACACAAGGTTTCAGGGTGCCCTGTGAGCAGGGAGAGCACCCCACACAGCCCCCCACTCCCTCACCTCACAGGAGCTGAGTACAATGCGGACTGCAGACCATGCACATTGTCTGGAGGCTGTGTTGCCGGCTGCTGGCCTTGAATAGAAGCCAGGAATAATAACTGATCCCATACACAACACTCTGTGTGTGTGCACGCGCGTGTGCGTGCATGCCAGTCCTGGGGCTTGAATGCAGGGTCTGGGCAGTCTCTTAGTAGTTTTGCTTAAGGGATCTATCGCTTGAGCCATGGCTCTACTTCCAGTTTTTAGGTGGTTCATTGGAGATAAGACTTTTACAGGCTTTCCTGCCTGGACTGGCTTCAAACTGCGATCCTCTGATCTTGGCCTCCTGAGTAGCTATGATTATAGGTGTGAGCCACTGGCACCTGGCTTTTTTTTGTTTGGTTAAAGAACTTGCTCAAGGAGGAGTAAGTAGTCTTCTTCCTCCACCTCCTGCTGGGGGTGGGCTGTGCCTGCACACACTCAGCTCCCTACACTGTCCTGGTACCACTCTCCATTCCTGACCTCTCTGATCAAAGACCACTGCACACAATGGAAACCGTTCTGGGCTTTTCCTTCCTCCATCCCCCTCAGCCAGTCCTGGGACTTGAACTCAGGGCCTGGGCACTGTCCCTCAGCTTCTTTTGCTCAACGCTAGCACTCTACCACTTGAACCACGGTGCCACTTCTGGCTTTTTCTGTGTTTGTGGTACTGAGGAATGGAACCCAGGGCTTTATGCATGCTAGGCAAGCACTCTACCACTAAGCCAAATTCCCAGCCCCTTTTCCTTCTTCTCAATAGGAGAACAGACCAAACCTAACTAAAAAGTCATACCACTGTGTGTTTTCTAAAAGTTGTATGTCTTTTTTGTTTTTGCAGCCCCATTACTCTTCTAGAACCTTCTCCCTGCTTCCTGGCCACCTGGACAGAATGGGCAGCACAGAGATGCTTCACAGCCTCCAGTAGGCCTCTTCTCTGCTTCAGGATGCCCAGTCTGAGAAAAGCAGTGCAGACAACCTGAATGCAATGACACATGGAAAGGCCTGGAAAGGCCTGGAAAGGAGCTAAGCCGGTGTTCACCATGACTCCAGCACCCAGTTTTTGAGGGTCTATATGCTTGGTTTCAACATTTGTCTCTTCTGAAACTCAGGCTGAAGTTTGATCCCCACCCTGAGGTTCTGAGAGGGGGGAACCAAATCCCACCCTGGCCTTTAAAGGGGGGCTTTGGGAGGGCACTGGGATCACGTGAGCCAGCAGAGTAGCCCCTCCCGGCTGAACGCTGCTGTGTCCAGGAGAGTGATCAGACTCCCCAACCCCCACCCTGGTGTGTCTACCATGCTGTGTTCTGCACCAAGGTCCTGGGGTTTGATTTCAGGACCTGGGCTTGCTTTCAGGCCTATGACTTTTTGTGCTCAAGACTAATGCACTACCACTTCCGGCTTTTTTGGTGACTTATTGGAGATAAGAGTCTCCCTGACTTTCTTGGTTGGGCTGGCTTCAAATGGAGATCCTTATATCTCAGCCTCCTAAGTAGCTAGGTTGATAGACGTGAGCCACTGGTGCACAGCAACCTTTCTTTATGTTAGCCAGTCTGTGGGATTGTGCTGTTAGCAGTGGAAAACACTAAGACAAGCTGAGACTCCAGTTTTGTGGGGCAATACGTTCCTATTGAGCCCTGCCTGAATTTAGAACCCACTAAATTTGGAAGCAACTTCTTCCACAGCCTTGGTGACTGGAGCAAATCGTTATCACTGAAGGAGCAAAGGGTTAAGAGAAGCTTGATTTCTTTGAGTGCAATTGTCCTGCAAGTTTGACCTTGGAGCAGCAGAAATGTCTTACATAACAGCTCAGAAGACCTACACATCCTTGGCACTGGGATATGGTTTCCAAATACACATTTTCACTAAAAGGCCCCAGGGCTGCTTAAGAAAATACTGCTCCCCAGTGCGGAGGAGGAGGCCTAAGTGGGAGCCAGGAAGATAAAACCAGACAGGATGTGACCAGGAGACCTGAGATCGCTGAAGAGACTGCTCATAGCAAGCTGGAGTAACCACCTGTACCCCCTCAACGCCACAGCCCCGGCCACTGGCCTGCCCCACAGGAGACACCCACCTGTACCCCCTCAACGCCACAGCCCCGGCCACTGGCCTGCCCCACAGGAGACACCCACCTGTACCCCCTCAACGCCACAGCCCCGGCCACTGGCCTGCCCCACAGGAGACACCCACCTGTACCCCCTCAACGCCACAGCCCCGGCCACTGGCCTGCCCCACAGGAGACACCCACCTGTACCCCCTCAACGCCACAGCCCCGGCCACTGGCCTGCCCCACAGGAGACACCCACCTGTACCCCCTCAACGCCACAGCCCCGGCCACTGGCCTGCCCCACAGGAGACACCCACCTGTACCCCCTCAACGCCACAGCCCCGGCCACTGGCCTGCCCCACAGGAGACACCCGTCTGTACCCCCTCAACGCCACAGCCCCGGCCACTGGCCTGCCCCACAGGAGACACGCCTGGCCTAGCAGGTGTCCTGCAGGTGTCACAGTTTCGCACGTTTTGCTTTTGAGCTGTTAAACTCTAGCTCGTGGTTTGTCATTAAAAAGTCTCCTGGTTGGGGTTGGAGGCATAGCTCAACTGGGAGAGTGCTAGCTGAGCAAAAGCATCAGGTACTCAGTTTGAGTTCTGGTCTTGGAACAACAACAAAAAAGTCCCCTTCTCACCATAATATTTTTAATCTCAAATGCCACATCAGTGGATATACACATGGCCACTTCAGACTTTTTTTTGGGGGGGTCCGGTCGTGGGGCCTGAACTCTGGGCCTGGGCGCTGTCCCTCAGCTCTTCAGCTCAAGGCTAGCGCTCTACCACTTGAGCCACAGCGCCACTTCTGGCTTTTTTCTTTTTGCTTATGTGGTGCTGAGGAATCGAACCCAGGGCCTTGAGCGTGCAAGGCAAGCGCTCTACCACTGAGCCACCTTCCCAGCCCCACTTCAGACTTATTTTTAACAAGCTCTGGTTCATTGTAGAGGAATTTGGTATTTACAAGACCCCCAGCAGCTTGGTGGCTGGGGGAGATTCACCACCAACTCACTCATCATTCCTATACGTGCCTCAGAGACCCAAGAGATGAGTTTTGTTCATTTGTTTTGTTTGGTGAGTTGGCTTTGTTTTGTTGGTAGAAATGGGTTTAATTTAGTGTTGTAAACTTGATAGGCAGACCTATTGCTTGAGCTATGTTTTTTTTTATTTATTAACTTTTGTTGCAGTCATGGGGCCTGAACTCTGGGCCTGGGTGCTGTCTCTCAGCCTTCATCCCAAGGCTAGCGCTCTACCACTTGAGCCACAGCACCACTTCTGGCTTTTTCTGCTTCTATGGTGCAGAGGAATCGAACCCAGCATGTCATGCATGCAAGACAAGCACTCTACCACTGAGCCACCTTCCCAGCCCCTAGCCCTGTTTTTATAAAGACGACATAACCTAGGTCTACAAGGAGCATAAATCAAAGCTAGGATGAGCTTTCTTACTTGGTTATTTTGGTTTTTATGTATCTCTCCATTTCCCTTTCATCTCTTACAAGCATTTGGCTATAGATTAAACAGGGAGTTGTATATGGTTTAACTCCTTCTTCAAAACATGGCTAGTCATTAATTTTCCCTGTTCCTCGGGGCACACTGTAGTTAGGGAAGCTAGTTTAAAGACGAGATAATCCACCCAGCCAGACAAGGCAACAACGCACAAGCTGTCCCACCGGTTTACAGCACACGTGGCTCCTTTGTAACCTACTTTCATGGGTCCCTTAGAAGCCTGGGTGAGAGGCTGGGGGCACTCTGGCTCATCACTGAAGTTCACACAGACATGGAGGAGCAGGGGAAAGAAAACAGAAGAGGGCTGGGGAGGAGATGAAGGCTGCAGGCCCACAGTCCACATACAGAGCAGCGACATGCATGGGGTCCGGCATTCGGCACCCTGCTTTCCTGTCTGTCCTCCAGTGCCAACCACTGCCCCACATCTGCGGTCATCCTAACTCGCTTGTCAATCTGTCCTGACATTTCTCCCATCCTAGGTGCCATGTCACTGGAAAATGTGTGAAATGTCTGAAACTTAGAAGTAACCCCGAACCTGGAATACTGTCTAATGATGTTAATCCATTCTATGACAATGGATCTTCTGTTTCCAGGATCCTTTAAACTATTGAAAATTGCTAAGATCCCAAAGAACTTATGTTTTTATGCATTATGTTTTAAGTTTGTGTGTGTGTGTTTTTAAAGTTGGTCATAGGGCTTGAACTCAGGGCCTGGGAGCACTCCCTGAGCTTTTTTGCTCAAGGCTAGCACTCTACCACCTGAGCCACAGCTCCACTTCTAGTTTTTGAGTGGTGAATTGGATATAAGAGTTTAACAGCCTTTCCTGCCTGGGCTGGCTTCGAATCACAATCTTCAGATCTCAGCCTCTTCAGTAGCTAAGATTAGAGGTGTGAGCCACCAGCAGCCAGCTGTATTTAAGGTATATACTTCATCATAAATTAAAACAGAATATTCTAAAAGATTAATTAACCCATTACATAGTAAAATTATTTTCCAAAGCAAAAATAATAGTGAGACAAGTGCTTTAAAATTTTGCAAAGCATTTACTATCTGATTTAGTAGAAGCACATTGGATACTTAAGTTTTTCTCTCTGTGGCAATCAGTGTGTTATTTGGTTAAAGCTCTTCCAGAAACTTCAACTCCTTCTAGAGACATTTGCAAGGGCTTGGCACTGATGGCTCATACCTATAACCCTAGCTACTTAGGCTGAGATCTGAAAGTCAGAGTTCAAACAAAGCCAGCCCAGGCAGAAAAGTCCATGACCAGCAAAAGAAAAAAAAAAAAAAAAAAAGAAAAAGCAAACTCAAATAGGGGAGTATTTTAATAGCATATAGCTTTCTTTTTAGATATGAAACAATGACTCTAAACTCGTGTGTGTGTGTGCTGGTACTGGGGCTTTAACTTAGGACACTCAAAACTGGTGCCCTAGCATCTGAACAGCTCTACTTCCAGCTCTTTAGTGGTTAATTGAAGGTTAAGTCTTATGGCTTTTCCTGCCCCACTGCTAGTTTCAAACTGATTCTCAGGTCTTGGCCTCCTGAGTATCCAGGATTATAGGCATGAGCCATCAACACCCAGCTCATAGTATTTTAGATAATGTCATTCAGTCCTAGTATGTTGGCCAGTTCAGAGCATGTCAAAAATATTTAGGTGATGGGTTAAAAGCAATTCAAAGTCATTTACAAAATTGTAATTCTCAAGTGGCTGAGTAATAGCCCATGGGAACTTGAAGAGGAGCCATACAGTGGCTCCTGTTACCACAGCTACAGCTTTCAGAACAATCAAGTTTGCATGATCATGCGTAGAGCAACGAGATAGTTACGTTCATAAAGAGGGGTGGGCTGCATGAAATGCAATGAAGAAATGAATTCCAAACCCTTGAAGAAGACCCTTTATACTGGATCGAGGGTGTCACTGGTGGGAGAGCACTTGCCTAGTGTGTGGGAGGTTCTGGAGTTCATACAGAACTGCAAAAAAATAAAATAAAGGCACGAACTAAAGGTACAGCTAATTAACAGATACCATTTGCTATTCTATGCTGTATGGGAGGATATCTACCCATCTTAGATTTTCTGGCAGGCTCTGAATCCAACCAACAAAAGTCAGGTTAAGAAGAGAAAACCAACAGAAGCTTGTGCAGGTGCCTGATGGGCAGGGGACACTCCAGGGACAGCTGAGGGGAGCTGGGCTGGGCCTGAGGGCCATTAGGGAAGAACACCAAGTATTGGCAAAATGGCAGCCCCGAAGGAAAGGACCATGGGGTTTCCAGGGCAGACAGAACAGGAACTGGCAACAGAGGAGGGCAACTGGGTACCATCTGTC
Organism: Dipodomys spectabilis; assembly: GCF_019054845.1. Taxonomy (NCBI): domain Eukaryota; kingdom Metazoa; phylum Chordata; class Mammalia; order Rodentia; family Heteromyidae; genus Dipodomys; species Dipodomys spectabilis. The sequence goes on along the minus strand of NW_024870803.1, from coordinate 294,939 downwards.
TTGTAGGTTTCTTGGTGCTTCTCAGCCTGAGGAGGACTCAGTACTCCCTCAGACGATTAGCTTCTGGCCTTCCTTGAGACAGGGGAGGTGGACATCTTTGTGCCCCTTTAGGTGCAATGCACAGTGCTTTAAAAGATATATGCATTGGGACTGGGAATGTGGCTTAGTGGTAGAGTGCCTGCCCAGCATGCACAAAGCCCTGGGTTCGATTCCTCAGCACCACATACACAGAAAAAGCCAGTAGTGGCGTTGTGGTGCAAGTGGTAGAGTGCTAGCCTTGAACAAAAGCAGCCCAGGGACAGTGCTCAGGCCCTGAGTTCAAGCCCTAGGACTGGCAAAAAAATAAAAAAAATAAAAAAATATATATATATATGTATATATATATATATACACATATACATATTTATATGTATATGCCTGTACCTCTACGCCGTTGCCTTCCAGCTCAAAATAATCCTTATGCCAACAACTGACTTTTGGCACACACTGGCATCACCTCTTTGAACAGGGAATGGAAAAGCATGCTTCTCTGCTCTTGTCCAGCAGTAGGACACCGCCCCCTGGTGGCTGTGGCTTTACACCTGTCAAGACCGTCACTTTACTGTTTGATATAATGAAGTTGTTATGGTTTGGATGTGTTCCTCAAAAATTCATTGAAAGCAGAACTCCCAGTTTCACACATCCATGGGACTTGGAGGCGGGCCTCTGAGAGGTAATTGTGAGGTCAGGATTGGGCCTCCAGATGCCAACGGTGGTAACGTGGCAAGCAGAGCTGCTGCCTGGTCCTGTGATGCTCTACCATGTTGTCAGCATAACAACATGAGCTAACTAAATCTCTATGTTATACATTACCAGTGTGTGGTATTCAGTTACAGCAACAGAAAATGAAGAGAATTACATTCTACAAATGCCAGGAGAAAGCAAACTATTAGGGAAACAGGAAAGCAAATAGACTGTATTTACCCTCAGCTGTGACAGCAGCCTTCCAAGCTTTAGGCTGCATTTGCAGCATGAAGTTACTAAAACAAACAACAAAATGCATTTCTTTAGAGCAGCACAGGGAGTTGGAATTGTGCTGCCTGTTCAGTGAATGGTTCATCTTTTTATTGTGCTATGTTTTCATATGCTAATTATCTTCCAATCTAACCTCACATATTTAAATACACACAGATGCTTGTTTTTTTTCTCATGCAGGGGAATGATGCTTAAATAACTTGCTATGGTTACCATAGCTAAGTGGATTCAAACCTATACAGTGTGGCTTGAAAGTGTGTGTGTGTAACCAGTATACACAACCTCGTGCCAATCAGTCCTTGCCCAAATAAGACTTTCAGTAAATTGCAGTGAATATTCCAACTGGACTGCACTTGACACTGTGACTGGCCCTGCAACCTTTGGAAACTGCTCCATTGCTTCTCGTGGTTGTGCAATGCGTGAACTCAGCCTCTGAACCTCAGGACTTGTCAGCCAACTGGAGATGGAGTACTGTGGACTTTTCTGCTTAGGCTAGCTTTGAACATCAATCTTCTAGGTCTCAGCCTCTTGAGTAGCTAAGATTCAGGCATGAGCCACCAGCCAATTATTAACATTTATTATAGTATATTAATTGCAACATATCTTAATTTATTATATCAATGTTATAACATAGGTACACATAAAACCTTTTGTTGTTTTTGCTTTTTGGAGAGTGCTAACACAACACTCCTGTTCCTCAAATCCCCCTCTCTTCTGTCCAGTTTCTGTGACTTTAAGGTCTTCCTCAGACCTTTCCTGGACTACTGGATAATTTCCATGATTCAGTGGGAGACAATCAATCCACCCCCATCCTCCCCACCCCCAGCCTTTAGAGTGCTCAGGAGTAATGGAGACCAGCACCACACCAGACCTGAACTCTGTCCACATGCCATTTTACACCTATAGTCTGGTCTCTTTCTCCTTTTCTGCCAGAACATACCCTTGGCCACTACCTTCCCTGAGCAACAACTTACACCCTTCAGCCTAGCCCTTGTGTGCTAGGTCTTGTCTTCCTGGAAACCTCCCGGTCTTCAGCATCACCTCCTTCATGAAGCCGCCTGGAGCACTCAGCTCTGGCAGCTGGAACCGGTTACACTAGACTGGCTGGTTCAAATACTAGACAGTTACTTCCTCACACTTGTGAACTGGAAGGTTACATGCCAGTGTCTTATGTTCCTGGGGAAGGTGCTTTCCTTGGCTAAAGGAAGGGTGTGTGTGTGTGTGTGTGTGGCCGTTCTTCCTGTCCAGACACCATTCCTACTCGATTATGACTTCACTCAACATTTATTACTCCATGGGGCTCCATCTTCAGGGGCAGTCTCCTTAGAGATTATGGCTTTTAACACATGAATTTGGGGGTTCACTGAGTCCATAAGAACACTCCTTATCACCTCTTTTTTGTGCCAGCCGTGGGAACTTGGGGGCCTGGATACCGTCCCTGAGCTTTTGTGCTCAAGGCCAGTGCTCTACACCACTTGCCCACAGCTCCCCTTGAGGCTTTGTGGTGGCTAATTGGAGATAAGACTTCCCTGGGGGGGGGGGGCTGGCTTCACAGCAGGACCCCACATCATAGTCCCCCCAGCAGCTGGATTTCAGGCTGGAGCCACTGGCACCTACTCCTGCCTGTTACTGTCTGCCTAGCTGCTCCATTCTCTGCTCCCCAGAACCTCATGCAGGTCTCAGTCTTCCGTCGGCCATGTCGGAGACGCCGGCACTGCTGCTGGCTGTGGAACGGGCTGTCAGTCTCATTACTGCAGAATTTAGAGCATAGGTTCGAGTTCAACTTAAGTAAATAGGTTCAAAGTGCCTCCTGGACCCTTGAACCAGCACCGCGGATGCTTTCCGGGGCCTACAAGATCGTCGATGGTCCTGGGGCCGAGCGCCCACCCCGGGCCCCGCCCCCGGCCCCTGCGCTCACCCCGGCCCCCTGCACCCCGGGCCCCGCCCCGGCGCCCCCCCCAGGCCCTGCCCCCCCCCCCCCCCCGGCGCCTCGGCCCCCGGCGCCTCGGCCCCCCGGGCCCCGCCCCCTCGGGCCCCGCCCCGGCGCCCCCCCCAGGCCCTGCCCCCCCCCCCCCTGGCGCCTCGGCCCCCGGCGCCTCGGCCCCCCGGGCCCCGCCCCGGCGCCCACCCCAGGCCCTGCCCCCCGGCGCCTCGGCCCCCTGCGCCCCGGGCCCCGCCCCGGTCCCCGGCGCCCACCCCGCGCGGCTGGCGGATCCCGGCCTGCGCCGCCGCCCACGCTGGAGTCACCGCGTGGACTGGCCTCGAACCCCCCCCGCGGGCTTCTCACTCCCCCCCCCCCCCGTCTCCCCGCCCTGGAGGCACTTCCGGCCTCACCCAGCCGCGGCTCCATCCCGCGCCGACCCCAGCCCCTCCGCTCCCGACGGCCCACCTCCGTCTGCGGACGCGGGGCGAAGTCCCGGTTCCCCCCGGTGGCCGCGGCCGAGAGGACCCGGCCTTCCCAGACTGCGCGTGCCTCTGTGGGACCCCCGCACCCCGCGGGCCCGGGCGGCCCCTCAGGCGGCCGCGAGTCCGGCCGGCCGCACTTGGCCATTCCCACGGCCTCCGTCCGGGCCGAGGGCGCCGACCGCCCAGGAGAGACGCAGCCACCGGCGCCCAGACCCGCGCCCACAGCCTCGACGAGGCGTCCGGGAAGCTCGGGCCCCGCGCCCCAGCGCCCGGCCCCGTCGGGACCTTCCCGGAGGACCGCAGTGTCGCCCACGGCGGACCCGGGCTGGCTCAGGGCCGGCGAAAGAGACGGACGGTCCCGCGCACGGCGCGGGGCGGGGCGGGGGCTTCGCGAGAGCCCCGCCCCGGCCCCGGCCCCGCCCCACGTACCGCCTCCTCGAGGCCACACCCTCTCGCGTCCATCTCCTTTTTTCCCGCCCCGATTGTGCGGCCCAGGCTCCGCCCTTTCGAGGCCATCCTCATCCCAGCCCGAGGCCCCGCCTTCCGACGTAAGAGGCGGGGCTCATACGATGCAGCCTTAGGCTCCGCCCCCTCGCGCTCACTCTCTTTCAAGCCAGAGGCCCCGCCTCTGGATGTGAGGGGCGGGGCTTTCAGTGTGTGGCTCCGTCCACTCGCGTCCATCGTCTTCTCGTCGGGAGGAACTTCCACGGTGCCGCCTCCGTTTCCGCCCTGTCGCCTATACCCTCTTCCGGGCCGAGGCCACGCCCCTCAGCGTGAGGGGCGGAGCTTCTGGTGCGCGGCCTGCGCGCCGGGCGGTTCCTGAGGCGGCCGTTGGCCGTTCCCGCGGCTTGGCTGGTTGTCTTGGAGAAGCAAGATGGCGGCGACGGCGGCGGCGGTGGTGGCCGAGGAGGACACGGAGCTGCGGGACCTGCTGGTGCAGACCCTGGAGAACAGCGGCGTCTTGAATCGCATCAAGGTGCGGCGGGCGGCCGCGCGGGTCTGCAGGCCCGAGGCCAGGCGGCGTCACCGCGCGCCGGCGCCGGGCAGGACGGCCTGGGCCGGGGGCCGGGGGCCGGGGGGCCGGGGCCGGGGGCCGGGGCCGGGGGCCGGGGGCCGGGGGCCGGGGGGCCGGGGGCCGGGGGCCGGGGCCGGGGGCCGGGGGCCTGGGCCGGGGGCCGGGGCCGGGGGCCGGGGGCCGGGGGGCCGGGGGCCGGGGGGCCGGGGGCCGGGGGCCGGGGCCGGGGGCCGGGGGCCGGGGCCGGGGGCCGGGGCCGGGGGCCGGGGGCCGGGGGCCGGGGCCGGGGGCCGGGCGGCGGCCGGGGGGCCGGGGGCCGGGGGCCGGGCGGCGGCCGGGGGGCCGGGGGCCGGGGGCCGGGGGCCGGGCGGCGGCCGGGGGGCCGGGGGCCGGGGGCCGGGGGCCGGGGCCGGGGGGCCTGGGCCGGGGGCCGGGGGCCGGGGGCCGGGCGGCGGCCGGGGGGCCGGGGGCCGGGGGCCGGGGGCCGGGGCCGGGGGGCCTGGGCCGGGGGCCGGGGGCCGGGGGCCGGGGGCCGGGGGGCCGGGGGCCGGGGGCCGGGGGCCGGCGGGGCGCGGGGCGGCGCGGGCCCGGGGGCGACGCCGGCCCTCCGCGGCCGCCCGCCGTCGCGCACGCGCCTGCGCAGTGCATCTCCCGCCTCTGGAAACCGTTTCTATTCCTTTTTCTTGAAGGCTGAACTCCGAGCAGCTGTGTTTCTAGCGCTAGAGGAGCAGGAGAAAGTGGAGGTACGGAGTTGTCCCGGCCCCCGCAGGCCGTGGGCCCGCGCGGCGCGTCTGCGCGGCGGGAGGTGGGGCAGCGCCCTCCCCGAAGACCCCAGGCCGAGGCCTTCCCGCGCCTTTCCGCCCTTCGCAGCCCTTAGCGTCCGGTCACTCCGGCCCGCACCTGGCCCGAGGCACCGCGCTGGGCCGCCGTGCGCAGCCCTGAACCCGCCGACGGCCGGTGGCGAGCCCTTCCGAGTAGGGCGCGCACACTGTCACTTTCCCCAGGGCGCTGGGCACGACGATTTGAAAAGCATGTTGTTTTCAAAAGGGCAACGACACCTCTGTCGGTGAGCGGATAGTTGATCGATTTCTCCGCACCTCACACCCTGTCAACCTCTCGGAGCAAATCCCTTGAAAGGCCCTGTCACTTCCTGGAGGACAAATTGATCTCCTGCGCTTCCACTCTGTAATCTTACGTGTTTGCTCTTCAGTTTCATCGAACTTGCCCGATAAGCTGGATTCCAGTGGTTAACACCTGTTGGGAGGCAGAGATAGAAGGATCCCTGTTTGAGGCCAGCCCAGGGAAAACTTAGACTGTTTGAAACATAAGTTAGATATGATGGTACCCACCCATAGCCAAGATAGGAGGATTGTCTGAAAAGTAAAACCAGATAGAGGTGTGGCTCCAAGGGTATGCTGGCATAAGACCCCAAGTTCAAACCCCAGTACTGCCTTCAGCTCTTTCTCTTTTTGTGTAGGCATCAGTCTAGGTCCCCCAGCACCATTTGTTGAAGAGGCTGTCTTTTTCGTTCTGTTTTTGGTTGCTGATATTTGGGTGTATTTCTGGGTCTTCTATTCCACCAGGTCTCTATGCTAGTACCAGGCTGTTTTGTTTTTATAGCTCTGTAGTAAACTGAGGTATGGACTGTGGCACCCCCAGCATTGCTTCTTTGCTCACATTTGCTTTGGTTATTTGGGGCCTTTTGTAGTTCAGTGTGAATTTTTGGAATGTTTTCTCTATCTTAGTGAAGACAGCATTTGATTTTGATGGGTATTGCATTGAATTTGTAGATCGCCTTTGGCAGCATAGCCATTTTCAGGACATTTGCCAATCCATGAACATGGACTTTTTCCATTTCCTGAAGACCCTGGAGGCTTCTTCCATTTCCTCTTCAGAGTTTTATAGGTTTTCACTACAGAGGTCCTTCAGTTTCTTGGTTAGATTTATTCATGTATGGGGAGAGGAGGGGGATAAACTACTGCAAATGCAATTTCCTCATCTTCTTCTGTTTGCACATTGTTGATATAGAGAAAATCTACTGAATTTTGTGTGTTGATTTTGTATTCTACTACTTTGCCAAAATTATCAGCTCTAGGAGCTTGGGGGTGGAGTCTTTAGGGCCCTTTAGATGTAGAATCATGTCACCTACAAATAGGGATAGTTTAGCCTCTTCTTACCCTATTTGGATCTCTTGCTCTATTGTTCTAGCTAGGAATTCCAGCATTATATTGAAAAGGAGTGGAGAAAGTAGGTACCTTTCTCTTGTTCCTGATTTAAAGGAAAGAGTTTTAATTTATCCCCATTTAGTAGGATGTTGGCTGTAGGTTTGTCATAGATTGCCTTAATTATGTTCCTTCTTTAGTAGTTAAGTCTTGAAGTCTGTTTCCTTTTCTTCTTTGTCGTAAATTGCTTTCGTAGAAGTTACGCATTTCTTTATTTTTGGCATGTGCTCATTGGCACTTGTAAGATGTTCTTGATATGTTTTGTTTCTGTCAGGAGACTCCGACATGATATTTATTTATTTATTTATTATGTTGGTTGTGGGGCTTTAACTCTGGGCCTGGGCTTTGTTCCTGAGCTCTTCAGTTCAATGCTAGTGCTCTACCACTTGAGCCAGAGCACCATTTCTGGCTTTTTCTGTTTATGTGGTACTGAGGAATTGAACCCAGGGCTTCATGCATGCTAGGCAAGCACTCTACCACTGAGCCACCTTCCCATCCCTGATGTCATTATTTTTGAGGCTTCCTTACTGCCCCATGGTTGTCAGGTCTTTGCAGCTTTGAAGGGGAATAGTTCTCTTTTAAATCATTTGCTATTTTCTAATCTCCCCCAGTATCTAAGCATTATTTCCATTTCTTATCAAACCATATAGTTTGGCAGATAATGTAACCTAGTGTGACCTGGTTGTCATTTTCCTGACTTATGTCTTTGTGGTTACATCTGATAACAGCATATGCCATCTGTTCAAGTAATGGTCATTTCTGAGGAAAGGATGTAAAAGTATCTTCTAAACTTGGGTTTTTGAATCTGTAGTCTCAACTTTGGTGTTGGATCTAAATGAAACATTCCAAGTAATTTTGCTTTTAAACAAGTTTTTTTTTTTTTTGGTTGGTCGTGGGGCTTGAACTCTGGGCCTGGGTGCTGTCCCTGCACTCTTCAGCTCAAGGCGAGCACTCTACCGCTTGAGCCACAGCGCCACTTCTGATTTTCTAGTGGTTTTTATTGGAGATAAGAGCCTCATGGACTTTCCTGCCCGTGGCTTTGAACGATGATCCTCAGATCTCAGCCTCCTGAGTAGCTAGGATTACAGGGGTTAGCCACCAGCGTCCGGCTTAAACAAGTTTTGTTTAAAGGAGTATTGTATGAAAGTTTACAAGATGAAGCAAGTTCGTTTAGACTTGAATATGTACATAAGGTAAAACACAGGTGTACCACTTGGTTATTGATGTTTTATAAATGTAGTAACTGTTGCTCATTGCTATACAGGTGTAAATAAACATGGCTTAGATTCAATAAAATGAAAAGAGTGTGCACCTCTTTTTGGTTTGACCTCTTTTATCCAGCATAATGCATGTGAATTTCATTCATATTATAGAGTATCTTGTTATTCCATTTTATCCTGAGTTCAGGATTAATGGATTATTCCATTGTCTATTGAGTAGATATGTAGCTACTATATTAGCCTTGTCCTAAACAGTGGTTACAGGCTTGATATACAAGAATGTTTTTCTATATGCATATCTACAATTAAAAAATAAACATTTATGGTCACATGAAGTTACCTCACATGCTACTGTTGAACTGGGAACTGTAAGTTTATATGTTCTAAATGGTAGATAGACCTGAGATGTTTAAGAAAATCTAAGTTCATCTTGCACAAGTATTTGACGATATCTTGCTTCAAAATCAGCTTAGGAATACATAAAATATGTGTAAAGGGCTAGGATGTAGCCAAATGATGGGTGCTTTCCGGGTTTGTGTGAGATCTCAGGTTCTGTCCGCGGCACTAATCTTCATGTATGGTTTACTTTATTAATCTCGAGAAGTAATACCACAAAATGAATCTTGTAGAGAAATAATTTTATAAAACTGTAATTTTATAAAAAATGTTAAACTTTAATGTACATTTTGTAGTTATTTCTAGGATAAATATGTGACAAAAGTATTTTTTTTTAACAGAACAAGACTCCTTTAGTCAATGAGAGCCTGAAAAAGTTTTTAAATACGAAAGACGGTAAGATGGTCCACTTACTATTGTTTATCTTCCTCTGAGTTTTCAAATCTTGTCACCAGTTTGGAAGAAATCAGCAATTTTTAGTATTGTTTTAAAACCTGTGATTTTTTACTAATTATTTTAAAACAGTATTTTACTGTATAACAGCTTGCTATTATTAAATGTTTTTGGTCATAGGAGGTTTTAGATTTAAAGCCAATTTTACCAAAATATCCAATTTTACTATAAGAAGTGCAACTGTGAAGTCCATTTACAAAATACTACATTGTCTTAAAGCTAGTGCCAGACAGATGGTGATCCTAATGACCGAATGGGGAGATTGGTGTTTTCACTGAGTAATTGTATTATTCACAGAGAAGAGATCTGTAGCTAGAAACCTCTTTCTTCCCATTGATTCACAGTGCCCATAAAAAAAGTCAAAGTTCTTAAAGATTTACTTATACATCTTTTTTCTTTGTCTTTGCAGGACGCTTAGTGGCTAGTCTTGTTGCAGAATTTCTTCAGTTTTTTAACCTTGACTTTACCTTGGCTGTTTTTCACCCTGAAACCAGCACAGTAAGAGTAATGATTTTTTTTTAACCTTCCATGAAACATTGATATACACATGAGTTAATATTAAGCTGAGGGGCTGGGAAGGTGGCTCAGTGGTAGAGCACTTGCCTTGCATGCATGAGGTCCTGGGTTGGATTCCTTAGCACCACATAAGCAAAAAGAAAAAAAGCTGGAAGTGGCACTGTGGCTCAAGTGGTAGAGCACTAGCTTTGAGCTGAAGAGCTGAGGGACAGCGCCCAGGCCCAGAGTTCAGGCCCCACAACTGGACCCTCCCCCCCCCCCAAAAAAAAATTAAGCTGAAAGTTAATGGGCTTTGACAACTTTGGTTATTTGCAGATAGATTATTGTTTTTATTTCTTAAAAGCCATCTGGGCTCTCTGAGATGACCATGAGGATTGCTGTTTCCTGTTGCTCAGAAAGGAGTGCTGACTGTGACACTCATTCTGTTAGAATGATGCATTGAAGTTGTTAATACAGACTGACTACTCGTTGTGTAAAAACTAGGCAAACTTAAAGTTATTTCATTAAGAAAAAGGCAGCCTTGTTGAGTTTAGACATTTCCTTAAGTTACTAATTTTTATTTATTTATTTATTTATTTTATTAATTGGTCCTGGGTTTTGAACTCAGGGCCTAGGTGCTGTCCCTGAGCTTTCCCTCAAAGCTAGCACTTTGAGCCACAGCTCCATTTCTGGTTTTCTGGTGGTTTATTGGAGGTAAGAGTCTTATAGACTTTCCTGCCTTGGGCTTTGAACTGTGATCCTCAGATCTCAGCTTCCTGAGTAGCTAGGATGACAGGCATGAGCCACCCAACACCTGGCTAAAGTATTTTTAGTCTCTGAATATTCTTTTGCTGTTTTTGCATACCCTAATCTTACTTCTTTTCTAGTTTCAAGGTTTTGAAGGTCGAGAGAATCTAGCCCGAGATTTAGGTATCATCGAAGCAGAAGGAACTGTGGGTGGACCCTTGCTATTAGAAGTGATTAGACGCTGTCAGCAGAAAGAGAAAGGGATTGCTGGTGGGGAGGTAAGTGTAATCCCGAGTAGCATTTCCTGTCGGCTATTTCAGCCACTGGCTGTATAGGTTAGCCATGCAGGTTAGAACATGTATTGTCAATCAAGGTTTGCATAGAAAGAAAATATTCCTTAAGAGCAAAATGAATTGTACTGAGATTGATTGTATAGATGTATATGTTAATGAAACTTGAAATGTGCACATTATGATACTTTTGTGTGCCACTTTTGGGTGTTAGTGCTCAGAGCATTGGGTTCAGGAGTTAGGGCATGTGGACCAAATTGCAGCTCCTCACTGACCTTGGACATGTGACTTACCCTCCCCATTGCCTAATTTGTAAAAGGAGGATGATAGGATCCCTCCCATGGGTCCCTAGCCCTACACATGCATCAGTATGTGAAAATGTGAAACATGGTATTGCCATGGAAAGCATTCTGTAACGGTTTGTTGTTTTTTTGTTAGTGAAATAATAAAAATCTGATTTTATAGATAATTTTTTGATTTTAAAAAAGATTTTAAAAATAAGCTAATGCTAATCTGTTAATTTTGTTTAGTTTCTAAATATTTTCTAAGTCTTTTTTTTTATAGGCATTTTTGTGTGTTTTGGCACTCGGTGCCTGGGTGCTGTCCCTCAGCTTTTGTGCTGAAACCTAGCACTCTACTGCTGGAACCAAAGCTCTACTTTCAGCTGTTAGGTGGTTAATTGGAGACAAGGGTCTCATGGACTTACTTGCTTGAGCAAGGCTCTGACCATAATTCTCAAGTCTCAGCCTCCTGAGTAGCTAGGATTATAGGCACGAGCCACTGGAAACCAGCTTTAAAGGCTTTTTTTTTTTTTTTGGCGGTCATGGGGCTTGAACTCTGGGCCTGAGGGCTGTCCCTCAGCTCTTCAGCTGAGGGACACGCTACCGCTTGAGCCACAGCGCCACTTCCAGTTTTCTGGTGGTTTATTGGAGATAAGAGTTTCACAGCTTTTCCTGCCCAGGCTGGCTTTGAACCAGGATCCTCAGCTCTCAGCCTCCTGAGTAGCTAGGATTACAGGTGTGAGCCACCAGTGCCTTTAAAGGCTTTTTTGAGGTAGGGTCTCACTATGTAGCCAGGATGGCCTTGAACTTACGATCCTCTAGCCACCAGAGTGCTGACATGTGCTGCTTGCTGTGTCTAGCTCAAATTTCTACTTTCTTGGGTAGCAGACACTTTTTCTTATGTGTAACTCACTTTTTCTTGTGTGTAAACATGCATTAGCATTACATGAAGTTACCCTGTCATACAGACTGGTCACTTGCTATGCTAGTATTTGGTTAAGTGTGCTTTTATTTATAGGAATCCCTTAAGATGATGGAAGATTGGAGGCATTCTGCTATATAATTTGGAGAGTCTCAGTATATTTTCTGTTGGAAGCTTTCAATATCAGTAATGCATGTCTGAGTAGTAATTGCATTTAAGGTGTGGTCATTAGATTCTGTGAGTCATACATGCTAAAAAAGTCCTGTGTCCTCAGAGCTCTTTAAGATAAAAGATATATGCACGTAAGGAAGGTAACCTTTAAAATAAAGATTTAAATTTAAAGATTTTAAATAAAGATTTTAATCTTTAAAATAAAGATTTAAGAAAGATCATACAGTACATGATTATTTACAAATATTCATGACTGTCTTAGGGCTTTGTACATGTGTTTAACCATTTGAACCATACTGAGTCCTTTTTGCTTTAGTTTTTTTTCCTTTTTTTCTTTTAACGTTCTCGTATGTAGGCTCAGGCTGCCTAGTCATTATCTTACGTATACATCCTTCACAGCTGGGAGAGTAAGCACACTTGCCCACCCAGCTCCTGGAGGTGGGGTCTTGTGAGTTTTTTGTGTAGGCTGGCCTTCACAGAGATCCTCTGGATCTTGGCTCCTAGGTAGCTTGGATTTCAGGGGTGAGCCTGTGCCTGGCATAGTTGCTTTAGTTAAAAAGCAGATGGTTTCATGATAAAGTTTTGTGTAATGCAGAGAGTTGGTTATGGTACAAGGATGAAGAATGGTGTCCTAGGAAGGCAGAAGAGTGCTGGCAAAGGGGGAAGGGAGAGCCTGGCCAGGTCTGGGCGGGGGAGGGAGCAGCTGCTGAGTCTGCTGTGCATTATACATTCATCCATTCATTATTCATCAGTTACTTAATAAGTACTTGTTGTGCTAGGTACTAGGTGTAAGATACCCCAGTCTCCTGGGGCCAGAATTCTGCGGTTAGGGTGACAACATCTCAGTTTTGGCTCTCATACTATCTGTAGCTCTGACCTCTTTTCTCTTTCTCCCTGCCCTTCTGAGCTGCTCCTTGGCTGTCCTAATTGCAGCCGTGGTAGCACCCGTTTTTCTCGCTGGTTCTGTTTCCCTTCTTCCACTCCCTAGTGAATAGTGTGAGCTCTGGAGCCTGGCTGCTGGGATGAGTGTGGTATTCTCTGTGCCACTTCTTCCCTCCCCTCCTGCTTGATGCTTTAGAGTACCTCTCTGAAGAGAGGGCTGAACAGAGCTTGCAGTAGGAGCTGTTGGAACACGGGTTGGCAAAGAGACATGAAGTATCAATGGTGGCTGTCTTGTTAAACATGTTTTTTGTATGAATAATTCCCATCACAGGTCAGAATTTCAGCTATTCACTAAACACTCACCTGGATTGACTCACTCCTCTGTATCCTGTGTGGATAAAACTTGACCAAAAAAACTCCTACCCTGCAGACAAGCCTGAATCCAGGTGTTTTTTTTACTGTTTGTGCTGACTCCGTACCTGGAGGCTCATACCCCTGGAGTCATTTGTTGCCTGTAGGCATCAGACTATGGAGGAGTGATTGCTGGAAGGCTTCCTGCTCCACTGGATAGGAGATGGCCTCAGACAAGCTCAGGGTAAGCTTTGTTGTTTAGTTAGGTGCTGTGAAGCCGCAGAACTCCTTCCTGACTGGTAGGTCTGTCTTACCCTGACTATCTTCGCTGTGACTCCCATAGACCAAGTATAGCAAATTGTACTTTCAAAAACAAATGGTTTTGTTCCTTCTAATTTCAAGGTATTAAGTTCTGCGTTTTATCTTAATAGTTGTATCTGGATGTTTTGTTTTAATATACTATATATACATACATAAATATACTACAGTATTTAGAATAAGGAACTTAAAGGTGTCTGTTTCACCCTTTCTTCCACAATTTATTGGTGTTATAATGAAATAAAAATGACAAGCATTGTAAACGGTTGGCTTTGGAGCGCAGGTAGGAAAACTAGCTGGATAACTCTGGGGACTCAGTTACTGGTGCTCTTCACCAAAGCTGCATTTTTACCTCCTTAGAATCCTGGTCGCCTGTAATCCTAGCTACTCAGGAGGCTGAGATCTGAGGATTGTGGTTCAAAGCCAGGCCAGACAGGAAAGTCTGTGAGATTCTTATCTCCAATAAACCACTAGAAAACCGGAAGTGGCACTGTGGCTCAAGCGGTAGAGTCCTCGCCTTGAGCTGAAGAGCGCAGGGACAGCGCCCAAACTCAGAGTTCAAGCCCCATGACCGACCCCCCCCCCCCCCCAAAAAAAAAAGAATCCTGTTGTGCCTGCTGTGCCTTAATGTCTTGATGATTTTATGAAATTGTCCTCAGCTGTGTAATGAAAGCCCTTCCTGTTCTTGGAGCTCTCAGTAAACCAGTCTCACGTGCTTAGACCTTCAGTATCTATGTCTTCATACCTGTTCAGCAATGTCATTTCCTCCCTGGTCTCACCTTTCAGTCTCTTCACTATAGGAATTGTCTTTAAAATGCAGCTCTTCATGGTTTCCTTTCCTTTTTACAAATGGCAGCAACTCTGCAGTGGTGACTTGTGAGTCTCCAGGGTCTTTGTCCCTCACTTGAGATCTGGAGTGGTGTTCTTCCAGCTGCCTATCTAGCCTTAGGAGGACTTCTGTGAGGTACAGAACCTCAGGTAGGCCGAGGGCCTTTTGTCTGGAGTGCTCTGGAATGGAAGCAATTAAGATTTCTGAAGTTTGAGGGTTTGGGAATATTTGCAGAAATTTACCAGGTGAACATCCCAATAACCTTGTCCCACAATTCTGAATTCTGTAGGGTTTAGCATTGCACTTAGAATTTTCACACCAGGTATGTTCAGCCAGTACTTAAGCCAGGCAGAAGCTGCTCCTTGAAAGTGAGTGTGCCTTCTTGCTTTCTCTCATTTTTCCACCCTGTATTCCCTGAACTGATACATACTCTCCTTTCCCATTAGAATTTTATCTATTCAGCTGACTCTTGCTCTTCCTGGTCTTACTTCTGGAAGCTAGTTTGCCAGATTGTAAGTCATCTGTGCTTGCCTTGGCTGTGCCCCCAGGTCCTGAGTCTGTGGGCTCTGACACAGTGATTTAGCAAATGCTAGTTTCTATTTGAGATGAAAAAGTTGTGAAGGTTAGAGAAGACTAGGAAAAGTGAAACCTGTAAGAAAGTAAATCCAGACAATATGGTATCAGGAAGACTTGAAGGAAAGGGACAGAAAAGACTTGGTCTCAAGGGAAGAGTCAATGAGAATTGGTAAATTAGTATTTTGGCAAGGGGCCAAGTCTTAGATGGCAGCGTGGGGAGAGAACATGAGCGTGCCTAGTCTGAGAGAAGGTAATGCTGTCCTTAGAATACTGAAGGAGCGGCACACTTTCATACACAAAACGTAGACTTCCTTAAGTAAAATAGACAATATTTAATATGCACATGGTGGTAATAGATGAGTTTTAAGAAGTGATTCCTATTCAAGAAATACTTTGTTAAATGAAGGAGAGCAATGGGTGAGTCTGATCAAGGTCATTGTATGTATATATGAACAGAACACAGTGCAGGTCCCTTGTGTGACTGACGCTAATGAAAATAGGAAGCTAGTTTTTAAAACTCCTTTGCGTTTGATTTTAAAAATGAAAAACAAAAAAACTACAAAAGCAGAGACCCGAAGTTATAATTATGGACACTTAGAGGATAAGCAGGGAGATCCCAAGCTGCAAGCCAGCCTGTGCTATACAACAAAACCTGTCTCGAGGACAAAACGAAGGGGTTATGAGAGAGAAAGAGAAAATGGCCATTTGAGGAGGTCGGGTTTGTTTTGAGAGCATTTCTTTTGATCTTTGATATTTTTTCCTGGCATAAAATGAAGCAGGAAAGCACAGCTAGGAAGAGGGGAGAAGAGTGATCCTAGTCAGAAAGGAAGGGGTGGGGCAGAGGGAGTCAGTGTTGCACTGGTGGACCCTGTGCCTGTAGCTTGTTGAAGGGACTCTGAGCAGTGCATTGTGCATGGCTAGAATCTAGGGATGGTTTCTTTTGCAGAGTCAGAGAAGATTCTAACAAGATATTTACATTAGTGAGCATTTAGACAAATGTTGATATTAGTGCTCAAATTCCATTGAGATATCATTAAAACCTTATGTTTTAAGGTTTTTAAATGTGTTTTCATTTTAAACTTTGATTTTAGGGTGCACTGGAACTATCTGATGTACATTCTCCATCAAAGTCACCAGAAGGAAAAACAAACTCAAACACAATCCCAAGTAAGGTGAGTTAGCAGCTGATTCAGAAGTCTTGTGTACCCTGGGACTCCTGGGGCTCTACTCCTTTGTTTCAAGTTTTACTTTCTTTGTGACAAGTGCTCTTGAAGTTTCTTTCTTCTTCCTTCTTTCCTTCCTTCCTTCTTTTCTTTTCTTTTTTTTCTTGGTCATGGGGCTTGAACTCTGGGGCTAGGCGCTGTCCCTGAGCTCTTCAGCTCAAGGTGAACGCTCTGCCATTTGAGCCACAGCCCACTTCTTGAAGTTTCTTGAAGGTGCTGTTTCCCCCTGCTTTGATTAAGTGTTTTTTAAAAGTTAGTTTTTTTGTTTCATTTTGTTTTTTTTATGTCTCAGAGAACAAATGCATTCTTAAGTATCAGAATTGCAGAATATTTGAATTCATTTGGTACTTTGAATATTTTTCTCTTCACTCTTAGCTCTCATATATTCCTTGCTCAAGGATAGTAGATTTGGTTATAAAATTGTTATGTTGAATACTGTATACTTCTGATGGACGGCCAGCCATTTGCAGTTGTAAGTTACAGTGGTTATGTATATTAATGAACTTTTTTTGATAGGACTTACAAGATAATGTACTGTGGTTACATTTGTGAGTTTATGTGTGATATGTGTATGCATGCATGTATCTTTGTATGTATGTGTGTGCGTTTATGGGTTGTTAAAGGTAAGATCTGATTTGGAATATGGCATAAAGGAGAAAACAAGTCGAATGCCAGCATTTAAGATCAAAGGCATCTGTTAATAATAGAAAAACAAATAGATGACTTTCAGGAATTGCTGTCTTCTGGTGAATTAATTGCTAGTACTAGCTGGTCCTGTAACAGAATGGATTGGGCCATATACTAATCCACTCAGGCTGCTGTAATGGCATACTGCAGACTGACTGGTTGGCAGTGGCAGGTGGTGAGTTCAGTTCTGGAGGGAAGGCAGTGGTGAGGGCCAGATTGCTGGTTTGTGGATGCTGTCTCCTGTGTGTTCTCAGATGGTGGAGGAGACATTAGAGCTCCCTGGCGTCCCTGAATAAGGGTACCAGTCCCTTTCATGAGTGCTCCACTCTTTTGACTGATCACCTCCCACAGGCCCCATCTCCTAATGCATTCATTACCTAGAGGGTGTGACTTCAGCATGGTGATTTCTTGAGGACAGGCAGTCTGTCACAGGTCCAGTTGCATTCGGTGACTTTACATTTGACTTCTACCTCATGGGAGTAGATGAGGTATGGAGTACACATGGCAAGGCGAGGCTTGTGTGGGTCCAGGGAAGTGCACTGATTTTCAGGTACAAGTTGCATGTTTTCAAATCAGGTGAAACTCCAGAGATTAGTAATTTTACCTCCAGCTCTCTTTCTTTTTTAAATGTCGTAAGCATGTAACATTGCTAACAATTGCTGCTGTTACTTCTTGTCACTCAGTGACTTGTTCCGTCCATTTTGGAGAGGGATGGACGGCCTTGGAAGTGCTGCTCCCTTCAAGGTGTCCACTTAGTTTTAATTGACAAGATCTTTTCCTAAAAGTTTCTTTCTTGATGCATGCGAGAGTCTGTAGCCCTGATAGATTAGTCCTGAGTCCATTTGACAAATATCTTCAAATTAACTGTTGATAAAAGAGCTTGTGGAAGGAAGGTTTATTTTTTCCATGAAAAATCTGACATTAGAGGTTAAAATGAAGGAATATTCTAAGTGACTTTTCAGTATCTGTAGTACTGAGCTATTTGGAAACTCTCTTTCTCTCTTTAGCAAATAACTTTAAAAAATTATGCTAACCTTCCAGGTAAGGTATATCTTTAAGAAAACAACAACTCTGTTTTACATACTCCCTACACATAAAGATGATTTAAAGCTAAGAATAATTCAAATTCTGTGTTAAGTGAGTTTGGAAATGCTGCTGCTCATCTCATTCTCCTAGAGAAGTGGTGATAATCTCTCATGGTCAGTTTAGAGAACAGTATCTACCCCCCTCCTCCATGATATCCCACTCCTGCCCTCCCCTGTGGCTCTCCTGCCCCTTCTGCCTCCTCCCCCTCCATGGCACCACACTGCTGCCACAGTGGTGGTGGGTTATTATATGGTATTAGGTAGTACCATGTGACTTGTCAGTTTACAGCTCTCCCTTCAGATACTTACTGGCTGGGCTAGGATGGTTCTTAGATTGCAGTTCTTCTGTAGTCTTAAAGCAGGGGTGGGGACTTCTATGTCCAGGGCTGTTTGGATATTTATGACATCCTTGGGCCATATAGACTCACCAGTACAGACAGATGGGCTGCTGGCAGCCCATGTGAAGCATACAAGATTCCTAGGGCCTTCCCTGGTCTGACAGATGGGAAATGAAAGATTCCTTTAGGGACTAAAGGATTTGGACTTAGGATCCTAGTACTTTGCTAGTGCTGCCTCTTCTTGCCAGTCACCTTCCTGTCATCCCTGTCAGCCTGGAGAGCCACAGAGAGCACGAGGGCCTCTGAGAAGCTGTGATAAAGCACAGCCTGTGGTGCAGGCCTCCTGTGGAAGGTCAGGGGAGGTCTGACAAGACCACCCAGAGCTTCAGGGTTTACTAGAACCAGAAGGATGCTCGTGTAGTGGGGAAGCCGCCAATGTGGTGCTACAGCAGATCAGGTGCTGGCCTCTGTGTCCACAGCCTGCCAACCATCATGAACCTGTCAGACTTGAGCTGACACGGGCCTGGAGGAAAGTCCAGCAAGGCCAGAAGAGAGCGGGCTTTGGAGAGGAGCAGATGCATCAGATCCTCCATTTCTAAGAGAGCTACTGGGAATCATACTGGTTTGGGGTTGAGTTAGTTTTTTTGTAAAGATTTACATGTTGTGGTAAAATGTCATTTTATTCTCATGCTCAGATACCAAGGTATAAAGGACAAGGTAAGAAGAAGACAAGCGGGCAGAAGTCTGGTGACAAGGTAACATGCATGAGGGCAAAGGAGAAAGCAGCCTGTGCCAAGACAGACCCCCAGATTCACAGGCCTCCTGCTGGCCTGGGTTTTCAGCTTTCTTTTGAACTGTTAACTGCCATCTAACTGATCAAAATATGAGGAAGTAATGTTGGTTTAAAAGAAAAAGTAGTTTGTAAGTTTTATCCAGGTGAAAATCATACTGTTGTGCTTAGTTTTACTTTGAAAATTGATGTTTCATTGACAAAAATGAGTTGAAATTTGTTTATTTATATATTGTCCCAATACTGGGGCTTGAACTCAGAGCTTGGGTACTGTCTCTTAGTTTTTGTTTTTGTTTTTGTTTTTTTGCTCAATGTTGGTTCTCTACTTTTTGAGCCACAGCACCACATATGACTCTTTGGTGATTAATTATAGGTAAGTCTCGTGGACTTCCCTGTCTGGGCTGGCTTTGAACCTTGATCCTCAAATCTCAGCCTCCTGAGTAGTAGGATTTCAGGTTTAAGCCACCAGTGCCTGGTTCTGTTATGTTCTTTTTGATGGATGATCATGAAATTAACACTATGATTTTTACCTGAGGAAAATAGAATATCACATTACTTTTTGGGTAATTTGGATAATTTCTAACTGATAAGGGCTACCCCTGGTTTCCTTCCAGAACATCTTGTACAGAGATGTCTCTTGACCTTTGCTCAGGCCTCTCTTGGTGGGAAGTCCTGCACAGCAGTCAGGCTGCTTTTTCTTCCTCCCCTAAAGATCACAAACTTTGACCAAGACAGTAGATTAGCTGCTTATGAAGCTTAATGAATAGAGGTCTTAGATACATTATAGTTTTTACATCTATTTAGAATAAGACAAAAAGATTTTAGCTTTTAGTTCTCAGAAATGTACTAGTCTTACGATGAGTGAAAGACTTAAAAAAAAAAAAAAGAAGCTATGTTAGCTCTGTTAACTGTTTGCAGTTGGGTAGTTTCCAAGGTAAATTTTGTAATTGTAGACTTTTTTTTTTGTTCCCACTGTTCTTCATCCACTGGTTAATGAACAAACAAGCTGATGTTTATTAACTAGCAAATATTTTGGAGTATTTACATAGTGAAGTCATTTAATGCTACAGGCCAGACACTTAACCCTTGCTTAAGGAAACCTCAGGCTAATTGCAGAGGTGAGATAACCTTAAGATTGGTTACTAGGAATATTAAAGAAGTAGCTTTTATTTCCTTAGATTCTTTTAAGATTCTTTTTTTTTTAAGAAAGAAGAATATTAAGTATTACATATAGTATTATCGTTTAGTATCATGGGTCTTAAAGAAGGTAAAATACTTAGAATAAGCTCATATATAAAGCCAAGTATACTAAGAGACATAGTTTTTTCACTGTGTGTCATGTGACACAGCTGGGGTTGGTGGTTGGGGCCGGCCTGGACCTCAGCCTTCACTCTGCAGTGGGCAGGGCCTCTCTTGCTCTGATGTGAGAAGGGGATCCAGACCTGGCCTCATCTCAGAGTGGGGCTGTAAGTTGGACTCCCTATTCTCTTGTTGTTCTCCTGAGCTCAGGATAGTTACTTCAGTCACTTTGAACCCTTTTTCCCTTCGCTGATCTTATTTCTGAGTGGCCTTTGCATGAATTACACTCAGCATTGCCTTTTTCCAGAATTAGACGGATAAGCCTTTAACTTTCCTTTGCTTTTCTGCCTTGCCCTGTGCATGAAGTAGGTTCTCACCATCCTTAACATCACAGCTCAGTCAGATAGCTGGCCACTTGCTTGCATGTGGGGTTGTTGAGGTTGTGCCTACCAGAACTCCAGAGGGAGCTATTCCAATGGCAGGTGACTAGCCTTTCCCATATTGTGTGCAGTAGGACATGAAGTGCCATGAAGTGGGGTGTCCCTGGGAACTTCTCTCTGGGGAGCACTGGCGCCCTGAGCCAGGAGTGTGGATATGTCTCCAGGTTTGCTTTCAACTTGCATGCAGGAAGGGTCAGGTATTCATAGTTCATTGGAGTTCCAGGGCAATTTGTTCAGGGAAGCTATATTTATAAAACTGGTTAAAATCATTTATATATGAGTATAAACAGGTTTGTAAGGTTTTTGAGCTAGCGTAACTTGAGTAAAAATAGCAGATCTTGTTACCGCTGTTCAGAGACAGTGAAGACCAAGTTAGAGATTGGGACTACAAAGATGGTAAATATTAACTGTGAAGGTTAGATTTAGAAACACATTTTTCCAAGTTGTAGACACCCATGATAGTTTATTTCATTGTATCCCATTTTGTTTTCTGAACACTGTCCAAACATAGTATCTAAAACATGTGCAAAAGTCCAATAAGCCTGTATCTCAGCATGAGGGAGGCTGAGGCAGGAGGGTCTTGAGTTGCAGGCCAGCCTGGGCTACATAGTGAGACCCTACTTCAAAACCCCCCAAAAGAAGCCAGGTTTTGGGGCTCATACCTTGTAAATCCTAGCTACTCAGGAGGCTGTGTTCTGAGGAACAGTTTGAAGCTAGCCCAGGCTAGCTAGGAAAGTCTGTGAGACCCTTATCTCCAATTAACCACCTGAAAACTAGAAGTGGAGTTGTAGCTCAAAGTGGGAGAGCACTATCCTTGAGCAGAATAATTCAGGGACAGCACCCAGGCCCTTAGTTCAAGTCTCAAACTGATCTTCCCCTTACCCCCCCGAAAAAATACAAAAAGAATAACTCTTACAAGCTAATAAAATAAATGTAAACAAAAGCAAAAAAAAAAAAAAAAAAAGACATTCAGGTTCTTACCACTTAGTTGGGAAAACTGAGATACTAGATGCTTCTTGTTTGGGGCAGACTGTGTTAGGGGCTCACACATGTTAGGCAGTCCTTGTACCACTGAGAGCATTGCCTGCTTTGTATCATGACATTTGGTGTAAGACAAACTAGTTCTCAAGTGTGTAGAACCAAAGTCTGCTATTGTACTTGTTATCTTTACTCTTAGCAATGTGACCTTATTGTTTCTTACTTTCAGTATTCTAGAAGCAGCTCAGGTCAGTGATCATGATCCCAGTGACCACATTGTGTTTGTGTCTTGGGCAGTCAAGTCACCTCAGTTTTCTAAATAAAATAAGCATCATTGATACTTTAACTCACAGCCCTACATTCTGGATAGCTGGGTAGGTGGATGTGCAAATGGTTGGGCTGAACTCTTTGCTCTTCCAGTCCTGCCTGCCCAGCTCTGATTTCCTCCTCTTGAGCTTCTGGGCTGCTTCTCTTGGCACTGCTTGTCAGCTGAACTTGGTAGGCAGGGCCAGAGGGTGAGGATGCAGGGTGGACTGGCTGGGAATGGGGCCATCTCCTGTGCTTGCTGCAGACCAGCAGATTGTGGTTTTTCTTTGGAGCATATGCTTACACATGGTAGAGATGGGATTTTTCTATCCACACTAAGGTTTTTGGAAGATAGTTAAATGTTTCAAATTTCTACAGTCCTTCAGTATTGCTTTTCTAGACAAGCAAATTAAACCTGTTAGATATGTGTGCCTGTTAGAACTAGAGTAAAAGTCTCTCAGGACTTCATTAATAAGTCATGTAAAAAAGACAGATTTTGACAGAGGGAGGGAGAGAGGTAGAAGGGAGTGGGAAAAAATTAAGTATTGAGTGATCTTTTGACACTTTTATAGTTTCTGGAGTATTTCTTTGACTCTGTTAACAATTTCCCTATAATTTCATGATACAGTTCAATCTAACAAAGCTATACCAAAAAATAACTTCCAAGGCATTGAATTACACTAACTGATTTGTTTCTTGCATCTTAAGTTTATTTAAGTCTAGGTGTTAGAAAGCTCTAGTAACTGGAATTTAATGTATGGCATGGTAAGGGTTTTGCAAGCAGGTTAGGGGTTAAATGTATACGTAGACATTAAAATTGCTTCATTAAAATCTCTACGTGTGACTTTTTCTAATAGGGAAAATTGTTGATTGTAATCACCTGTTCTCCCATGTGTGGTTTAGAAGTTGATCTTGAGAACAGTTTTAGAGAGATTCTTTTAAAAGTTTTTCTGCTATAAATAGAACCTTATGTTTAGAAGGAAGTAACCCTAAACTTGCCTTAAGTCCTATTGTAACTAATGTCCTTCCCTATGAAATTTGTTTTCTCAAGACCTGTTCTCCTGGGCATATCAGGAATATCACCAAATCAGGCAAAAAGTAACCATGGCTCTGTATAGTCACTAAGTTAGATATTAGCTAGTTCATGATACACACTTAGGGTCTGTTAGTAACAGAGCTCACAGCTGTTGCTGTCCCTGATACTGCCGTATGTCATAGTTCAGTTTGGCTTCTGCAGTTCTACCTTTTGACCATTCTCAGAGGACTTTAAAAGGAGAGAGTCAGGACAGTTGCTACTTGTGAATCTGTTTAAATATCACCAGATTTCAGGGCTTTTATTTTTAATTTCTTTGTAAAGATATCAATTGATTATTTAAATGTGCCAGTCAATTTATAGAATGTAACTAGGGTTCAGAAAACATAAGTACATAAGACTTCTATATTTTGCAATAGCAAGAAAACTTCAAGAGAAATTCAGGAGAGCTCTTTGAAAACATCTCATACTGTCTAAAAGGATAAGGATTTGACACATTTATTTTTCCAGACCTTTTTTTGTGTGTAGGTGTGCCAGCCCTAGGGCTTGAACTCAGTGTCTAGGTGCTGTTCCTGTTTCTGTGCTCAAGGCTGGCACTCTGCCACTTGACCTACAGCTCCATTTCCAGCTTTTTGGTATTAATTGGAGGCAAGAGTCTTATATCTTTTCTTGCCTAGGTTGGTTTTGAACCATAATATTCAAATCTCAGCCTCCTGAGTAGCTAGGATTACAGGCTTGAGCCACCAGTGCTGGGCTCAGACATTTCTTTTTATGATAATTAAGTTTTCTCTAGTAATAATTCATAAAATACTCTATAGAGTTTGTATAATACTTCTCTTGCCTCTGGCTGCTAAACAGGGCTACTAGCGAATAAAAATGTAGACAAATTATGGCTTAACACATGCTATCTATGTATAGGAAAAGCAGAATAGACCTTTCTAACCCAAGGTGATTCTTAAGGAAACCCACACTTGAGGAAATTACAGTTTGTAGTGAAGGGCAGGCGATACTCCAGATTCATAAGTTTATATTGAAGATGGGTTAAGTAAGGCCTGGCGTGTAGTGTTTGAATGCTGTTGTTAGCTGCTATTTTTTTTGTTGTTGTTGTTGTTCTTTTTGGTGGGGGAGAGGGGTAGTCCTGGGGCTTGAACTCAGGACCTGGGCAATGTCCCTGAGCCTCTTTTGCTCAAGGCTAGCCCTCTACCACTTGAGCCACAACACCACCTCCAGCTTTTTCTGTTTATGTGGTACTGAGGAATAGAACCCAGGGCTTCATGCATGCTAGGCAAGCAGTCTACCACTAAGCCACATTCCTAGCCTATAGCTGCTATTATTGTTAGCTTTAGTTTGTCTTCTTGGTCATGGACATAGACATGTCTAAGGACAAAGAACTCTTAACAAGGATAGAATAAAAGGAGACTGTGGTGGTTAGAACTAACAAAACAAGAAGATTCAATGTAAAATTGTGTACTGTCCTCACTGTGTTGTGTGTCAGCAGTGCTTGGGTTGGGATGTGGGAGATTTTTCTATCTTGGTTTAAGATATATAGAAAAAACATTTCAGGAGATGTAGGTCTGAGTTAGATAATTACTATAGCTAGCCATCTTCACCCTAGATGGCTACATGCTTGGAGCTGGGTGCAACTGCTCTCTTTTCTGATGAGATTGTGTTCACTTACGTGACACAATCTTCCTTTTAATCATTATGTTCTGTCCTATTTGCAGGTTCAAAATGTATTGATTTAAGCTATGGACATACATAGGAAGTGGGAAAAATTGTTTTAAATGAGAAAGTTGTTTTATGTGAATAGGAATAGTAAAGATACCACCAAGAAGGGAGAGAGGGAAAGAATGCTGTGGACAGATTAAAAAAAATTTTTTTTTTGCCCTGCTAGGCACCAGTGGTTCAGGCCTGTCATCCTGGCTACTCAGGAGGCTGAGATCTGAGGATTGTGGTTTGAAGCCAGCTGGGCAGGAAGGTCTGTGAGACCCTTATCTCCAGTTAACAACCAAAAAAACAAAACCCCACCAAAAACAAACCAAAATGCTGAAAATGGAGCTGTAGCTCAAGTGGTAGAGCATTAACTTTGAGCAAAAAGCTCAGGGACATCACCTAGGTCCTTAGTTCCAGCCCCAGGACTGGAACACCCCCCCACACAAACAAAAAAATTGCCCTTTGAAAATTGACCATGTTAGGAAGCCTGGGATGAAGTGATGCATCATGAGATTGCATTGCAGTTTATGTTGTTGTGAGACCACATGTGTGCACATACACGCACACTCCACGTGGCCACACATGCACACACAGATTTCTGTGTTCACCTGATTTCTCTTACTTAAAATAATTTTGCGTGTATGTGGTGCTGGGGTTTGAATACAGGCCCTTAATTGCTAGGCAGGTATTCTACCACCTGAGCCAGAGCCCATGTTCCCTCTTGTTATTTTTTCATTAGGGTCTTACATTTATGCTCAGGCCAGTCTGGACTGCTATCTTCCTTTTTTTTACACTTGCTGAGTATCTAGCATGGTGTGTGACATCACACCCAGCCCTTGGTTGTCTTACCAATGTTTTGCCTAGTTGGCTTTGAACTGTAATCCTCTCAATCTCAGCCTTCTGGGTAGCTATAATTATAGGCATGAGATAAACCATCATGCTGTTTTATTTAAAATACCTTACAGTTTTTTTCACCAAGACCTTTCCTCTCTCCCTCTTCCTAGAAGGCCAGCCTGGAGGTCAGTCAGAGTGATACAAGTATCTCCTCATCAGAACAAAAGAGCAAAAGCAGTCTGCACTCATTAGCCCATGAAACAAAAATCGGGTCTTTCTTCAGCAACACCTCTTTAGATGTCAAAGACAAAGCTGGCGTTGATGCAGATGAGGATGATATGGAAGGAGACTCATTCTTTGATGATCCCATCCCTAAACCCGAAAAAACTTACGGTTGGTGAGTAGACTCTTTGGATTATCTAACTAGAGTCTTACAAATATAACTTCTATTTTTATTATATGCATAAAAAGCAATGATTTAATAGTTCCATAATTATTGAATCCATAAATCTGGTTTGTGTCATTAAAACTTGTTATGCTGTTAAAATCATCCCAGGTTTTTGAAGAAACCAGATAAAACTTGTTTTACTGAGCTAGCCTTCATTGAGTATCTGCCACATGACAGATGCTCTTTTAGGGAGAGAGTGCAGCAATATTAGAAGAGTCAAAATTCTCCCTCCCCCCCATGGAGTTCACCCTCTGACTCTGATGAAGTGTTGGGTGATGGGAGCAGCTCTGGCCATGTGGACTTCAGTGGCACATCAGAGAAGGGCGACACTCAAGCTGAGCTGAAATCTGCAGAAGGCACACAGAATCTGAGGTCATAGAGCTCTTGGAGAGGAGCCAGGAAATGCCAAGGTGTTCTACCAGCCAGAGGATAGCAGCAAGAAAGTACAGTCATGGCAGAGAAAGTGAGGGGTGGTACAAGGTTAGCCCAAAGATAGAGGCTGGCTGGCTGTAGGAGGGTGATGAGACTCATCACACAGGGCAAGATGGGCCCAGGTTGCTCTGCACTTGGGCACAGGGTTTCCAAGAGGGGATGCTTAAGATATTCAGGTCCCGGTGCTGCACCCCGGGTAGGAGCTGCATGTTGGCTGCCACGCTTGCCCTGGGGCTACGGCGATGCCCCTGCTCCCCAGGTTGTGACTTCAGGGTGGGGTGGGTGACAGACAGACAGACTGACCTACAGATCCTCACTGGCTCTGGAATGCGTGCATGGAGTAGAGGTGATGGGGAAGGGCAGACCCCGCCGGTGTCCCTGTTAGAGCCCAGGAACTGTCAATCACAGGGCTTGCTTGAAAGCCACCTGGTTCAGGCCCCTGTACCATACACACATATATATGGATTGAGCTCAGAGCCTTGTTAATGGTGAGAGGGCCCACTTTTGAAGTACCCGGTGTGAGAGACAAGCACATGAACCAATATGGTGCTTCCTTTTCAAAAGTTGCTGGAGAAGAGGCTGGGAAGATGGCTCAGTGGTAGAATGCTTGCCTTGCATACATGAGGCCCTGGGTTCAATTCCCTCAGCACCACATAAGCAGGAAAAGCTGGAAGTGATGCTATGCTCAAGTGGTAGAGCACTAGCCTTGAGCTGAAGAGCTTGAGGGAGAGCGCCCAGGCCCAGGGTTCAGACCCTATGATCGACAAAAAAAAAAAAAAAAAAAACTGGAGAAATACAAGAACATCAATGAAAATGAGCTCCTTGGCAAACTGTCAGAGGAGGAACTAAAACAGTTGGAAAATGGCCTAGATGACCTTGATCCTGAGAGTACAACACTTGGGCTTGATTTCAACAGAAGGACCAGACACAGAAAACAGCCACTGGCCCATTTGACCTGGGTCAGATGGTACAGTTGAGCAGTTGTGTGAATGCCCGGAGTGTGGCTTACTGGTTTAAGAAGATGTTGGTTGGATGGTCAGTAGTCTATTGGACTGTGAGAGTGGCGAATAAGAGAGGGGCTTGCATTTGAGCTGTTGATGAGGCAGTTGTGTAGTTTGTAGGTAACTTTGAAGCCAGGAGACTGGAGGAGATAAGAACGTGGGCCCTGTGGCACCCCTAGTCATTCAGGTGAGCAGGAAATGTAAAGGAGATATAGAGAACATTGAGAATAGGTGTCTTTGTAAGAGCAGGCAGAGGGAGCAGTTCGGATTTAGACATACGGAGGTTAGTAGTGTCCTTGGCAGATGGTTTTACCAGAATGCAATAGGTACAGGCTTTTGATGGTGCCCAAGAAGGAATGAGAGGATAGGGTTGTAAATGACAATTGTCGGATGAGTCACAAAGGCTCCAGAGGATTGGCGTGGTGGCTATAGGGTCATAATGTGGGCTTAAGCAGTTTGTTCATGTACGAGACCTAGCTCTTCCTCTTCTTAGTCAGAGGTTCTTCAACTTCCTGGTTATTCAGGAATCACCCTGGAGTCCTCTGGTTCTTTAACGTATCAACAAAACCTTCTGGGTAGAACCTGAAAATACTTTCAACACTCATGACTTTTACCATCCTCTCTTGTCCGAATATCTTTTTTTTTTTTTTTTTCAAAGAATAAAAACCAATTTAATGTGGAAGTTCTTCTTTTTTTTTTTTTGGGTCCGGTCGTGGGGCCTGAACTCTGGGCCTGGGCGCTGTCCCTCAGCTCTTCAGCTCACGGCTAGCGCTCTACCACTTGAATCACAGCACCACTTCCGGGCTTTTTTTCTTTTTGCTTATGTGGTGCTGAGGAATCGAACCCAGGACCTCAGGCATGCAAGGCAAGCACTCTACCACTGAGCCACCTTCCCAACCCCTTAATGTGGAAGTTCTTGGGAAACAAAAGGGCTGTCTTTTTGTCCTTCAAGTTCCCATAATTTTTTCTTGATTTTTTTCTCTGGGTAACCGTTTTGTAGAATGGGCACTGTGTGTGCACTTTATAGCAAAGTGTTTCAGATAAGTATCTGCTTCTTAGGACAGGAGAATGAGTGATGTGAGTGCTGTCTAGTTGCAGGATGCAGTGTCCAGGGAAGTTGCCCTTGCTAATGGAGGAAGGAGAAGCAGAGGGGTCTGTGAGTAGCACCTCTGCACACTCTCATGCACCTAAGTTAACAGCCAACACTATGCATTCCTGTAAGGTGAGAATGGACTAGAAAGTACAGGCCTGCCAAACAGGGTAAACCATACCTTCAAGATGGGATGAGCATGACTCAAAGGCCATTGGGGCTTTCTGAGCAATACTTATACCTTGGTTGTATATCTGGGTGACAAAAACTTCTGAAAACAATCATAGGTAGTGAAAACATTAAAGCTGAACTTTTGCAGTGATGAAGAGTGAGCGAGTTGTTACTGACAAACCTGCTGTGTGGATTTGTGCTTCATCGGCGGTAGGCATACTGATCATCATCGGACTTGAAAGCACGTTGCTTATACCCAGAACAATAGCTCCTGACTTTGTAGTGGCAGAACAAAAGTTTTTAATGGCAGAAACTGAGATTACCACTTAACTGTCGCTTCTTGTTGGTAGGAGAAGTGAGCCCAGGAAGCAAGTGGGAAGCCTAGCCTCACTCTCGGATGTACCCCCCGTGAGGAGTGGACTCAGCTCCCTGGCTGGAGCCCCTTCCTTAAAAGACTCAGAGAGTAAGTGTCTAAATACACACAAATACTTTTTTTTTTTGACAAACTAGTGTGTAATTGTTGATTTTCTTCCCCCAGGAACGTGTGAAATATAGATAGTAATTTTATCATTTAGATTTTTCCAATTAATAGTGTTTTTTTGTTTGTTTTAAATTTCTTTTCATTTATTTTTGTTGTAAACGGTACTGTGGTCCCTTAGTATCCACAGTTTATGGTTCTAGGAGACTGCTACTAATAAAAAAATTAATGCTCAAGATGCCTAAAGTTATTACTGTGTTTTGGTTGCCTTTTTTCCTGTAATGTCAACTTCTGCTAAAGACATACAACCTTTAAACAGGTGTAAAATGTACACGTTCATCATTTAAGGTAACATGCCTTTTTGACTAAGGACAATTTCCATAACTAACCTTTTGGGGCACTGTTTGCTTTTGGAAAGCAGATTTTCACAGAATTCAATCCACAAGGCAGTACTTGTGGATTCCACGAAAACAACTGATGGACTGACTGACTGAGGCAGTGAGGGAATTAAAAGGTTTGGGCTTAAAAGTCAAAACTTGAACCCTGTGTAATACATTCTTACTTTTAAATTTTGGCTCCCTCAGGGATTGAACCAGGGCCTTATGCTTCCTTGGTGAGGGGGAGCTCTCCCATTTGAGTCCTTTTGTTTTTGTTTTGCATTTGAGATAGAGTCTTACTGACTTTGCTGGGCTAGACTTGAACTGGAGATCCTCCCACCTCTACCTCCATAGTACAGGATTATAGATATGTGCAACCATGCCAGCTTTCTCTGGCCTTTTCCTCTGCTATAGGAACACTTCAAGGAAATATACTTCTATGTTGACTTATTATTATATAATACAACATATATATATATATATATATATATATATATAGCCCCAGCTAATGATGATCTGGCATATGAGTTTTGGATTTTATGTAAATTTTATTCAAAAGGAAATCATACCTTGAACTTTGATCCTCTGTCCTCTATCACAGTATTGGACAGCAGGAACTGGAACTACACTCAACCACAGGACCCTAAGGGAAAGATGCTGTACAGTGCACTGTGCTGTGTTGTTCAATAGGTTAGGTCTAGTAAATACAGTTTTCATTTATAATCTCTTATTGGATATTCAAAGTGACTTGTTGGTTTTAAGTCCATTTTTTTAAAAAGTGGGGTTCACGTTTATAATTCTAACTCCTTGGGAAGTAGAGACAGTAGGATTGAGCTTGAGCTGTCTGAAAACAAAACAAAAAAATTGTTCTGTGAAACTAGGGTAATCATGATAGGAATGTTAGATGAAACACGGTTTGCAGGACCATAGATCTGGGATGTCTTTATGTGTACAAGAGACAGAGATAGCACACCTGGAATTGTGTGTAGCCCTAAGGCAAAGTCTGGTGGCTCATGCCTGTAGCTCTAGCTATTCAGGAGGCTGAGATCAGTCTGAGGATCATATTTCAAAGCCAGCCCCAGCAGGAAAGTCTGTGGAAACTCTATCTTCAATTAACTATCAAAAAGACAGAAGTGAAGCTGTGGCTCAAGTGGTAGAAAACTAGCCTTGAGAATAAAAACTCAGGGACAGCACCTAGGCCCTGAGTGCAAGCCCTAGGACCACACACATACACACACACATATACATACTCTCTCTCTCTCTCTCTCTCTCTCTCTCTCTCTCTCTCTCTCTCTCTCTCATACCTAGGTCCTGAGTTCAAGCCCTAGGACCACACACACACACACACACATTCATACATGTGCACACCCAGCATGGCCCTAAATGTGTAGTTCTGCAGTCCATACTTTGTGCCAAATCACTGTCAGTATAGCACATACCTGTGAGTATGGACACAGGTTTGCTTCTTCAGAGCTTCCTGGCGTAGTCTTAAGAAAACCTTCAAATAGCTGACAAGCAATTTCAATTGAACAGACCCGTTTGTGCGTAGTGTCTTGCTCAGTGTCGCCCCTTCCACCATCCTCTCTTCCATCACCACCTGTCTCGAGTTTCCTAGCTCCGTTTTCAGGTCTGCACATTGAGTTGCCCACATTCATCTTTCCATTCACCCACCCACTGGTGTTACTCAAAGTATGTCTCATGTCTTGATACTCATTTTGTTGAACTGACCAAAGGAGTCACACTGCAGAATTCTGTTTCCTTTATCATACTTCAGTCAGTTTGCTTGTATGTATGCTTTCGTATCTGTTTATATTTTAGATTGAATATCACATATGAGAGAAAACATGCACCCTTTGTTTTTCTGAGCCTGGCTTACTTCATATGATTTGTTGTAGGGTCCTCCATGTCTTTGCAAACAATATATATAATATTCTTCCTGATGGATGAATAAAATTGTGTGTGTGTGTGTGTGTATACACATACCACATTTACATTTTCTTGATGCATTCATTATAGGACATCTGGTCTGGGTCCACCATTTGGACTGTTATGAATACTGTTCAGGAATGGCATTGCTGGATTATAGGGTAGTTGGCTTTTTTTTTAAAATTTTTTTTAAGGAATCTCCATAGTGACTTCCACAGTCATCTCCTGAATTGACTTTCTACCATCATTATAATATAGGGTTCCTTTTCCCTACATCCTTGTCAGCATTTTTGTTGATGGCATTGTACCTGGAGTGAGATAGAATCTCAGGGTTATTTTCATTTTCATTTCCTTTATAGCCAGGGATGCTGAGCAGTTCTTCATATGTTAATTGACTATTTTCACTTCTGAGAGAGTTCTATATCATTCCTTTAGCCTATTCATTAATTGGGTTATTATTTGGGGTTTTCAAAACTCCCTGTATATTCTAACCTTTGTTAGATATACAGCTGGCAAGGATTCTGTAGTCTCTTTTCAGATTAGTGATGATATCCTTCACAGTGCTGTTGAGCTTGATGTAATCCCTGTCAGTTCTCCTTCCTATTTGGTGAATGACTGGAGTTATAATTCAGGAAGTTTCTGCCTATGCCACAAAGTTCTAGTGTTTACTTTTTCTTGTTGTAGTTTCAAAGCAGATCTTGAGGTGTTTCATCTCCTCTGAATTGGTATTAACACAGGGTGACAGTGATTCCATTCTATCGTTCTGCATGTGGATATCCTGTTCTCCCTTCTCCATTTATTGCAGAGGCTTTTTTTCAACATGGACTTTAGGCTCTCATGTCAAAAATCAGATGGCTATAGATATATAGGTTCATTTCTGGGTCTTCTAATTTGTTCTATTGGTCTTTAGGTCTTTTTTTTTTTTTTCCTGGTACCAAGCTGTTTTTTATGGCTCTGTAGTAAAGTTTGAAGCCTGGAATTGTGATATCTCTAACAATGCACCCCCATTTTTGTTGTTGAGGATTGTTTTGGCTATTTGGGGCCTATAGTGATTGCAGATGAGTTATAGAATTGGGATTTCTATAGCTGCAAAGAATGACATTGGGATTTTGATGGGTTTTGCATTGACTTTGGCAATATAGCTATTGTCACAGTATTAATTCTGCCAATCCATAAACAGGAGAGTCTTTCCACCTCTGGTGTCTTCAATTTTTTCAAGGTTTTCTACTTTCACTGTAGAGGTCCTTCCTATCTTTGGTTTGGGATTTGTGTGTATCTGTGTGGGTGTGTTGTCCTGTGGCTTGAACTTGGCCTGGTCATTGTCCCTGAACTTTCATGCTTAAGGCTAGTAGTATTCAACCAATGGAGCCAAGCTCTATTTCTGGCTTTTTGATGGTTAATTGGAAATAAATAATCTCACAGACTTTTATTTGTGCTGGATTTGAACCACAATCTTCAGATCTCAACCTCCTGAGTAGCTAGCATTACAGGCATGAGCTACCTGCTCCTAACTTTGGTTAAGTGTATTCCTAGGTACTTTCTTTGAGGCTATTTTTCTGTTAATTTTATTCTCTTCTTTCTTACTAATGTAGATAAATGAGGAATCTCCATTATTGGTTTTGTAATTTGTGGTACAGTTGTGATTAGAACCTACAAGTATGGAATCTCAATGTTGTTTTGGTTTGCAAATGTTAAGCAAAGGATATTTAGCCAACAAACTAAAAAGACAGCCTATAGAATGGGAGAAGATTTTTGTCAGCTACACATCAGAGAATGGCCTAATACCCAGAATATACAGTGAACTCAAAAAAAATAAACCAACAAAACCAATAACCCAATTAATAAATGAACTAATTAGCAAAAGACAGTCTTAGAAGAAGAAGAAGTGAAAAGGGCCAGTAGAAGAAAATACTCAACAGTTTGAACTCTTGAATAAATTATCCACTGGTGAACTTAGCCCCCTATGGTCCAGTCACACTACCAGCTAGGAACTGGACCTTTGCCATGGAATGGGACACCCTGCATCCTTACAACCACAGCCATGATCATTATGGAGGATGATAGTTTAGGGAGGAGGACTCTGGGACCTAAGGATTGAGGAAAAACTGTAAGGCTGGGTTGGTAAATGAGATAGCAATTGAATGGAACATTCCAAGGAAATACATAGTCCAAGAACTTACTGAAATGCCAGTAAAGAGTCTTGTCAGTAAAGAGTCTTGTTTTGGTTAAAAAGGGAGACAGTGTATGAGTCAAACAACTGATAATGACAATTTATAAGTTTTTCTAAGTTGTAGCTTAATACAAAGTCTCAAACTGCAAAAAAAAAAAAAAAATGAAAACACAGCTTAGAGGACATTGTATTCTAAAAGTTACTTTAATGCTGATACTGTTTTTTTTTCCTTTCACAGGTAAAAGAGGAGGTGCAGTTTTGAAAGATTTGAAATTAATCAGTGATAAAATTGGATCGCTTGGGCTAGGTAATTTGATTTTTAATTTTAGTGTTGGTTGCTTTTGGGATAAAGTCTTGGCTGGCGAGGGGAAGAACCTGCATGGGGGATCTTAGTGCTCTTCTTTCAGCAGGCTTTTGCGTAGTTGGCCTGTGTCCAGGGCTACGGCCTGAGGCCGGAATGATGGGAGCTGCAGTCAGTACAAGGAGCTGAGATCACTATCTGGCTTGTCTTGTGGAGCTCAAGCTGTAGTGAGGGAGGAGGGAAGTCACAGGAGCTGTAGAATTTTGCAGGTTAGAGGGCATTGTCATGGGGCACGGAGATGGGCATGATCTGCATTTCTGTGCAGAGTTGGTGCAGAGGTAGTGCCATTCTCTGGGTGCTGGGAACACCTTGTCCAGGTCATAGGTTTGAGTTTAATGGAGGAGATAAGTGTGTAAAGATGAGGTGAGATGTGATGTGGTGATAGCAGATGTTGGTAAGTTGCCCTGCAAATAAACTTAGTCCGCCAGAAGTAGGAGACCCAGTGTGACGGAGTTCTGGGCCAAGTGTGGAGAGCATGGCTTTTTCGGCTGTGAAAGTAGCAGGTGGGTGATGTGGAGGGAATGGGGCCGCTGGGCCCCATGGCCTTGTCCTGTCCTCTCTGTGGCTCTGGCGCTGTTGTGGTCCCCTAGGCTGCCAACACTACCCTGGGCATGTAGGGACAAGCCCTTCAGCAGGCTGGTGAGAAAGGGTGCAACCGCGTGCGCACGCGCTCTTTCCATGGCAGCTTCAGCATGTATGGGGCGGTTCTCAGAGTGCGCCTCATCTTCCAGAGAAACAAGTGGGAGTGTTCATGCACAGAGCTTGGGTTGAGTGCCAGATACTTGGTAAAAATCTGGTGTTGCCAGGTTGCTGGGTGTAGGGAGCTTAAAATGAGCTTCCCTTTCTTACCTTGTAAGTGAAACCAATACCATCTTCCCCACTTCAGACTATGTAGGATTTAAGTATGTATACAGAAATTTAAGTACAGTGCCTGGCATGGTAGGGGCCTCTCACATGCTAGCTTCCTTTTTGTGTTACTTTGTTCCCCGTTTGCAGCCTTTTGCAGAAGAATAGATGTTCCCTGAACTACCCGGATTCTTGTTCCACAAGTGCCCCGGAGTCCTGGTAATGCTGAGTGCTGGTGGTGCAGCCCTCGCTCTGTGTGCATCCCGATGTTGCTGGCTGGCCAGCGAGGTGGGCCCGCTCTCCCTCCTCCCTGTTCCTCTGTGGGCGTGAGCGCACCGTGGGCGCGTGCTTTCCCACCGGGCCTCAGCGAGTGTTTACCACTCAGAGCCGTCTTGACTGTGTGATGTCACCACGGTTGCTCTGACCCTTTCTGTCCTGGTTGTTTGTGTTCTTTCACTCTGTTGCCAACCCTTGTCTCTGACGCTCTGTCCTCTTGTCTGAGTAAAGAAAAGGTGGGGAGCGTTCTTTTCCTTGCTGGGGACTAGGCAGGAAGGGGGCAGGTCTGCGGGGCTTGGGCGCATGGATCTGGAGTTTGGGTAGTTCCACAGGCCAGGCAGACCTGCTCACGAGCAGGCGTTTGCCAGTGAGCAAGAAGTAGGAGTCAGTGGAAGTAGTTTTGTTTGGTGGCGTTGCAGCATTGTTGTTTGATGTTATTGTAAATGTACATGACAATGCTCTAGGTATTTTAAGTCATCTCATAGATGTTAGTGGGATTATGTGGGATGATAATGATGCTAGTGACATGTGCCTGGTACTATACAAAGAAACAGCTGCATTATCCTGTGAGGAGGTAGACTGTAGTATTATCTCCATTTTTACGGACAAAGACCCTAGGTTACATAATGTGCCCAAGGATCATAAGCTATTAGAAACTTGACCTATCACCCAAGGGCTGTGATTTACCTCTGTGGTACTCCTTTAGACATTGAAATATTTCAGTTGGAAGGTAAATTCTGAGTTTCCTAAGGATAATTTATAAAGGCTTAGAACATAACCTATTTTAGTTGGATGTACAGTATTAAAGCTATGGAAATGGACAGGTATTCTGTCTAAACCAAGAGTTATGAAACTAAAGAATAGTTATTTTAGGCTTTGTGGGCCTCAGATAATGTCAGTCACATAGTCTTTCTATTATTATTATTTTTAAACTGCAGAAACTGCTCCTGGTTGATTGTACAAAAAAGAGATTATTGGTCAGAGGCAAGAATTAAAGTAAGGGGAAGTGGTGCTTTGCCTCGAGTGGTAGAGTGCTCACCTTGAGCTGAAGAGCTGAGGGATAGCACCCAGGCCCAGAGTTCAAGACCCAGGACTGGCAAAAAACAAAAAACATTAAAGTAAGGAAAAGAGAGTGTTGCAGAAGTCAGGGCAAAGGAGATGGTAAAGGGCTCAGGTTGAGGCAGGCCCTGAGTAGGGCACTCCTAGCTACTCAGGAGGCTGAGATCTGAGGATCATAGTTTAAAGTCAGCCTGGGTAGAAAAGTCCATGAAACTCTTACCTCCTGTTAACCACCAGAAAACTGGAAGTGGAACTATGGCTCAAAGTGAGAGAGCTAGCCTTGAGCAAAAGAGCTCAAGGACAGCGCCAGGACCTGAGCCTGAGTTGAAGCCCCACGACTGACACCCCTCTCCCCCCTCCCCGGCCCTCCCAGCTGGCTCTGCACTGTCCTGGCTCTGGTCTGCTCTGCTCTCTGTTGGTGTTTGCACTTTGGTTCTGGGAGGCTCTCATGCTCTACCACTGCCATTGTTGTTGACTGGCACTTGCCAACCAGCCGCCACTGTGGTTTGTTTATTGGAAGATTTGCTTTAAGCATCCAGATTAAAAAAAATAAAGACAGCTTAATTCAAGCTGTAGTAAAATCCAAAATCTTAGGTGAAGGTGTAGCTTAGTGGTAGAGGACAGGCGTAGCATACATGAGATCCTAGGCCCAGTCCCCACCTCCATCCCTTCACCAATTGTCAAAGTTTCCAGTAGAAGCTATTTTGCTTTCTCCCGCTTTTCCCCATGCTCCGCCTGGTATTGCCTGTCTCCTGTTTGG
This sequence comes from Dipodomys spectabilis, assembly GCF_019054845.1. Taxonomy (NCBI): domain Eukaryota; kingdom Metazoa; phylum Chordata; class Mammalia; order Rodentia; family Heteromyidae; genus Dipodomys; species Dipodomys spectabilis. Next base: position 258,230 of record NW_024870803.1, on the reverse strand, counting down.
CACTTGCAGCCCCTAAGCTTTAGAGGCTCTATGTAGATAGGCTTTATTCTAGAGAGCATCGTGGAAGCTTGTTCCCGGCCAGTGCTCTTGTCAGGGGCTCACACAGGGTGAGTGCAGCACTAGCAGTGGCTTAGTTTCTTTGTTTTGTTTTGTTACTCTGTCATACATGCCGGACACCTGGCTCTGGCTTTGCTCTATATAACACCATTCTGTTACCTCCCATTCTTTCCGAAGCACACTTCTCTCGGTGCTCAGAGTGTCCATGGGAAAGTGGACGTCAGGTTTCACTGCCTGGTCATTCACCCATTAGCTTCCATTCACACTTAGTCTGAAACCCAATCATTGTTTCCAGACCCTGGGTGCTGTGGCCTCTGCCAGCTTTGTCTGTCTCATAGGGATTGGTGTCCTCCCTTGATGGTGTCTTTCCTGGCGGGGTTTGTACATGGTTCCTCCTCTGAGAACCACCTCTCCTGGAACTGGTACCTCTGGCCTCCTTATCAGGTCTCAGTGCAGCTGCTGCCTTGCGTTTTCCTGCCGCTCTGGGGCACTGTTCCTTGCCTCTTCCCGTGGAATATCATCCGATGGGTCTGTTGGGGGTCTAGACGTCACTCACATGCGTTCAGTGCATATTAAAGAGTTGTCTTCTTGGACTGACCAGACCTCAGAATCCCCTAAAGTCTAGTCTCCTGTTTGGGGGAGCGGGGACAGTGCTGGCAGTGTCTATGAGCAGCGTGTTGTTGAGCCAGAGTTTCTTCTGCTCTGCTTCTTCCCCTCTGCTGGCCAGCCCTTGCACTCATGGGGTAACTGTTTCCTCAGCTGCCCTAGAATACTTGGAGGCCGTGTCAGCTGTTCTAGAACTTAGACCTTGGTATTCTTGCTCAGCAATCGGGGCATACTTGGAGATGGTTGGTAGCGTGCTCAGCAGTCCAGGCCTCCCGACACACTTGGAGATGAATGTAGTGCTGGACCTCTCTCCTTTCTTAGGGGATTACTGTGGCCCACATGAAAAGGCCGGCAATGATTGGGATGTGTTTGGCTATACTTAGTCACATCCATGAAAGGGGCCCAAAGGCCCCTTGAGTCCTGGGCTGTTAGGTGGTGGTTCCAGTCTTCACCTGCTGCTGTCTGACAGGACCTGCTCTGACTTGCCGCATCCCACCCTTGTAGTCTTTGTCAAATGATACAGCTGGCAAGTTGAGACATCTCCCTAGTTCATAGCAGGGCCACTGGAGAGGTCTTATGGTCCTCACTGTCCTCTGCTGCACCAGGGAAGAGTGACATGGGAGCACTCCTGTGAGCAGCCACCTGTGGGAGCGTGGGCAAAGGCCAGGTGGTGAGTGCTTCCCAGATGTGTCATCATCTAGAACAGCTTTTGTCATTTCTGGTCTTTGACACTTCTGTTTTAATGAAGCAGTATCATTCTTGTAAGATTGTTGAGTAAGAAATGTGTTTAATTTGTAGATACTGGTGAAATGTTTATATAAATGTATAAACATATTCCTTGTCTTAAACTACTAGGTACTGGAGAAGATGACTATGTTGATGACTTTAATAGGTAAGAAAAACATCTAGGCAACTATATAAAAGTGTACATATTTGTAAATAATTTCTGAATACAAATGAGTGTGGCCAAGTTACATTAGAGTCTTATTTTGGTGTTTTTTATTCTTTTTTTCATTATGATTGAAGATGAATGAAGGTTAATCCAAAATTTGTATATTTTGGACCATTTTTTTACATTAGAATATAGATATCTACCTTACGTTGAAGGACATGGTAAGAATAAAAAAATAACATTTAAGAACCAGGCTGAGGCCAGGCCGCTGGTGAATCACACTTGAAATCCTAACTACTCAGGAGGCTGAGACCTGAGAATGTAGTTTGAATTTTTTTTTTTTTTTCGGGTCCGGTCATGAGGCCTGAACTCTGGGCCTGGACACTGACCCTCAGCTCTTCAGCTCAAGGCTAGCGTTCTACCACTTGAGCCACAGCGCCACTTCTGGCTTTTTTTCTTTTTGCTTATGTGGTGCTGGGGAATCGAACCCAGGGCCTCAGGCATGCAAGGCAAACGCTCTACCACTGAGCCACCATCCCAGCCCTCTGAGAATGTAGTTTGAAGCCAGCTTAGGCAGGAAAGTCTGTGAGACTCTTATCTCCAATAAACTACTCAGAAAAAGCCAGAAGTGGTGCTGTGGCTCAAGTGGTGGAGTGCTAGCCTTGAGCAAAAGAAGCTCAGGGACAGTGCCCAGTCCCAGAGTTCATGCCCCAGGACTGGCAAAAAAAATTTTTTTTTAAATAGGCTAAATGTGGCATGCCTGTAATCTCTACTACTCAGAAAACAGAAAAAAGGATATGGAGTTTGAGCCAGCTTAGGAAAAGTTACTGAGACCATCAAAAACAAAATATGAACAATAGGACTGGTAGTATGGCTTTAGTGGTAGAGAGCTTGCCGGTCATGCACTAGGTCCTAGATTCAATCCCCATTACTGAAAAAAGAGGAGGAGTTGCCTGTGTTTTGTGGTAAGTTAAAAAAATTGCTGGAAGTGGTGCTGCGGCTCAAGTGGTAGACCACTTGCCTTGAGCTGAAGAGCTGAGGAACAGCATCCAGGCCCAAAGTTCAAGCCCCATGACCGACCCCCCCCCCCAAAAAAAAATTGTCCCTTCTAGTTATTATTCTGATTCAGATGACATTTAACATTTTGTATCAGATAGCTTTCTTATATACATGAAGATAGTCTATGAGCTGTCTAGTAATATGGAAGTAATATTTGTTGTGGATCTGATCGCAAATCTTAAAATTAGATATCTGATTATTTTGATTGTTTTTGTCCCATTGGAAATTTGTATTTTATTTATTTATTTGGTGCGGTCCTAGGGCTTGAACTCAGCACCCGAGTGCTATCACTGAGCTTTTTTTGCACTAGGCTAATATTCATCCACTTGAGCCACAGCTTCACTTGTGGCTTTTTGGTGTTTAATTGGCTATAAGTATCTCACAGACTGCCCAGGCTGGCTTCAAACTGCAGTTCTCAGATCTCAGCCTCATGAGTAGTTAGGATTTTAGCGGCATGAACAAGTGGCATCCTCCTGTCTTTATTTTTTAGCAGAATAACTTACCCAGTTTTTTTGAGGAGAGTATGACATAGCTGAAACATTAGAAACCTTGGTTTGTTTCTTGCTACTGTGTTTATTGTCACAGGTGAACTTTAGTTCTCATGCCCACTGAATTGAGAGGATTATTGCTGCTGCCTTTGCTAAGTTGTTTTAAGGGTTGCATAAAATGATATGTATGAAATTTATATTTGATGTTACATTTTACTTAAGATAGCTGTAAATTTGAAAACTGGTGGTTTTTCTCTTAAGAATCGTTATCTCTTCTTTTCCCTTTTATAATTAGTGCCAGCCACCGCTCAGAAAAAAGTGAACTAAGTATTGGTGAGGAGATTGAGGAAGACCTTTCTGTGGGAGTGGACGACATCAGTACCAGCGATAAAGTATGCCGTTATCATTTCCCATAGAATGCTGTGTGCCTGTTCATTGATCTGCGGGAGGCTTCAGGAGGTTATTCTCATTAGCAGGAAAGCAGTTGAAAATTGTGAAAAGTGCATGCCAGAATTACCTAATAAGTATGCAAGGCTGTCTCTGTGGTCACATAACTTGAAAGCTCAGTGCTTCTTACAGGACTGACTTGTTACTGGGTCGCTCGGCTTACTGCAGCGCAGTGCAGTGAGGGGTGCCACAGGGATCAAAACCAGCATCAGGATTTCCTGCCTTGGTGCTGTGCAGGTAGAAGTTGTATAGAGTGTGGTCGGCTCAGGGGCAGCTGTTATACGTGAACAGGTAAGGCATGACCAGACTAGAGCCAACAAGAGACAGGAGGCCAGAGGTACATGGTGAGCAGATCATTTGGGTTCACAGTGGAGCTTTTCATGCATGCACTTAAGATAGTGAAGGATGGCACCTTAGGATCATGTCTGTCCATATGAAACAGTTGTGCTCACAGCTCCAGGGGGGTCTGGCTTCCCTGCCCTGGAGGAGGGGTCTGGTGCCTCCCAGAATGAGCAGGGCTTGCCCATGGGTTTGGTTATCACATGAGGGGAGGCCTTCATGGTCTTGAAACCAGAGTCAGCACAGCTTGGGCTTGCATTCTTGTTTGTAGATACATGTCATCATCTTACGTTTGCGTTGTTTATTCATTAGGTGAAACAATGCCCACCTCACAGTATTGTTTTGAGGGCGAAATGATAATATGTACATTCCTTCTCTGATGCCTTATACTTTACAGACTTAAGCAATATGATTTCATAAATGTTACACAGAATGGGCTGCAAAGGGAAGTGCAATCAGTTCTCTTTATGTTGTGAATGTAGAGGCCACCTGTTAACCTCCTGGCATTATCACCAAGTGCAAAAGTAGACAAGAACAGGAGATAAGAGAAGATAAAGTAAGAGATGGGAGTCGTGGTGTTGAGCTCCAGTGGGCACAAGTTCTGTCTTGTCACAGACACTTGGGTTTTATCGAAGAGTACTATTCTGTTGTACCATACACCACCCACTTTACCTTTTTCCATTTCCTGGTGATTGGGATGCAGATGTCTTTTCAGTGCTGATTTCATTTCTTCAGCACACTGATGTCATTTCTTCTGGAGAAATACTTAGGACTTGATCGCGAGTTCTATTTTTAATTTTTAAAATTAATTTATTAATGGGCTGGGATGGTGGCTCAGTGGTAGAGCGCTTGCCTTGCATGCATGAGGCCCTGGGTTCGATTCCTCAGCACCACATAAGCAAAAAGAAAAAAGCCGGAGGTGGCGCTGTGGCTCAAAGTGGTAGAGCACTAGCCTTGAGCTGAAGAGCTGAAGGACAGTGCCCAGGCCCAGAGTTCAGGCCCCATGACAGGACGCCCCCCCCCAAAAAAAAATTAATTTATTACTACTATTATTATAATTATTTTTTTTGCCAGTTGTAGGACTTGAACTCGGCCTGGGCACTGTCCTTGAGCTTTCGTGCTCTGCCACCTGAGCCACAGCTACACTTCTGTCTTTTGTGGTGTTTAATTGGAGATAGTCTGTCAGGCTTTGCTGCCAGCCTGGCTTCAAACCATGATCCTTAGATCTCAGCCTGCTCAGGTCACTAGGATTATGGGTATGAGCTGCCAGTGCCCAGCTTCTGTTTTTAATTTTTAATTTATTTTTTGTCACTTGTGGAGCTTTAACTCTGGGCCTGGGCACTGTCCCTTAGCTCTTCAGCTCAAGGTTAATGCTCTACCACTTGAGCCACAGCACCACTTCCAGTTTTCTGAGTGGTTTATTGGAGATAAGAGTCTCATGGACTTTCCTGCCTAGGCTGGCTTTGAACCATGATCCTCAGATCTTAGCCTCCTGAGTAGCTAGATTACAGGTGTGAGCCACTGGTGCCTAGTTTTTAATTTTTTAAGGAGCCTCCATTCTATTTTCTGTAATAGTTGTGCTTATTTCCATTCCTACCAACATTCTTGTTAGCACTTGCTCTCTTCTCTGACTTTTAAAAAATTGTTACTAAGATTTCTGAGTCCTTTATATATTCTGGATATCGGTCCTTTTTCATATTCTGCAAATGCTTTCCCCCTCTCTGTCTCTGCCCAGTGATTGCCTCCTTGCTGTGCAGAGCTTTTTAATTTTTTTTTAATCTCATTGTCTACTTTTGCTTTTGTTCCTTATGCTGTCTGGTCCAAAAATTTCTTTGTCCTGAAGCATTTCCCCTGTGTGTTCTTCTGGTAGTTTCATATCAAATATTTAAGTTTTTAAAAATATTTTTTGCCTTTTTATGTTTTTAAAGGAGGAAATTTGTCTACTTATATCCACCCCCTTCTATCTTTTATAAAGACTCACATTGTTCCTTACTCAATCTTGCAATCCAAAACATTACCCTTTGTAATCTTACCTTCAAACTGTAGACTTTTTTGTATAAGCTGGATTTGCATTCAAAATATAAGATCTTTAATGTTCTTAATACTTTTCTTGGTAAGAAATGACTTTACACCAGGAATACTATGGGACCAAAAGGGAGAGAGAAGCTCTATTTACTTACATAAGAGGATTTTAGTCCTGACTTGGTTTCTCTGCATACAAAGAATAACAACACGACCAGATGTGAAGAGGCATCTTGGCGCTATCTTGGGAGGGAACCTTCTTGTCCCCACAAGATGCCCTTGCTCTTGTGTATTAGCTAGCCCAGTCTGTCGTACTTCTTCCCTACAAGACCACAGAGGAGACACCATAGGATTTTCAGGCCATGTTTTTTGTTTTTTGTTTTTCCATATGTACTCCATTTGACCATTGGATTGAGAAAATGGTCACAGATGATACACAGGCAAGTGGGTCTAGCTAGATCCTGTGGGCCAGTCCTGATGTAGTGACTGGCTGCTCCAGGTAAAGATGCTCTAGATGAGGCTGAGAAGATATGTGGGACAATCTGCTGTATTTTTTCCAGTTCTGGAGCCTGTCTTGAACTTTGGTTTTGCCCTTACTTCCCAGCCTTTATTATGCTTATATAAAGCAAAGCATTGACCTCAAGAGGCTGCTAGTCTACTAACCAGGCCTTTGGCTTTCTAGCACTTAGATTTTCTAGGTGTTTTATGAGTTTTAAATAGGAAGCAGGTTATAGAGTATAAAATACATTATTGCATTGTACTTTTAAACTTAATTTATACTCATATTGACATTCTTTTTTTTTTCCCCTTGGAAAACAAAGCTTGATAATCTCACACAAGACCTGACAGTCTCTCAGCTCAGTGATGTCGCAGACTTTCTGGAAGACGTGGCGTAGCCGGAAGAAGGACGTGTTCTCACCAACACAGACAAGGGACTCATCCGCTCCATTTGTTTTGTGTGTTTCAGACAATCACTTTTAGCTGGAATGTCTGCTCCCTATTGGTGCCTTGCATTTCAAAAAAGACTTGCAGATATTTTTAAAATTAACTTTTCATTTTATGAAACAAAATACTTCCCTATATGAGCCCATGTGTGTAAGATTTAAATTATTCTTATTTTGATTTAGCTGTACATTTCTCTGAGGAAATTGATAGTCTACACCCAAAGTTCATTACAGGGAGGAACTTCTGTGCTGAGTAGTGCATAGAGATGGGTCACTGAAGCTGTAGTCTCTTCTGGCTTCAAGCATGGCTGCTGGGGTGTGGAGATCTTTGAAAAACCATGCCTTGCCCTAGGCTCTGAAAGCAGGACCTGTCTACTGTTTGTATCGGGTTTGTATCGCGTGTGCCAGCACATAATGGTGCAGTGACCTGGTACGCTGGTGTCGTCATACTCATGTGAAATTTGATGTGTCATCGTGAATTTGTATTTCTTCCATTTGGAAGGTTTGTTAGACCATTAAGGTTTTATTAAAGTACTCTTGTGTGGCTATTTAGTTCTGCTTGTTTTAAAGAAACCTAGAAGTGGTTATGACTTAATTCAGAGTTGTAGATACCAGATTTACGGTTGCCGTTCTGCCTTTAGTCCATGCACACAGCTGCAGTCACACAAGTTCTCTTCATGATATAACTTATTACTTGTAAAGATGCCTTGAAACATATTAAAACCAAAATGCATCTGAAGTCAAGCAGTGCTTTTATTTCAGATATGACTATATTTAAATCCAAATTGGAATGAAAGAGTAGTAATGGCCTAAGACCATATATGATCAGTTTGGCAATCTTCACTGTAAATAATTTTATTGTAATCCTTCAAAAATACAATTGCAAGTGGTCTTATAAGAAAGCATTGTGGCCAGGTGCTGGTGGCCACACCTGTAATCCTAGCTACTCAGGAAGCTGAGATCTGGTGATTAAGGTTCAGAGCCACCTGGATAGAAAGTCTGAGATGCTCATCTCCAGTTAACCACTTAAAAGAGCTAGAAATGAAGCTGTGCTTCAAGTGGTAGCATGCCAGCTTGAACTAAAAGGCCTGGGATTCACGTCCCAGTACTAGCATCAAAAACAAAAAAGCATGCTGCTACTGTGATGTAGGTTACTGACATATATAGTGCCAGGTATTTTAAAATGTGCAAGTGGGAAAAACAAAGAAGATGTTTACATATCCTTATGCATGTAAGTAAAGCCTAAGGTATTCACTTTTTTGTGCTTTTCTATTTCAATTATGACTTCACTAATAAAAACAGCATAATAGACCTAATTTGTTCATCTTAGTAAATATGCAGATTTCCAGTAATGCCAATATTAATGTATTTATCAGACCCTACAATGTAGAGGAAATGAAATTTAGTAAGGATTAAGGCTCTCTGACTTTGGAGTCTGGCATTGTAAGCACTAAGTGATGCGGAGCCATGAGTGTGACGAGGAAGCAGGGCAGCAAGAGGGCTGAGCGGCTTCGGAGGCCCGCACTATTTCTGGGTACTTCAGGTGTGGCCTGCTCTGTCGCAGTTGGCTTTCCTGCTCCTGTTCTTCTCCGGTAGACTTGCACTGTGAGGGTGAGATTTGTGCTTGTTGGTTGCACGTTGCCTGTGGTCTCTGGGCACAGGGCTTTTGTGTGGCCCGCTGCATCTGGATGACTGTGGTTTCCTTTTCATATTTCATGCAAGCTGTATTTCAGTGCATGTGGCCCAGTTACTCAGACCTTTTGGATCTCTTAGGAGTATGGGGAGAAAAATGCCAAATTTGCAACTTTGATATCAATTAAATGCATTTGAGTAGCTTAGAATTCTAATAGGAAAAAGCTTTGTTTCACATGGGTTCCTTGCTGAGATATTAACCTGTTAAGCCATAGGATATGAAATGAGCCAGGCATCGGTGGCTCACACCGAGCTACTCAGTAGGCTGAGATCTGAGGATTGTGGTTCAAAGCCAACTCGGGCAGGAAACTCCGTGGCGTTCTTATCTCCAATTAACCACCAGAAAACTGGAAGTGGTGCTGTGGCTTAAATGTTAGAGCACTCACCTTGAGCTGAAGAGTTGAGGAGCAGCACTCAGGCCCAGAGTTCAAGCCCCACGACCAACCAGAAAAAAAAAAAAAAAAAGATAAGAAATGACAGACTTTACATATGATCAGTGTTTTCTTTTTATTGGAAATACTCAGGAAATATATTTTATAATAGCCTTTTAGTATTTTAGTGACTTAAAGTCCCACTTTTCATTCACTGATGAGCTTTACAAAAGAATAGAAGCACTTCCTTGTTACTTTCTCTGTACACTTTGTCTGAGGTGCAGTAGCAGCTGTGGCCCATCACAGACCCTCCTGGGATGTGCCATCCTCACCTTCTGCCTACTCAGCAGCCCACACAGGCTCCTACGCAGGTCAGGCTCAGGATCCCTCATCATGTCTCCCCTCTGGATGGCCTCCCTAGCACTGCGCAAGCCTGGTTTGCCTTGCTCTCATTTTCAGACACATGTCTAAACTAAAGATCCTCTCTCATTGTCACCTTCGCCCTGTGCATGTCCTTATACTCTGCATTGATCTTGCTTACTCATTTATTTTCCATTCATTGTCTGTGACCTCCATGACAGCAGGGCGATCTATCTGTAGATGGCATTACAAGCACTATTATCACACATTACCATTCTAACCATTAAATGGTGTGTGGGTGTGTATATATAAATACACACACATATATATATACACATACCTCTACAAGTATATAGATAGAAGATGTATAATATTTATGCAACATAACTTTTGTCATATATAACATTAAAATATAGGCCACCTTAGAATGCTTGTCAACATAGGAAGCTTTGCAGGTTATCTTGCTATTTTTTCCAGATTAGTTCAATTTTCCACTGTGGTTTGATGTGCGTGGTTTAAGAAATAATGTACCTGCTGAGTGAGGGCTGTTAGGTAACAGCCACCATGCTATGAAACTCCACATCCCAGTCCCTCAGCCTTGGAACCTTGGGTGATAGGGCGGCTCAGGGAGGCCTGTTCTCATTAACTGAACCTTGAAACATTTGACAGAATAGTGAACATGGACTTAAAATACAGTTCTGTTACTACTCTTTCTTGATACTGCCATTTGCTCACTCACTTGCCTGCTCAGCTAGTGTTCTTCTACTTGAGCCATACCTCCAGCTCTGTTTTTTAAATTATTATTTTAGAGATGGGGTTTTCAGGACTTTTCAGTCTGAGGCTGCCTTTAAACCATGATCTCAGACCCTTGAGTAGCTGGGATTATAGGCATGAGCCAACAGCATCCATCTAATTAATACACTTAATGCTGTTGATAATTGTTAATATTTTTTTTTGCCAGTACTTGGGCTTGAACTCAGGGCCTCATACTCTTGCTTGGCTTTCTTTACTCACAGCTTACACTACCACTTGAGCCATTCCTCCAGTTCTGACCTTTTGCTTTTTAATTGGAGATAAGAGTCTTGTGGCATGTCTGCCCAGGATGACTGAATTGTGATTCTCATACTTCAGTCTCAAGTAGCTATGATTATAGGCATGAGCTGCCATTTTTTTATTTAAGATTTTCACTAAGAAAAAAGATCATTCTAAACTGAGTTCAGTTTTTCCAGTGGGGAGAAGGGGCCACCATTTGCTTGAGATTGCCTTGTGACTTTGAGAGTTACCCCAAAGCTGCTGTGAGCTGTGAAACCACAAGATGGAGGAAGCCATCTTGTTACTGTGTTACTGTGCAGAAGAGATTCTCTCCTTCTAAAGCTACTTAGATGACTGGATTTTGATGTAAATGGAAATGAAGTTCTAGTATGTTTAACCACTGGAATTTGATTTGCATTTGAACATAATTTTAATTTTGGAAGAATCAGTGTTGGGATGGATGTGTACCATGACATCTTTTAAACCCATATCATCCATGTACCCATGCTTTTAGTACTAATAAAGGTCTGCTCTACGTTAGGCATCTTAACAAATGTAAGTTTCCTATGATGATGTTTTCTTGTTTTTTGCTTTATTACAAATAACTAAGCCAGGATAGTCAATAATTGATGTGATTAGGGCTTCGTGTGGTGGCTCCTTGCCCACAGGAATCTTAACACAGCAGCCCATACAACAGGCATTCACCAAGATAAATGCTATGGTATGAATCTTTAATGTCTTCCACAACCTTCTGTGTTGGGGGCATGGTCCCCAGCTGGTGGCATGATTGAGAGGAAATGGAACCTTTTTGGAAGTGGGGCCCACTTGAAGGAAGTTAAGTCCCTGGGTTGTGCTCTTAAGGGGCGCCTGTGTCGGGCACTGTGTAAGACACTTGGGCATTGTATCTACAAAACTTAGTCGCACAAATATGTCATTTCCTTCCAACTTTCGGAAGAGATGGCTCCTTGAGGCATGACCAACCTTGGGTCAACAGCCTAATCTGGAACTGTGGTTTGGTTGTTTAATGGAGTCTTTTTTGGGGCAATTTTCTGACAAGTTAGATCCATGTGAAATCAGATCTGTAGTATCTTATCTGTCTGTCTATCCACTTGCTTGAGTTAACCCTCCAGTTTTTACCCTCATCATATGACAGATATATCGAGGTGTCCGTAACCCCCACACATCGCAGTGAGAAGAATGAGGCTCAGAGAGGGTAAGTGATTTATATCACCCAGTTTATCAAGTCTTCTCCCAGAGAAAAGCCTGCATTCCGTGTCCTCCCCCCCAATCCCTAGCACCTTGGACTCGGACCTCATCAGTGCCATGTGTCCAGGCTCCCACCTCTGGTTTGCACCTTTTAATACTGTAACTAGAGAGAATGTCAACCTTAAAAGGAAACTCGGTAGTTGCAGAGTGGAGTATGGAGGAATGACTTCAACTCCCTCCCACCCCACCCCGTCTTCATCCAGTGACGGCAGCATCCATGTAGAAGGCTCTGCTTGACAAGATGTTTGTACTGTCTCCACGGTCCCCTAGCCTTTTGTGGTAACCACACCACGTCTCCATAGAGGAGAAGTTGGAAAGGAAGTCCCTGGACCACTGCGGAAGCTTCTAGCATGTTCCTCATAAGGGGCATTTACTGTTTCTCTCTTTCAAGTTAAAACCTCTTCCTCTTTGTAGATGACAAATCACAAAATTGACTTGCACTAGATTGCTGCAGCCTTCTCTATCTATGCATCTACTAAGGTGGACTTGAGATCAGGTCACAGATTGTTGCAAAAATGAGATAAGCTGTGTTAAAAAAAAAAAAAAAACCAAAAAACAGAAAACCACACTCTAGTTTTTCATGCCAGTCACGACTTTGCTTATTCATTCACTCCACACCTGCCCGTTACCCGCGGTGCTCTAAGCCAGGAAGACATATCAGGGACAGGAGAGGCCCAGCACCCTCCTCAGACCCTGGGCAGGGACAGGCACGCTGGGGAGGGGCATAGTGTAGGGAACTCTGGTAAGTGGGGAGATCCAGGAGAGGCTAGCCAAGTGTCCGAGTGGGCGGGGGGGGGGGGCTCAGCAGAACAAGGTGAAAGGAGTGGGCAGTACAGCGAGGCAGAGCGCTGTTGCCAGGGTAACAGTTACTGGTGTAAACAATAGGAAGGAGGGAGACCACCAAGCAGGTGGAGACAGTGGCGCCAGACTCTCAGGCCCTGGTTCCCGGTGAGGATGGGGGAGGAGCAAGGTGGAGCATTGAGGGGCACAGAGGACCTCCAGTAGAATAGACATGAATAGAGCTAACAGCCTTAGTCTTGTACCGAGTGGAGAGCAGACAGTGGAGGTAAGATGAGGAGAAGAGCTCTGTGTGTCAGGTGAGGGAGATGGCCAGATGGTTAACAAGGAGTAGGGGATATAGGTTTATTTTAAATCCTGAACAAAAGCTACCCTTAGTTTTTGCTGGTGTGTCTTATTGAGAAATAGAGCTCAGGTCTGGATCCAGGGTTTGGGCCTCTTCACCGAGAGAGCAGCTGCCCTGGGGCTGGGGGGCGGGGGAGGTGTCAGCGTAGGGCTTCCGAGGTCTGTGGATTCATTTAGGGGTACAAATAGGCTGCGGTGGGCCGGGTTGTGTCTGCCTGGAAGCTCGGAACATGAGCTCTACAGATGTGAGCAGTTTGGCTGAGCCCATAACTTGGATGTGGGTGAGCACGGGAGGTCACGTGCAGACGGTGTCAGGGATGGCGTAATGTACCACACAGGGCCACCAGGTCAGCCATGTCCAGCATGGAGGCTGGGGGCAGTATCTCCCTAGAGCGCCTCCCTGGGGAGGCACTTAGCCTGCTGGTGCCTCCACCTGGAAGTTCTGCCTCCTGAGCTGGTTTGGAGCACGTGGTTGAGAAACTTGGCAGTTCATAGTGGAGATGTCCAGTTCTGATGTGAAGTCGCTGAGGGCTGCGCCCTGTGTCTGCTGCTGCTCAGAACAGAGGGCTCAGCAGAACAGTCCACACGTCTCTTCAGTTATTCTATGATGTTGAAAATGGGAGCCAGCCACAGCAGTGTGGAGAGACAGGCCGGTTTCCGGCTGCTCTCATGTTTAATACTCGCAAGTTTTCCTGCAGAAGCCTTGCAGCGGGCTAGCAGGCAGGGCTGTGCTCTGCGCAGAAGTCAGCCTCCTATCTTCTGCCTGTCTTATTTTTGTACTCAAGCATGGACTCAAGGCCTAGAGACTGTCCCTTAGACTGTTTTTTTCCTTTTCTCAGAGCTTGTGCTCTACCACCTGAGCCACAGCTCCAGTTCTGGATTTTTTGTGGTAAATTGGAATTGAGTCTCACAGACATTCCTGCTGGTGCTGGCTTCAAACCATAATCCTCAGATCTCAGCCTCTTGAGCCTGGCTTGTCCTTTATTTTATATTAAATGCATTTCTTTTCAGGGTTATTTCAGTGCACTTTGGCAAACTCATACCAACGAGCCACCCCCAGAACCTTCCAGCACCCCAAAGGGCCGCTGCTGTCATTGCCCCTCCCCACCCCAGGCAACAGCTGTTTTCTGTCACCATTATAATCACTGTCATCTCATAGAATGTACTCTGTGCCTGTCTTCTTTCCTGCAAGATGTGGCCGTGCTCCTAAGCAGCTGGGGGTAGCTGGCCGCTACACCATGTGAGTGCTTGAGACTGGGTGTGACGGGCGATTTACACCATAGGAACTGGCAGGTGCTACCACTCAGGGCTCTTCTGGAGAGCTGCTGGATGAACACTTACACCCGCTCCAGCACACCTCTCAATACTCAGAGTAACCTCCTGCCCCGCTTCTGTCCGGACGGGCAGGTTTTCTAGTGTCTGTGTCTCACTGCCCCGTCCCCTGCCCCTGCCCCTGTCCTGCTCACACCGACTCTCCCACTTCCCCTGTGAGTTCTTATACCATGGCCTCTAGGCCTGCTCTGCTGACCTGGGCATCGCAGGGAGAGGTGGGGGCTGTCCTGAGTGAGCCTAGCCTGACTATGGAGGACGGGTGCGGGGCACTGTTTTCCATTGTCATAGCTCCTATGAGGACAGCAGCAGAGGTTGTGGGCCACCACCAGTGCCCTTGTGGTTCGTCACAAACTGTGCGGAGAAGAGGGGCTTTCCAGAGGAAGCTGCCTCCCCACACCTGAGGGCAGACTCCGGACGTGCCCCGCTTGCCTGGGTTCGGCATCTTTCCTGGAGGGCTCAGGCCTGCTGGGAGGTAGGAGTTTCCTGATCTGTCTCATGCAGTGTTGGAGCCCGAGCCACTCAAGGCCCTTGTGTCCTGGCTCCTGTGGACGTCTCCCTTCCTCATGGCTTCCCAGGAAGCTTGAGACTGGCCCACAAGTGGGTATACTGGCCTCCTCCCCGAGCCTTGCATCTCAAGAGCAGGGAGGCCCACGGAGGCACAGAGGAGAGGTCCTAGCTGCCCTTCCCTCAGCTACGCAATAAACAGTTGCCTGCTCTCCCACAACCAAGGCCTGCCGTCTCTCCTGACACAGACGGCACGCGGCATCAGAACTGCAGCTTCTCTAGCGGCATGCTGTGCCTGCATCCCCTGCAGTGTCTGCCCTGAGCTCCTGGGGCCGCTGGACCTGCCATGTGTGTGAGGAGGCAGACATCGTGCAGAACTGACCCGGCTCCTCTCTCTCAGCCAGCATCAAGTACTCAGCGTCGAGGTCTGGTCCTGCCCATGGCTGTGTCGTCGTCGTCATCTTCGTGGTGGTCTCTGTGGAGGGAAGCCTGGACAGCTGCATTTGAACAGTGGCTCTCCGGGAACGGAGGACTTGTGGTTAGGCAGCACTGGGGACTTGGTGAGCTGCGCTGAGCAGCACCCACAGTCTGTGTTTCACTTCTAGCCTACCCCCCGGCTCACGTGGTCACACAACCACATCGCACATTCGCACCCTTTAACAGAACAACGTGCTAACACCTAAACTCTTGGGACTGATTTTTGACTTAGGTTGTCATTATATTCCTGATTTATTTTTAATGATCTGTCTTTATGGGTTTTGCTCATACTGGGCAAACACTACCACCGAGCTATTGCTTCCACCCATGTCCTTGATTAGCACTGTGTGAGTCTCCATAGGTCAGGACACACAAAATGCCCTAGGCATTTGCAAGGGAAAAAGGGCAGCTTGTGGCTCAGAGTTGCCAGGTCCTTTGGTGAGGATGTGGGACTGGCTCTGAGGACTTTCCTCCTGCCCAGGCCTGAGGGCTTTCTGTTTCAGGACGTTCTGTGTCAGGTGAAGCTTTGAACAGCAATGATTTGTTGGACAGCTGTCCTTAGATGAACTGATACAGAAAACCATCCTCACTCTGCATTCACCTCGGTCTCCACGTAGTTCCTGCTATGTGCCAACCCTCAGGAACATGAGGGGAACTGAAAACAGTTACTCTTTTCTTCCGTGAAAGGTCTGCAATCTGAAGACAGCTTCTACGCTGCCCATAGTTTTCTCATTTAAGGATAGAATGCATACCTATAATGATTCTTTCTAAAGGAGAATGTTCCCAGGTGATGGATTGTTCAGGTTACATTTCCAAAAGCAGCTCACATCACTTCTAAGGTGTGGAAGGAATGATTTGTTGTCTGATCACTGAAACTAATGGTGAGACTATTGCTTCCCATGTCTGGAGTCTGGCTGCAGAGAAGTGATCTTTGGGAAGATTTTCCAGTTCTCCCCATCAGAAGGTAGAGTGTGTTAACCAAGGGTGTGAAGGAACTTACAGTGAAAACTATAAAAACTTAAGGAATTGAAGAAGACACTAGGAAGTGAAAAGACCTTCCATGCTCCTGGATTGGTAGAATTAGAATTAATATTAGAAAATGGCAATACTGCCCAAAGCAATCTAAAAATTCAAAGTAATACACACTACTAACACCACTTTTCTAGGAGATAAAGAGTCAAAAAAACTTCATAGGGAGCCATAAAAGGCACTGAATCACAAAAGCAATCCAGAGAAGAGAAAGTAGGACTAGAGGTATAGCAATAACAAACTTAAAACTCTACTCATGAAAACAGCTTGGTGGGGCTGGGAAGGTGGCTCAGTGGAAGAGCGCTTGCCTTGCATGCCTGAGGCCCTGGGTTCGATTCCCCAGCACCACATAAGCAAAAAGAAAAAAGCCAGAAGTGGCGCTGTGGCTCAAGTGGTAGAGCGCTAGCCTTGAGCTGAAGAACTGAGGGATAGCGCCCAGGCCCAGAATTCAGGCCCCATGACTGGACCATCCCCCCCCCCCCCCAAAAAAAAAGAAAACAGCTTGGTACTGGCACAAAAATCAATCCTGAGCACCAATGGAACAAAATAGAAGACCCCAAGATAAACCCACAGCACTATAGCCATCTAGAATTTGATAAGGGAACCGAAAACACAGGCTGAAAGAAAGCCTCTTTGACAAATGGCTCTAGGAAAATGGTATCCACATGCAGAAAACCCTTATATATCACCTTGCATCAACAAAGAAGAGGAGGGAAAGTCAGAGGAGGAGGAGGAGATGGTCTCTGTGTGTGTGTGCTTATGAATCCTCCTTGGTCTGAGGCCTGCTCTGGTCAGTGGAACATGGTCAAAGGGGTGGCCTGTGGATTCCAAGTCTACCCCAAGGGATCTCTGTTGGAAGTGGGCCTCAGTCTTAGAACAGGTGTGGGGCCACCTGCTGTGTGTGAAGCGTGCTCAGTGGGAGAGAAGGTCTTCCCAGCATGTTCTCCAGCAGCATCTGCTCATTTACCGACAGCCCTGTGGTGTGCGCAGCCCAGTCACTGTGCGTGACTAAGCCAGTCACTGTTGGGGTGTGGCCATTGTGGACCTAACCCAGGTCCTCTGCAGACTTGTGAGTGATGAAGTTCGTAACTGACTCTTCACACTTCCAGCTCAGAATTCCAGCCAATGAACAGACAGGAATTTTGTGCATCATCTGCAGTGCCAGTGATCTGTCTCAGATTTTATCACTCAGGAGGTTATGGGCATCTTTTCTCTTTTCATCCGAGCCACCAACTAAAAGAGTTAATAGCATAGCCCAAAGCATTCCGCAACAAATTCTTGTTATGCTGGGAAAAAAGATTCATTTACCCTTAAGGGTGATCCTAAGTGATCAAATCAATAAAGAACCTACCAAGTGAGTACAAGGACTCAACCTCCTACTTTATCCAGAGGATTTTAAAAGAATGTGAAGCCAGGTGCCAGTGGCTCATGCCTGTCATCCTAGCTACTCAGGAAGCTAAAATCTGGAGATCATGGTTTGAAGCCAGCCCAGGCAGGAAAGTCTGCTAGACTCTTATTTCCCATTACAGAAAAATCTGTAAGTGGCACTGTGGCTCAAATGGTAGAGTGTGTTAGTCTTGAGCAAAAGGAGCTCAGAAGAAGCTCCTAGGCCCAAAGTTCAAGCCTCAGGAATAGAAAAAAAAAATCAAGGTATTTGTGGAACTAGAGCTCTTCTAACAGCCAAGTGTTCCTAGGTAATGCACCAAACACATATGAAATGTATTAATTAGTATCCAGTTGTGCAAGAGCCTTTCTATTTATGCATACGATATACCTTAATCAAAGTTATCAGTTCTATCATTTCCTCTCCCTGTTCCCAAACCAGCCTTAGCAAGCATCTTTGCTCCATGTTTTTGATTTTTTTTTATTGTGAAAATACCTTACAGAGGGTTTACAATTACATGAGCAAGATAATGAGTACATTTCTTATCAAGCACTGTTGCCTCCTCCTTTGTTTCCCCTTCCCATCCCTTTCCATCCTCTTTGCTCCATTTTTATGCATGTATGTAAAGTATTTTGACCATTTTCCCCCTCTCACTTTTTTTTTTGGGGGGGGGGGGTCCGGTCGTGGGGCCTGAACTCTGGGCGTAGGCGCTGTCCCTCAGCTCTACAGCTCAAGGCTAGGGCTCTACCACTTGAGCCACAGCGCCACTTCTGGCTTTTTTTTTTCTTTTTGCATATGTGGGGCTGAGGAATCGAACCCAGGGCCTCAGGCATGCAAGGCAAGCGCTCTACCACTGAGCCACCTTCCCAGCCCAACCTCTCACCAACTTTTATTCCGAGCTGTCCTTGCTCTTAAGATTTCTGTTGTTATTGTCTGCTGTTATTCTGATGGGATTTGTGATAGCTTTTTCTTTCTTGCTATTTTCAGTACTTGTTCCTTATTCTCTGCATTTGATCTATAATGTGAGTATGGATGGTCTACTCTGTTCTGGTTTGTTGAGTGCTCTAAAGCCTCATATAGTTAGATGGGCTTCTCTTTTTCAAGATTTTTGAAGCTTTCTGCTACTTGTTGAATGTTTACTTTTAGCTATCACTACCTCGTCTTCCTCTAGGTCCATAATTTGCCCATAATTTTTTTAGTTTTTTAATTTTTTATTGCAAAGATACTGTACAGAGGGTTACAGTTACATGAGTAAGGTAGTGAGTTCATTTCCTATCGAGCATTGTTACTCCCTCCTTTGTTTTCCCCCTATTATCCCTTCCCTCCCCTCCTCCCTAACTCCTCCCTCCCCCCCCAACTCCAAAGTTGTAAAGTTTGTTTTCAACATAGTGTCTTGTACATCTCGTTGTTACAATGGGTCAACCTGTATCCTTGTTTCAGCATTTTGTTATTTCCCTTCCCCTCCCCAAGTTAGAAAAATGTATATACAAGATGCAGGGCACCAGAATCAAATGCAGTGAAAACAGGGGCTATACCATAGGGGAAGAACATACAAAAGAAACAAAAAAATCACAGTACATTAAAACAACAGCAACAAAGAAAAAACCTTGTGTCCATATCTTGGGGTTTATTTCACTTAGCATCATCTTATATGGTCATATGTACATAGATTTTGACCTTTTCTGCTTGTCTGGTAAGATTACCCTAGATGTATACTAGTTATTGCAAATAAAGGAAACCATGGGACCTATGTTTCTTTGGATCTGGCTTACTTCACTTAATATAATTTTTTCCAAGTCTTTCCATTTCCTAACAAATGGGGCAATGTCATTCTTTCTGATGGAGGCATAGAATTCCACTATATATATATATATATATATCACATTTTCTTGATCCATTCATCTACTGAGGGGCATCTGGGTTGGTCCTATGGTGAATAATGCTGGGATAAACATAGTTGTGCTGGTAGCTTTAGTATGGCCTTGTTTGTGATGTTTTGGGTAAATGCCCAAAAGTGGGATTGCTGGGTCATAGGGAAGCTCTATGTGGAGTCCTTTGGGAACCTCCATACTGCTTTCCAGAGTGGTTGAACAAGTTTACACTCCTACCAACAATGTAGTAGCATTCCCTTTTGGCCACATCTCCTCTAGTATCTGTTGTTATTAGATTTCTTGGTTATAGCCATTCTAACTGGGGTGAGGTGGAATCTCAATGTTTTGATTTGAATTTCTTTTATGGCTAGAGAAGTTGAGCATTTCTTTATGTGTCTATTGGCCTTTTTTTTTTTTGATCAGTCATAGGGCTGGAACTCGGCCTGAGCACTGTCCCTGAGCCTCTTTGTGCTCAGGGCTAGTGCTCTACCACTTGAGCCACAGCGCCACTTCCAGTTTCCTGGTTGTTAACTGGAGATAAGAGTCTCATGGACTTTCCTGCCCGGGCTGGCTTTGAACCACGATCCTCAGATCTCAGCCTCCTGAGTAGTCAGGATTACAGGCATGAGCTACTGGTGCCTGGATTTGCCTCTGTCTTTGAGCCATTCTCCCCTGAAGCTTACAGATGATAAGAATGAACAATAAGTTGCTGGGAATGTGGCCTAGAAGTAGAGTGCTTGCCTAGCATGCATGAATCACTGGGTTCAATTCTCCAGTACCACATACACCGAAAACACCAGAAGTGGTGCTGTGGTTCAAGTGGTAGAGTGCTAGCCTTGAGCAAAAGCAGCTCAGGGACAGTGCCTCAGACCTGTCAAGAAAAAAATAATGAACAGTAAAAGGGGTATAGATAAAGACATCAGTGAAATCAGAGAGAACACAGCAATTGACAAAAAGTAATCCCATTTGTCAAACCTTCCTTTGATTTGTTGTGCTTCTGGGTCTTTATTAAGAAACATAATTTTTTTAAAAAACAGTCTCAAATTTCCTGCAAATTTATTTTTTCCTGCAAATTTATTTCATGTTTTTTTGAATGTTTTTCTTCTTTCTCTACGATGTCTACTCTATCTTTAAGCCTAGAAATTCTGTATTGTATCTGCTCTGCTGGAGAGGCTTTCTAAAACTTTATATCTCCTGGATAGTGATTTGATTTATTTATTTTCAAGATTTCTATCTTTTCATTGAGATTATTTTTAACATCTTGCATTGACTTCTTTACTTCACTTTTTGTTTATATTTGTTTTCTTTGATCTCTTTTAGCTGCTTAGCTGTATTTCTTTTACTCCTATAGCTATTTATTTATATTTGCTTGATTTTCATTTAGCCTTTTAATTCTTGCTGAGTTTATTAAGTCAATTGCTATGTTCTCTCTAATTTCACTGATGTCTTTATCTATACCCCTTTTGTTGTTCATTATTTTTTTCTTGACAGGTCTGAGGCACTGTCCCTGAGCTGCTTTTGCTCAAGGCTAGCACTCTACCACTTGAACCACAGCACCACTTCTGGTGTTTTCGGTGTATGTGGTACTGGAGAATTGAACCCAGTGATTCATGCATGCTAGGCAAGCACTCTACTTCTAGGCCACATTCCCAGCAACTTATTGTTCATTCTTATCATCTGTAAGCTTTATAGTTTGAATTTCCTCAAAATGATGGATGGCCATTGCTCTGATCCTTTACTGTGTAATTGTTGGTTGTTGGTGGGGTTATATTTCCTTGATTTCTCATGTTTCTTGTGTCTGCTTATCTGCTCTGAATGTGCAGACTTGCTCTATGGCTTCCAGACGGAGTCTTCAGCAGTCTCCCCACAGAACTTTCTCTTAAGGTCTTGGGATGTTGGAGGACTGCTTACCTTTGCAGCAGAGACTGCCCTCAAATTTGTGTTATCTTATTAGGCAGAGAAGCTCCTCCAGAACCCTGGTGTAGACTGGACTTTGAACTTACATTTGCAAGCCAGAAGCATTAGAAAATATCCCTGGTTGATAAGAAAGATTATTTGTATTAGTTAGTGCACCTTGCAAGAATGTCTGTTACTCCAGGTGGTTTTGCTTTACTAAAATGACATTTTCATCACACTCTATGTGCAGCATGCCGATCCTGAGGCCTGCAGCCGCAACCTCGCAGGCCTGGCACCACACCAAGCCCAGCCTCGCTTACTGGACGTCAGTGCGTTCTGGGGGCTTGATGCACAAGAACAGTGCATGGGAATAAAGGAAGAGGAGTACGGGGTTTATCGATGAGGGTAAAATTCCATTATTAACTGTCCCAAGAAGTGTGGTGGAGGAAAAGTTTAAGAAAACACGTAAGACTTACACTATTGGTTTTATAAACCTCCCTCAGTGTTTAGAGAAAGGGAAGTGCATTCTTTGGGAATGTGGTTGGCGTCAGCAGGGGCAGTGACATCCTGTGGCAGCATTCTGCTTGCAAGATGTCAGAACACTAGGATGGATAAGCCCTGTGTGTGAGGCCACGTGGCTGCTCACGCTGATGCTTGCACAGAGCTAGAGTGTGGCCCAGAGTTAGGGTGTTCTTTGCAGAGGGTCCTCAGATGGAGAGAACAAAGCAGGGGATGTTCTGGGGGGCGAAGGTCCTCAGATGCTGAGAAAAATGCAGTCCCTCAAACATATAGTTCATTCTGTCTTACTCAGTTGTCTATACCACAGTTCTGGTTAAATTCAACCCATTCAGCCATTGTTTCTACAGTCTGAAGACAAGAACCTTTTTTTTTGTCAGTCCTGGGGCTTGAACTCATGGCCTAGACACTGTCCCTGAGCTTCTTTTGCTTAAGGCTAACACTCTACCACTTGAGCCACAGTGCTACTTCCAGTTTTTTCTATGTATGTGGTACTGAGGAATCGAACCCAAGGTTTCATGCATGCTAGGCAAGCGCTCTACCACTGAGCCACATTTCCAGCCCAAGACAAGAATGTTTATGGGGAGCATGTTAGGTGAAATCCCTGTGGCTCACCCTGATCCTCATGCGATGATTGGATCTGCTGACTATCCCTCTCTCTAGGGAGCTGTTTCCTTCCTTCTGCCTTCCTCCTTGAACTCTGATAGCGTGTCCCTCTTCTTCAACACAAGACTTACCTCCCTAAGATGGCTAGCTGGTTCCAAGCAGTGCAGATAATAGTTGCAATTCAAGTAAATTAAGCAAATAATTCCAGAAAGTATCAATACACAATACTGAAAACACTTTGGTTTGGCAGAAAAGAGTACTTTTTCTCACGCTGTCAATGGACTATAGGCCCTGACCCGGTTGAGTTCCTGGGACTCTCAGCTGCATCCACTTCCTTTCTTTGCTATGAACAAGCCAGGCAGGGCCCTTGCTTTTGCTGCTCCTTTGGCCTACGTTGCTCCTCCCCCAGATAAACACACCTCTCTGTGATTAATATGTCAGCTGCCTGAACAATCTACCTTTGCTCATGTTTCTCTGGCACCTGTGTACATCTGCCATACCATACGCCTTTTTCTTTATTGTATTTATTGTCTGCCTCCTGTGACAAGATATGAATCCCACAAGGCAAGGGCTTTGCCTGTTCTGATCACAGCTGTATCTCCTATGGCTGAGCAGTGCTCGGCACGGGGTAGCTCCTTTGTGAGTATTTGTGAAAGGAGTAAATCAACGGGCATGGTGTAAAGGAGACTCAGAAGACCAGGTCGTCTGTACAGCGTTCACCCCTTGTTAGATACTGTTGAGCTGATCACTTACCATCTTGTATGCTCCAGTTCCTTCCAGATGTAGTATGAGGGGAATAACCTTCATTCTGCCAGTCTTGCTGGTCAGGATTAAATGAAAGCAAATGTTCAATGTTCTTTTTATAGCATATCACACAAACTTGAAGTAACTCCTAACTGTACTCTTTAAAAGGAGAGAGCATGGACAGCCCAGCTCGCTGAGGGCTGATGCGGGACTGTCCTCGGAGGACTTACACCAACACGGATGCTTGTTGGTGTTTAAACGCTTGGTTTTTGCCTGTCAGAATAGTAATGTGGGTCGCTGACTACAGAACTCATTAGTGAGTGTGGAGTCTTCCCGTATACTTTACAACCATTTGAATTAATTTTTTATTTCCACGAAGAATCAAGAATTATTCTACAGATTAATAATTCTGAAACAAAAAATTTGCATCTAAAATGATCAAGTGACCTAGTTACATAAGCAGCCTTTCTTCCTCCACCTTATTTGTTACCTTTGTATGATCTGAAGTGTGTTGGAGGTAGAAGGCTTGTGGTGAGGGAGTTCACCACAACAACCCTGTGAGGGAAAAGTGTGAACCTGCACTGGGCCGTCGAGGGGGAGACTGGTGTGGAGGCTCAGCAGCTGCTCTTCTGAAGAGGAAGAGGAGGAGGGTTGGGGGTCTTCACACTCCTGACCAGGGGGTCTGAAACTGAAGAGGAAAACGCAAGGGGCTGCTGGTCTATGAAGCAGAAAACAACTTCTTCACTGGTAAGTTTTCATTTGCCTGGGGATCCAGAAAGATAGTATTTCTTTGTAAATTTTACACTTTGTAGGCAAAAACCAATTATTGCAGTAGTTTGTATCATTGAGCCTCACATCCACTGAGCACACATTTATTTGGATTCGATCAATCAAGTGAGGAAGAGAAGAGACGGCCTGTGGCTGCGTCTCCTGTGAGCTGTCCTGTGAGCTGTACCGTCCTGCAGAGATTTCAGAGGAGTTATGGGATGGAATTTCAGCTGAGATGCTGTTCTCGGAGTGTGGGAGACAGGCAGATGCTTCCTCACATGGCAGGGAAGGGATAAGGGTCCAAGACTCAGGGTCTGTTTCAGACATTGAATACTGACCTTTAACTCCCTGTGCCCCAGGGGATGGTGGCCAGCATTGACCGAGAACTAGCGAATGGCCAATGCAAGGACGTTGGCATGGAGTCTATAAGCAGTGGCGACCTGTGGAGGAGCAGGCTTCTATTTCAGCCATAACTAGAAAGAAGAAATGCAGTTGCCACAAACCCAAGCAAGCGGGCACAGTTACACAGTGAATGGACGGAGGAGGGCTGGTGGTGGGGGACGTGGGGTGGGGCTGGAGGGGAGGGCAGGCATGCAGGGAGAGGCCAGGGCCAGGAGGGGAGGCTCCGCAGTGGCACACAGGGCTGAGGAAGAAGAGGGCCCGGGCTGGGGTGGCTCATGGGATGCTGTGGCCTGCCTGAGGCCAGCTGAGGGTCTGCTCGGGAGGACTCCTGGGCTCCCATTCATCAGAAGAAGTTCTCCAGATCACCTCATCTTCCAGGCGAAAGTGACAGGTGGGCGGCACTTCGCAGTGTGTCTGTGTCGCGGAGATGCTGTTTACATGGCCGTCGTGGTGTGTGCTAGAACCTTGCCTGTCTTCTATTAGGTGTCCTCACTTACCTGGAAATCTCTGACAGGCCGAGAAAGAGGAAATGAGCAGAAAAAGAGCCTCAGCCCCGAAAGTAGCTGCCACAGCCCTTGTCCTCTGCCCCGGGTGCCCCTGTCCCAGGGGACTCTCCCAGGTGCACTGTTAAATTCGCCAAATCTTATTTTAAGCACAGTTCCGATAAAGAGGATGATCTGGTTTCCTACCGCAGAGCAGAAAGCTAGAGACGGGAATGTGAACGACCGCAGTTACACACAGTAGAGGTGAGGAGGCCCGGTAGGCCCAGGGCTGCCGTCAAAGATAGCCACAGCAACGCGGTGCCGGGTTGTTCTGTGCGGTGGCCGCACCGGAGGTCTGCGCCTGTGAGGCCCCTTGCCCTCGGCGGTGGTCGAGCAGGACGGCAAGGTGGGCTGTAGTGTGGATTTTACTGGAGGCTGAGAACACACCAGACTTTATGGCGCAGGCAGGGATTGCCCAGATCTCACACTGTAGAATATTTACAGCAAAGACTATCCACCTCCTTTGAAGGCTAGCTAGGAAAGACTTCCTAAAGAACCAGCATTTGATTGGTCATTGATGTATTGCTCCACAAACCCAGTGCGTTAGGCAGAGTTCACAGGTGACAGGGCGAGAGGCAGACATCATAATCTGATGAGAACCGGGCATTGGTGGCTCATGCTTATCATCCTGGCTACTCAGGAGTCTGAGATATAAGGACCTTGGTTCAAAGCATGACCACCAAAAAGAGTCCATGAGATGCATCTCCAAAAAGCCAGAATAGAGGTGTGGCTCAAGTGGTAGGTCACCGGGCTTGAGAGAAAAAGCCAAGTGAGAGCGCTAAGTCCAGAGCTCCAGTACTGGCACAATAAAAATCAGATGAGGATTGTGTAGCCCGAAAGGGGGGGTGCCTACGTGACACTTGCTCCTGTGTGCTTTTGTAAATGTTCTCTTCGGTGAGGAGTGAGAAGCTGTGTCTGTGAAGAAAGAGGAAAGGGAATGAAGACAGAAGGCCGAGCAGGTGGCAGAAGAGCCTCACAATAAAGGTGAAGGGAGATGCTGGGTAGATGGGCAAGGCTGTACGGACAGCTAGGCAGGGGCGGGAGGCTGGCTGAGCAGGGCTTGCCCACAGCCCGTGGTGTAGAGGACCTGGAACTCCATGTGGGTGGCTTCTGAGCAACTTCTGCATCCCCCCCCGTCCCCGCCCTGCCCAGCCCAGCCCCATCTCCTCTGTGCCTCTGCGCCTCTGTGGGCTCGAGGCACAGGGAGCTCACCCCCTCATCCCCCACCGTCTTGCTGGCTGGTGGAGATTCAGGAGCTGCGAGGAGACCTAGCCTGAGCAGTTGGAGGGAGCCTTTGGGCCTGCTGCTCAGGCGTGGTTGACCGTACACCCCAAAGGAGCATGTGCAGTAGATATGCATGGGGTGGGGGCTTGGCTTCCTCTGCTGGCCTGTAGGCTCAGCCCCTATGTGCTGACACCGTGGAGGGCGATAGTGCGCAGCCTGGACTTCCTTCCCATGTCAAAACCTCGATCTGAAGGGATCTGGCCATGTTAGGTGGTGGCAGCCACGGAGTCGCTGAGCCATGAGCAGCTGCTGGCTGCTGGCTGCTGGGACAGCCGGTCCCCCCAGGCTGGGGCTCTGTCACCACCACTGGCCCTTCCCCTCAAACACATGGGGCTGAATCTGGGTCAGTGCGCCATGCAGTAGAGTCCCAGGCCTGTGCTTGATGATGGCCTCACGGGATAAAGGGAGGTTTTAAACACAATTTTTTATTGGCTGGTCCTGGGGCTTGAACTCATGGCTGAGCACTGTCCCTTAAGACTGTTATCTAAAGTGCATGCTCTTCCACTTGAGCCACAGCACCACTTTTGGTGAGTTAATTAGACATAAGAGGGTCACGGGCTTTTCTGCCTAGGCTGGACTTGAACCATGACCCTCAGATCTCAGCCTGCTCAGTTGTTAGGATTAGAGGCACCTGGCTCACTAGACAACAATTTATATGTGGACTTATCTGACACAACATCATTCTAGAAAAGTCTCCAGCTTAAAAAGAATGCATGGTTTTCATGTTTCTTTCTGGTTGATAAATAGACATTTTAGTAAGTCTAAAAATAGGTTTTTTTTTGGTCAGTCGTGGGGCTTGAACTCCCGGCCTGGGTGCTGTCCTTCAGCTCTTCAGCTCAAGGCAAGTGCTCTACCACTTGAGCCACAGCACCACTTCCAGTTTTCTGGTGGTTAATTGGAGATAAGAGTCTCAGGCTGGCTTTGAACCATAATCCTCAGATCTCAGCCTCCTGAGTAGCTAGGATTACAGGTGTGAGCCACCCAAGCCCAGCTAGTTTTTTTTTTAATGTGTGTTTAATCAAATGAATATGTAGAACCTGTAAGATAAACTGATTAACATCCACTGCTGAGCACTAGATGCAAAGAGGGCTTGGAGTCTCAGGCTTCAGGCGGGGAGAGAGACAGAGGACTTGAAGCTGGCAGGTTGCTCAATATCCCTTCCTGTCTGCATTGGGTGCACCTTGTAAGCTGGCCCCCTGGGCCCTGGGTCTGTGAGCTCGCCTGCTGTTCCTGTGTTCAATCACCCTCGTGGAATAGTTCTGTGATACTTTGAAGAAAGTCAGTTGCACTGAAAGCTGGATCGAGAGCCACTGAGAGTGATTTCCTGATTTCCTGAGCTATATTCATCTCAGTCCACACTGCCTCTGCTCTACTTCGATGGCCTAGGGTCTTTCCTGCTGTTTCCCATGTCTGCCTTGCAGGAAAAGCTCTAGTTCTAGTTCCCTGTTCTGCAACCCATAGCAAGGTATGGGGATGGCCAGGGCTGTCAACACTGGGCTCTGTGCCCAGCAGCGGGCATTGGTACCACCTGCAGCAGCCACACTGTTACTGAGCACATTGCTCATTGTACAAGCAGCCGGACTCCGCATGGAAAGCAGAAACTCCTTTCTTACACTTTGACCTTGCTGAACCACGACTGTCAGGTGGGCATAACCCATCAGGTGGTCATCATGCCTGTCAGTAGGCCGCAGGGAGGGCGGTACTTCCTCTAATTCCGGAGAGTGTGATAATCCTTCTTTCTTCTTGCACATCTTCTGGTCCAGGCTTTCCTTCCAGGTTGGCTGAGATCAAACCATCCTTTCCCCTCTCCAGACCCTTGTCATTGCTCATCTTCCCCTTGGCTTCCTGCCCACCTGGAGTTGACGCCGAGTGTCATGGCTTCTCCCTTCTCCTTTGCGTGAGCCCTTACCTGCAGGGTCACAGGGCATTGCTCCCTAATCCTAGATGAGATTGTCTCTGTGAGCCCCGGTGTGCCTAGCTGCCTCAGGCTTTCAGTGATCTCCACATCACAGGAAGCCCCTGGCACATGGGGAGACTTGGCCACCCAAACCTAACATCCAGACTGGAGAAGCAGCGGGAAGGTCAGCTGTCACAAGTGTTGCCCTTTTTCCCTCAGGTTAGGGTCGACTGCTGCTGTCCCCTCAGTGAGTCCAGGGCTGTCACCGGGGGCTAATGTTTCCTCTGACTAGCTGAGGGTGGATCATGAAGTCAGGACTCCAGGGCTGGAGACTGGAGAGGCTCAGGGGTGCACTTCCTGTCCTTTACCATTCCAGTGTGTCTCTCCCACATCCTCCACCCTCTCTGTCTCTCGCAGTCTCTGCCTCTCCATCCCGTGAGTCTCTGGAACTCCAGGTCTCTGCGTGTCCATCTCTGGCCTGGACCGGCACAACAACAAAACGTTTCTCATGCCTGCTGCCCTCTATAACTTTGTTCCTCTTTCTGTGTGTCTGGGAATTCTGACAGTATCTACAGCCGGGGTGGTGCTCTCTCCACATCTTCCTGAAGAGAACTTCCCCCTAGACACTCAGACAGTGCTTATTCTCAGATGTTGTGAGGTGGAGTGACCGGACACACAGGTCAGTCTTCTGTCCTCAGTCTCCCCTCCCTACATAGCTCTTTGAGCTCATTTCCCCCTTTCCTTCCCCACTAACCCAGCACTGGTTTTTGAATCACCTGAACTCTGTGTCATTTTTCCTAATGTTGACCTTGTCTCCATCAGCGCGGCCGGCCTGCTGGGCACCCACCTGCCCTCTGTGCCCGGGGGGAAGCTCTCTGTATCCATTCATTATTGTGCCTCCACTTAGGGATCTGTAATAAGAACCATGAAGTCGCTCTTGCCTCAAGCCCTCTGCAGACGGCTTCCAACCTGCGTGTTTGTCCTAAGTCATCCATGCAGAGGGGTTAACATAAAACCCCACTGACACTGGCCGTCGAATTGAAAGTCATGCTGGGAAGGCCAGGCATCTGCACTGACACACATGTGTGTGTGTAATTCCATGAACCTTAAATGAAGCTCACTTCTGTCCCCCCTGAGACAGAAAGTTGAGGGTTAAAGACACACAACTTGGATTGTGTCACTAGTGTTGTGGATTTGTGCCTCGGCTTCCTATGTGTTCCTGTAACTTTTCTTCTATGTGGAAATAACTGGATGAGAGACAAGTGTCCAGCCCCAAGTTCCCCATTTCTGTACAGAGAGGGATATCCATATCATTCTGATTTTCCCTCTGCTAGTTCCTGATCGAGTTTTCAAAATAAATGCCACTTCCTCAGTCTTATCCCAGAAACGGGGCTGGCACAGTGTGGCTTTGGGGCTTGGATCTCCGGGTTATTGGGTGATGGGATAGAGAGTTGCTTCATGTACCCAGGTTGCAGTCTCTTCTCCAATGATGGGGAGAGTCCTGGAGGTGCAGAGAATTCCTGTAAGCGTCAGAGTGCACGCGGGAGGGCATGCACGAGGGGGGGGGGCGCGGACAGGGGGGGCGCGGGGGGCACACACCCCCCCCCGGGCCGGCCCAGGTGCCCCCGTCAGGGCCTGGGACACCCTCCACCTGCTGCTCCACCCCACCCCATGTGTGTCTTCTGGGTCGCTCCTCTCCTGGTCTGTGCTAGTCTTCTCCAAGCGCCTCGTGGCTGGAGCGCCTCCTCCTCCAGGCTGCCTCCTCCTCCAGGCTGCCTCCTCCTCCGGGCTGCCTCCTCCTCCAGGCTGCCTGCCTCCTCCTCCGGGCTGCCTCCTCCTCCGGGCTGCCTCCTCCTCCGGGCTGCCTCCTCCTCCGGGCTGCCTCCAGGCCCCGCTCCCTGTGTGCCGCCACCTCCACCAGCTGCTATGCCCCGTGGCGCGTCCGTCCCGGTGTGCCTTCTCTCTTCATCATCACTCCTGGCCCTTTGCTCATACAAAGCCGTCCCAGATGGTCTGGAGGCTGCTCTCTCCTTCCAGAGCCCCAAACGCTCTCTTATCAGGGTCTGTGGTCCTACATTTATGCTTTGGCCTCCCCGCTGTCTAGATATCTTGAAGGCAGGAAGTAGGAGGTTACCGTCTAAGCAGCTCAGGTGTGCTGTTCTGCACGTAGGGAGTGCGTGTGAAAGCAGTTTGAACAGGCCAGGCAGGCTGGCTTTCTGATTATGTAGGACACTGCTCATTCTGGGGCACAGAGGACACCACGTCAAAGCTCCCCAAATTCATAGCTCTCCTAACTTGAAATCTTGTAAGATCTAGGCTAAGTGATGAACAGATTCCAATTCTACAAAATACATCTTTGTACTTCCTGAGGCATTTGTGTGTTTTTTTTAAGCAGCGCTGGTTATTTCTGAGATGGGTCTCACTTCCTGCCTGGGTGCAAACCCCAACCATGACCCATTGTAGTTGTTAGGACAGACACAGACCACTGAACCAAGCTGTTAATTGAGAAGGGAGCCTTGATGTATACCTGGGCTAACCCCAGACTGTGAGCACATGATCTCAGCCTCCCTAGTAGTGAGTATTGCAGGATTACAGTCCCTGGCAATAAGCCCGACACAATGTTTAACACACTTCCTCACGTCTGTGACAAGAATCAATACAATTGACCTTGGCCTTTGCTCTAAAGGAAGTTTCCAGGATAGATATTGCCCATATAGAATGCACCACTGTCTTCTGCATGGCTTGTCTTCTGTGTCCCTTACGGTGTCCATGTAGATGTTTGGCATGATCATAAATTTGAGGAGTTCATTATAAACTTGAGTGTGATCTGAGAAGAGCTTTGATACAGGGTATTTTCGGGTGAGATTAAAAACAAAATGAATCTGAGCTTTCTCGGGGTGATGTGTGGTTGGACTTTTCCCTTTACTTCAAGATTCAGAACGGATTATTGACCACAGTCACTCGACGCACCGCACATGCCGGGAAACCTCAGCGCAGCCTGGCGCAGCTGTTCAAACCCAAGGTGGCTGCCTTGGGGGTGGAGGGAGCCCCGCTGGAGGCGTCTGGGCCCCTCTCTGCCTGCCTCTGGCTCCTGGCTTCCAGGAGGGGAGGGGATGTAGGCCCGCCGTCCCAGCCCTCTTGTGTGGCAGTGTTTGCCGCCTGCCCGCGTGTCACGGAGAGGTTTAGTATTCTGGTTTTGGTCCTTAGCCAAGCCAAGTCTATTTTAGTTTAGTTTTCTCCGGCAGGCCATTTCCAGGACTGATGCGTTGTGAGAGGCTGCCTTTCTTATCGCCACATTGGCAGGAGGGGCCCTGGTAGAAAAGATGAGGTGGGCCTGGTGGGGCTCTGGCCTCCTGGGGGTCCTTGTCGCTTCCACCCAGCAAGGAGCGCAGCCCCTGGACATGGGAGGAGGGAGGGGCTGACGCAGGGCCGAGGGAGGAGTCCAGCTCTCCGCTCCTGGCTGCTCTGGGGAAAGGGCTGAGGGCTTCACAGAGAAGGGCCAGGGGCCAGAAAGTCACAGGCTGGGAGAGAGCAATGAGCAGGACTTCCACTGGAGGAGGGCCGGGCCAGCTTGTGGCCGCAGGTCTGCAGATGCCTCACCTCAGAGAAAGGCTCTGCGGGCTCAGGATGAAGATCAGGTACAGGAGGACACGCAGCTCTTGCGGGGCAGCTGGCAAGCGCCGGGCAGTGACCAGGCGTCCTGCTGAGACAGGCCGAGGCGCTGCCTTGCTAGCTGATTCCCAGGAGGCCGACCAGGGACCTTCCCCGTCTCCATGCTCACGCCTGGGGCCTGTAGAGCGGGAGGCGCTGAGTGGGGTCAAGGCCAGGCGAGCCGAGCTGTGGCTGAGCCTCCTGGCAGTGAAAGTGCCCCAGCCAGGCCCCGTCCACCTCGGCCCCCAGGCTCACGGGAAGCCTTCCGCATTTCCTGAGGCTGGTTTTGTGGCAGCCCAGGTGTGAACTACTTCACAATTGTGCCGTTTAGTGCCTTTTCTCATCCACAGTGAGCCCCGCCACCGCCTCTGAAGGCTGGGGTCCTACCCTCCCCTCTCACTTCATCAACACCCGGCACCTGGGCCTCCGGGGTGCAGCCCAGGGCCTCCGGGGTGCAGCCCAGGGCCTCCGGGGTGCAGCCCAGGCCCCGGCTGCTGTGTTTGGAGGGCCACGTCCTCCGGCGGCCCCAGCTGCCTCTCTCACAGCACGCTGGGTAGCAGCCTCCGTCAGCTGTGTTTCCTAAAGCAGAGGAGCGTGGCCTGGGGTCTGTGTCTTCCCCCTGGCTGCACACAGGAAGTGGCAGGACGGAACCCAAGCTCAGGGCCGGGCCCCGGCCTCCAGGGCCAGTCCAGCCTCTGCAGGAGGCTCACAAGGAGTCCTCACCCCCCGGAAGATGCAGTTTGTCCAGGATCCCCACCACAAATGGGAAACCCAAAGCCAAGGTCTCCTCAGGCGCTCACATTGCTCCTGCTTTGCTGTGGATTCTAGGAGACAGGCTCTATCTTCCTGTGATCAGCTTGTGACAATGGGACACACATGGTTAACCATTTGCGTCTGAGGAGATAGGCGTTGCTCTTAAGTAGGAAGTGGTAATTCAGCAGCTTTGGCCGTTCTTGCCTCTCATTGCTCTGCTTCAAGCTCATCAGGCTGGGAGAATGGTCCTCGTGCTGGCCGTCTGAGAGCCTGGCTTACCCCCGAGGGGCCAGACCACCGAGGTGACTTCAAACCAGCACGTCGGAGGTGAGTGGGCCCAGGCCCCCCACTCAGTAGATGTCAGGGTACAGGTGTGCTGTGCTTGGGACCCCGCCCAGTAGACATCAGGATGCAGGTGTGGGGTGCTTGGTCCCCTACTTGGTAGGCAGTGGGGTGCAGGTGTGGTGTGCTGGGTCCCCCACTCAGTAGACATTGGGGTGCAGGTGTGGGTGCTTGGGTCCCCCCTCGGTAGGCAGTGGGGTGCAGGTGTGTCAGCTCTGCTTGTGTCTAACTGGACTCTTTCCTCCTCTAAGCAGGGTCCTGCGGCTTTGGGGCAGGGGTGTGTGTTTCAGAAGCTGCTTCTCCCAGGCAAGGGGTGTGTCCTCAGGGTCGCTCAGGAGAGCCAGGGCAGTGGGCCAGTGCTGCTTTCGTGTGTGGAGACAGGCCTGGGGACGTGTGCAGCCAAGCTTGGGACCTCCGAGGCGCACCCCAGCCCTAGAAATGCAGGATTCACTTAACCAGCCACCCTCTGGGGTTTTGGAGAACTAAGGAGTGTTTAGGGCAGGCAGTGCGGGGTTCGCTCAGTGCAGGCCGCTGCAGGAGCTCTCAGAGCCTTACGTCAGGAACACAGGGGCTGCGGATCCTGATCAGAGCCGGCCGTAGAAGCAAAGCTCTGAGAAGACTGTGAGCATGAAGCCAACAGCCAGGACCATAGAGTGCGGGCCAACACTGAGCCCTGGTCACCTTCACTCCAGGCCCGGGAGCAGTGGGAGACCAACAGGGTGGAGACTGGTCCCACAAGGACAGAACAGAACGCAATGCTTGAATTAAGCTACTCTTGAAGTGGTTAAAATTTAATTTCTGCACATTAAAACACACACACACACACACACAACAACAACAGCTGGGTGCTGGTGGCTCAGGCCTGTCATCCTAGCTACTCAGGAGGCTGAGATCTGAGGATCAGGGTTCAAAGGCAGACTGGGCAGAAAAAATCTGTGAGATTCTTTTTTGTTTTCAGTCATGGGGCTTGAACTCTAGGCCTGAACGCTGTCCCTCAGCTCTTCAGCTCAAGGCTAGTGCTCTACCACTTGAGCCACAGCGCCACTTCTGGTTTTCTGGTGGTTTATTGGAGATAAGAGTTTCACAGACTTTCCTGCCCAGGCTGGCTTTGAACCGCAACCCTCAGATCTCCCTCCTGAGTAGCTAGGATTACAGGCGTGAGTCACGGGCGCCGGGATGTCTGTGGGATTCTTATCTCCAATTATCCAGGAGAAAAACAGAAGTGGCTTTGTAGCTCAAGTGGTAGAACGCTGGCTTTGAGCTGAAGAGCTCAGGGACAGACCCCAGGCCCAGAGTTCAAGCCCCACAACTGACAAAAAAAGAAAGAAAGGAAGGAAGGAAGAAAGAAAGAAAGAAAGGAAGGAAGAAAGGAAGGAAGGAAGGAAGAAAGACAGAAAGAAAGAAAGACAGAAAGAAAGAGAGAAAGACAGAAAGAAAGACAGAAAGAAAGAGAGAAAGACAGAAAGAAAGAAAGAAAATATAACTGGGCGTGGTAGCACAGGCCTGCAATCTCAGCACTCAGGAGACTAAGACAGGACAGGCTGATAGAGACTGTGCCAGTGAGTTAAAAGCCAGCCTCCTCGATATTGCCAGGTCCTGCTCTAAAAAATAAATAAAAGAAAGAGAAAGTGAGTTTTCAAACTAGTGGAAAGAACCAAAATACACATGCACACAGACACTCAGACACACACACATACCCCGATAAGCAAATTGCTGGAAAAAACCTTAACCACCCCAGTCAAAAGCAGAAGGAAGCTGGACTAGTTTCAGCTCCACTGACATTCATAAAAACTCCCAAAGGCAGTTTATCTGTGATTCACATGAACTTAGAACACATATGTATTGGAAACCTACCACTGGAATACGAAAACTGTTGTGGAAAGGCATCGTGGATTCCTGGTGGAAGGAAGGTGGAGGGGAGGATGGCAGGATGGAGGGAAGGTGGAAGGGTGGCAGGCAGGATGGAGGGAAGGTGGAGGGGTGGCAGGCAGGATGGAGGGAAGGAAGGTGGAGGGGTGGCAGGCAGGATGGAGGGAAGGAAGGTGGAGGGGTGGCAGGCAGGATGGAGGGAAGGTGGAGGATGGCAGGATGGAGGGAAGGTGGAGGATGGCAGGATGGAGGGAAGGAAGGTGGAAGGGTGGCAGGCAGGATGGAGGGAAGGTGGAGGGGTGGCAGGCAGGATGGAGGGAAGGAAGGTGGAGGGGTGGCAGGCAGGATGGAGGGAAGGAAGGTGGAGGGGTGGCAGGCAGGATGGAGGGAAGGTGGAGGATGGCAGGATGGAGGGAAGGAAGGTGGAGGATGGCAGGCAGGATGGAGGGAAGGTGGAGGATGGCAGGATGGAGGGAAGGAAGGTGGAGGGGTGGCAGGCAGGATGGAGGGAAGGTGGAGGATGGCAGGATGGAGGGAAGGAAGGTGGAGGATGGCAGGCAGGATGGAGGGAAGGTGGAGGATGGCAGGATGGAGGGAAGGAAGGTGGAGGGGTGGCAGGCAGGATGGAGGGAAGGTGGAGGATGGCAGGATGGAGGGAAGGAAGGTGGAGGATGGCAGGATGGAGGGAGGTGGAGGATGGCAGGATGGAGGGAGGGAAGGTGGAGGATGGCAGGCAGGATGGAGGGAAGGAAGGTGGAGGGGTGGCAGGCAGGATGGAGGAAGGTGGAGGGGTGGCAGGCAGGATGGAGGGAAGGAAGGTGGAGGGGTGGCAGGCAGGATGGAGGGAAGGTGGAGGATGGCAGGATGGAGGGAAGGAAGGTGGAGGATGGCAGGCAGGACATGGAGAGTGACATGGTTGCAGGCTCCGGTGAGCTGTCTCTTCCCATCTGTAAACAGGTGCAGGGTCTGCCCAAGGGATGTGAGGTAGTGCCTGAGTGCACAGCATAGGACTAGAGCTTAGTTCCACCCATGCACGATTTGTATACACACATGCAGGTCTATTTGTAGGCATCAAAACCTATGCATTGACTCTACATACATACACACATACATACATATATGGATTCATGCATGCATACACACATGCACACATATACACAGTTGCATAGACATCCATGCACACACCACTGATATACACCTATATAACAACCCATATGCACACATGCATACAAAAGAGACATGTGCATGTGTACGCAGCACACTTATGCACACACAGTCATCATGTGCACGTGTGCGCAGCACACTTATGCACACACTCATCATGTGCACATGTGCGCAGCACACTTATGCACACACACTCATCATGTGCACATGTGCGCAGGACACTTATGCACACACACTCATCATGTGCACGTGAGCCCGGCACACTTATGCACACACACTCATCATGTGCACATGTGCGCAGCACACTTATGCACACACACTCATCATGTGCACGTGAGCCCGGCACACTTATGCACACACACTCATCATGTGCACATGTGCGCAGCACACTTATGCACACACACTCATCATGTGCACGTGTGCGCAGCACACTTATGCACACACACTCATCATGTGCACGTGTGCGCAGCACACTTATGCACACACACTCATCATGTGCACGTGTGCGCAGCACACATGCACACACACTCATCATGTGCACGTGTGCGCAGCACACTTATGCACACACACTCATCATGTGCACGTGTGCGCAGCACACTTATGCACACACACTCATCATGTGCACGTGTGCGCAGCACACATGCACACACACTCATCATGTGCACGTGTGCGCAGCACACTTATGCACACACACTCATCATGTGCACGTGTGCGCAGCACACTTATGCACACACACTCATCATGTGCACGTGTGCGCAGCACACATGCACACACACTCATCATGTGCACGTGTGCGCAGCACACTTATGCACACACACTCATCATGTGCACGTGTGCGCAGCACACATGCACACACACTCATCATGTGCACGTGTGCGCAGCACACATGCACACACACTCATCATGTGCACGTGTGCACAGCACACATGCACACACACTCATCATGTGCACGTGAGCGCAGGACACTTATGCACACACACTTATCATGTACACGTGTGTGCAGCACAGTTATATACACACACTCATCATGTACACATGTGCATAGCACACATTCACACACACTCATGTGCACGTGAGCGCAGGACACTTATGCACACACACTCATCATGTGCATGTGTGCGCAGGATACTTATGCACACACACTCATCATGTGCATGTGTGCGCAGGATACTTATGCACACACTCATCATGTGCATGTGTGCACAGGACACTTATGCACGCACACATCGTGTGCACATGTGCACACGACACTTATTCACACACACACCATGTGCATGTGTGCACACGACACTTATGCACACACACATCATGTGCATGTGTGCACACGACACTTATGCACACACACATCATGTGCATGTGTGCGCAGGACACTTATGCACACACACATCATGTGCATGTGTGCACAGGACACTTGTGCACACTCATGTGCACGTGTGCGCAGGACACTTATGCACACACTCATATAGTTTTTTTGCCCCTTGCCTTGCAAGGCCCAAAGAAAACACAAGCTAAAAATCTGGCTTTGTTTTGGTCAGCCATGGGGCTTGAACTCATGTCCTAGGCGCTATCCCTGAGCTTTCCTGCTCAAGGCTATATCTCTGCTGCTTTGAGTCACAGTGTCACTTCCAGTTTTCTGGAGGTTACTTGGAGATAAGAATCTCCCAGGGACTTTCCTGCCTCAGCTGGCTTTGAACCATGATTCTCAGGTCTTCACCTCCTAAGTAGTTAAGATAACAGGCATGAGCCACCAGCACCTGGCAAAATCTTCTGATTTAGTTGAACAAACTGTTAAGCTTTGCATCACATGTTTTTGCACTGCAATTTTAGTGCAGTGTTTTCTCACTGATAGTATTCTGATAAATATTCCTGGTATTTCCCCCTCTGTCCCTCCTCAGGTAAAACCTGGGTGAGAGGCACGCAGTGCTGCCACTGTTTCAGTAATCTCTCTCTCCCCCTCTCCCCCTCTCCCCCGCTCCCCCTCTCCTTTTTCCCCCCTCCCCCTCTCTCCCTCCCCTCTCCCCTTCCCTCTCCTCTCTCCCCCTCTCCCCCTCTTCTCCCCTCCCCCTCTTCCCCCCTCCCCCTCTCCCCCTCTCCTTCTTCCTCCCTCCCCCTCTCTCCCTCCCCTCTCCCCTTCCCTCTCCTCTCTCTCCCTCTCCCCCCTCCCCCTCTCCCCCTCTCCCCCGCTCCCCCTCTCCTTCTTCCCCCCTCCCCCTCTCTCCTTCCCCTCTCCCCTTCCCTCTCCTCTCTCCCCCTCTCCCCCCTCCCCCTCTTCCTCCCTCCCCCTCTTCCCCCCTCCCCCTCTCCCCCTCTCCTTCTTCCCCCCTCCCCCTCTCTCCCTTCCCTCTCCCCTTCCCTCTCCTCCTCTCCCCCTCCCCCTCTCCCCCTCTTCCTCCCTCTCCCTCTTCCCCCCTCCCCCTCTCCCCCTCTCCTTCTTCCCCCCTCCCCCTCTCTCCCCTCCCCCTCTCCCCCTCTTCCTCCCTCCCCCTCTTCCCCCCTCCCCCGCTCCCCCTCTCCTTCTTCCCCCCTCCCCCTCTCTCCTTCCCCTCTCCCCTTCCCTCTCCTCTCTCCCCCTCTCCCCCCTCCCCCTCTCCCCCTCTTCCTCCCTCCCCCTCTCCCCCTCTCCCCCTCTCTCCCTCTCCCCCGCTCCCCCTCTCCTTCTTCCCCCCTCCCCCCCTCTCCTTCCCCTCTCCCCTTCCCTCTCCTCTCTCCCCCTCTCCCCCCTCCCCCTCTCCCCCTCTTCCTCCCTCCCCCTCTCCCCCTCTCCCCCTCTCCTTCTTCCTCTCTCCCCCTCTCTCCCTCCCCTCTCCCCTTCCCTCTCCTCTCTCCCTCCCCTTTCCCCCCTCCCTCCTCTCTCCTCTGTACTATCTCTCTCCCCCTCCCCCTTCCCTCCCCCTCCCCCTCCCTCCCTCTCCCTCTTTCCCTGACCACTCTTGGTCCCTCTCTGAGCTTTTCCTTGGCTATCTGGAACCAGCGAAAGTGCTGGCTGCCTGTTTCAATGACGTGCACGCAGCTGCTCTTTCTCTCTGGATGAATTAACCCATTAGCTGCTACTTCCTGAGACACTTCCTTTTGCTTATCATTCTAAACCATGTCCTTGTGCACAAAGGTTGAAGCTAACTTTTTATATTGTGTAAAAATGTGACTGTAGAAATGAGTTTTTCCCAAGGTAGCACTTGCTTTTCCTGTGCGGCGTGGCATAGAAGGGTAGCAGGGGTGACTCAGCCCTGGGAGGCCCCTGCCCCTGGGTGGGCCCTCAGCCCTGGGAGGCCCCTGCCCCTGGGTGGGCCCTCAGCCCTGGGGAGGTCCGCCTGTACCTCCGGACCTCAGGTGCTTCATCTGGTAGGGTGGTCTGTGGATGTAGTTTCAAACCTTCCACGCAGAAGCCATGGAAAATCTTACTTAACCATTAGTTGCTTCTGAAAAAAAGGCAGAGACGCCACTCAAGGCTGTGTCTGCACAGAAGCTGGTTTTGAGCTAGCGAGTGTCTACTAAGGGAGGAGGGTGGGCAGGAGGAGGGATTGGGGCCTGGGGCCTTTGACACAGTTTCTGAGCACTGTGCAGTGTGTACAAACACTGTTTTAAAGGCCCCAACACGAACCCGCTCTGTCCCAGGGGCCACCCCCACAGCCCCTAACAGAATCTGGGGCGGATGCAGAGCCGTGCTGGTGCATGGCACATTCTGTGGAAAGCCTTGAGTGACAGGGACGCACAGAGTACTTGGTTCTCGTAGCTGCTTTGGGCTTGTGCCAAGTCAGGCCCCGTGTGGAGCTTCGCGCCTGCCTGTGAGCGCCGTGCCCTGCCTCTGCCCACCGTCTCCCTCTGGCGCTCCACGTACACCTGGTCGAAGGGGTCTGCCCACCCCAGATTCAACCAGGCCTGACCCTTCCGCACCCTCTCCTGTTGATGCACAGGTCCAACGCTCCCTAACACTGGCCCAAAACCCACCATTTACGCTCTACTTGCTGAGCAGAGCCCTGATTTTTGGGGGGATTCGAAGCCCCTCTTCCCAAAGACAATCCTTTGGGGCCATGGGTGATATTCTTTCCAGCCAAAGCTTCTCTCGGCAGGAACACAACGCCAGCCCCGATGTAGGCGCTAGCCCGCTGGCAGGACTCACCTGTTGGCAGGCTGTTCGCTCTGACTGCATTTGGTGGTCTTTCCCATGCAGCAACCAAGCTGGAGCCGCAGTGCGGGGCTAGTGCTCACCTCATTCTGAGCTTGGTAGTGCTGATGCTGTAGCCTCAAAGTTAAACATCTGTTCTTACTTACTTATTCATTTATTCTTGTGCCAGGCCTGGGGCTTGAACACAGGCTCTGGCCACTGTCCCTGAGCTTTTGTGCATAACGTTAGAATCCTACCACTTGGGCCACAGTGCCACTTCTGGTCTTTTTGGTGATTAATTGGAGGCAAGAGTCTCATGGACTTTACTGCCCGGGCTGGCTTTGAACCACGACTCTCAGATCTCAGCCTGCTGAATAGGATTATAGGCGTGAGCCACCGGTGCCCAGCTCAACACCTGTTAACATTAACATCTGCATTTACTCTGCCCCCATTGCTCCCATAAAGTTGGCAGCTCACAGCACAGATTCCTTTCAGTCTGGTAGATCAGTGTTCGCACCCAGGCTCAGGGCTGGCAGGTGCGGGGATGGCAACCATAGTCCTTTCTCTGCCTTCCAGAACACGGTCTGACTCCCTGCTCAGCACAGCGGATCTGCTTTTAAATCTGAAATCATAACAGATCAAGGTGGAGGAGAGCGAGATGAGGCCATGTTCGGTCCCTCTCTTGCCGATGGTCGAGGTGTGCCGTAGGACAGGCGTGCCAGTCTTGCGAACTTTCTTCCAAATAAGAGGCTTAAAACGTCTGTTCTTGCCAGGCTTTGTACCTGTGGAGTTAACGATTTAAATTCGAGTGTGGGATCCTTGATTTCCTCAATTGAATTTTACCATTTTAGCCCTCACCCGCTGTGTGGTTCTGTCCAGAGGCTGATGCCTTTCATTCTGTCCCCCAGCTGATTAATGATCCTTTTGGTTCTGGACACCTTTAGCCTTGGAGAACTTGCCGCTCCTTTTTGGCCTGATTACTGACAGAGACAGGGAGCAGGGCTTTGCTGAGATGGAGACGGGGTGCTGCCAGGAAGGTCTGCCACAGCTGCGTGTGAGCGGGGCACCGCGTGTGAGCAGGTGTGCAAGCAGGGTGGCGTGTGTGAACAGGTGTGTGAGTGGGGCTCTGCATGTGAGCTGGTGTGCGAGCAGGGTGGTGTGTGTGAACAGGTGTGTGAGCGGGTATGCGAGCGGGCGTGTGAGTGGGGCGCTGTGTGTGAGTGGGTGTGCGAGCAGGGTGGCGCGTGTGAGCAGGTGTGTGAGCGGGGTGCTGTGTGTGAGCGGGTGTGCGAGCAGGGTGGTGTGTGTGAACAGGTGTGTGAGCGGTTGTGTGAGTGGGCGTGTGAGTGGGGTGCTGTGTGTGAGCGGGTGTGTGAGCAGGGTGGCGCGTGTGAGCAGGTGTGTGAGTGGGCGTGTGAGTGGGGTGCTGCGTGTGAGCGGGTGTGCAAGCAGGGTGGTGTGTGTGAACAGGTGTGTGAGCGGGCATGTGAGTGGGGTGCTGCGTGTGAGCGGGGCTCTGGTGTGAGCGGGTGTGCGAGCAGGGTGGCGTGTGTGAGCAGGTGTGTGAGTGGGCGTGTGAGTGGGGTGCTGCGTGTGAGCGGGTGTGCGAGCAGGGTGGTGTGTGAGCGGGCGTGTGAGCGGGGCTCTGCGTGTGAGCGGGTGTGCGAGCAGGGTGGCGCGTGTGAGCAGAGCCCCGCGGGCCGTGTCGCACCATCCAGGCCGTGCACACACCATTCGCTGCACATCTGGTAAGCCAGTGACCTCGCACCTCGGTGGTAGTTCCACATCCTGAGCACTTTCAGATTTCAGATTCAGTCACAGATTTGCAACGTCTGCCACACTTCCCCAATCTGCCGATGGGCTCCAGGCAGTCGAGGGTTGGGGACCGACCTGCAGCGTGCGGTGCCCTGGGCACACGGCGTCTGTGCCAGGTCCCCACACTCACGGCACACTTCAGTCCCTGCGGGGGTCGATGCCGGCCCGGACTCCTCTTCCCTGAAGATCAGCTTCCATGTCTTCTCTGCACCTCTGCCCTCTGGACTTCACTGGTCTCATTTGCCAGACTTGAGCAACCTAATCTCAACCCTCTCTCTCTCTCTCTCTCTCTCTCTAATATATATATACATATACACATATATGTGTGTGTGTGTTACACACACACACACATATATTGACAGTCCTGGGTCTTGAACTCAGGGCCTGGGTGCTGTCCCTAAGCTTCTTTTGCTCAAGGCTAGCACTCTACCACTTGAACCACAGCGCCACTTCCAGCTTTTTCTGTGTATGTGGTACTGAGGAATTGAACCCAGAGCTTCATGCATGCTGATCAAACACTCTACCACTAAACCACATTCCCAGCCCTCTGAGTATTTTTGCCATTGTTTTTTGTTTGTTTGTTTGTTTTTGGTCGGTTGTGGGGCTTGAACTCTGGGCCTGGGCACTGTCCCTGCGCTCTTCAGCTCAAGGCGAGTGCTCTACCTCTTGAGCCACAGCACCACTTCCCCCTCTGAGTATTTTTGAGATGATGTTTGCGAGGGATAGAAGGACGCAGGAGCGAGCTAAGGATCACTGCTCTCCCGCTTAGCCTGTGTGGCCAGTCGTTGAGACGTAGCTTGTGTTGGGCAGCGCTTAGGGACGTGTCAGGTCACAGCGTGTGCGGGGTGCAGCACTGTGTCGTGCCCCACACGCGATGCTGGTAGCCTGGGCGCGGAGTAAGTCAGGTGGGAGGTTGGGGGCAGTGAGTCAGGGTCAGCAGCAGTGGCCCCCGGCAGCTGATGGAAGGCAAGAAGACTCATATTGCAAAACCAAATGGAACAAAGAGGTGTTTCTGAAAATATCATATGATCCCCGAGAGTTCCCGAAACCTTCCACTAAAGAACAGCTCAGGGCTGTGTGTCCTACAGATTCTGTGAGTCCCAATCCGCTCGGTGAACTATGTCTGCACCTGCCTGCTGGAGGAACACTGGTTTAGGAATGCTTAAATCTCCCAAGGAAGCAGATTCTGTTTTGACTTGGTGGGGCCCCTTGAATGTGCCAGGGGCATTGACGGTGTGGAGGTGAGCCCACTGGGGCCGTGCGCGTGACAGGGAAGGCTGCTGTCTCAGGAGTGCACGGCGCGCGAGGCCGTGGGTGCTGTGCGTGGTTTGTTGGCTCCTCAAGAATCGCGCCAAAGACAGCGCTTCCGGCCTCCCCTCGCAGTGGGGAGGCATCGCTACCTTTGGTCCTCAGCCCACTGGAGGGCACGGAAGCATCTCCTTAGAAGCTTCACCACCGCACCCCTCTGCCTTCACAAGGCCGACCCTCACAGCTTGTCTCTCCAGGCTGATAGTTGCAATTCAAGGCCGGGAATTTGTGTCCAGGACTCTCTCTGTGTGGTGACTCAGGTGCCAGCAGGCCACTCATGCAACTTCCTTACAAGGGTACACACGGTCTTTGTGGTACAAATGGTGGTTTGGGCAGGCTGAAGCCTTGGAGCTTAGGAGTAAACCATCTTTCTTATTGAGAGCCCTGGTGCTTAGCCACAACCTTAAGTTTCTCAGTATCTGGCATGATGCAGGGTTACACCAACCAATGAGTTCATGTCGTTTCTCCTAAGAGAAATCACTGGTGCCTGGGGTGGGGCTGCACAGAGCGTGCGTTTCTGTCTGCAGTTCTACTTTGAGAGATTTTGGCCCAGTAGAATCTCGCTGTACGTACTCACCCTGAGTTTTTGTGTTGATCAAAACCTACTGTTTTTCTAATATGTGTGTGTGAGCCGTGCACCGTGGTTTATGGAGCTTTGCACGCGACCACGGTGGACTCATCATGTGACAGAAAAACCTACGATGTGTTCTCCCTGGGCTGTGCAGAGAGCCCGGGAAGCCTGTCCTCAGTGTGTGTCCAGCGGGACGCTGTTCTGGGGCCGCCCCGGGACACGGCTGTGACTGCAGCCATTTGCTTTCTCCCCTCCTCAGCTTCCTCTCTGAGCGGCCATCATCTCTGCTGCTGAGCCGTGAGGTGGACCCATTTGCTTCCCTTCGGGCCCCAGGCTGCCTCTCCTGCCCACAGCCTGCACCGCCATGAGCGAGGTGAGAGCCTGCTTTGTTCTGGGTACAGGGTCTGAGTTCAGTTCATTGTGGCCACGGACGGTGGGCTGTAGCGCACTCTTCCTTTGCTTTTCAGGAACTGCTGAGCTCTCTGGATCCTTACGAGTCACTGGATGATTACTCTGAGTCCAACAGCACGAGTGCCAGCGGTTATCCAAGTGACTACCTGCCGCCCTCCCCGTGCTCGCTGAGG
Source organism: Dipodomys spectabilis (assembly GCF_019054845.1). Lineage (NCBI taxonomy): Eukaryota > Metazoa > Chordata > Mammalia > Rodentia > Heteromyidae > Dipodomys > Dipodomys spectabilis. The sequence goes on along the minus strand of NW_024870803.1, from coordinate 214,101 downwards.
GGCGTCAGGCAGTTCTCCCGCGTGTTCGTGCCCGTGGCCTACTCGCTGGTGTGCGCCTTCGGCCTCCTGGGCAATGTGCTGGTGGTGCTCACCTTCGCCTTTTACAAGAAGGCCAAGTCCATGACGGACATCTACCTCCTGAACATGGCCATCGCGGATGCCCTCTTCGTCCTCACGCTTCCCTTCTGGGCAGTCAGCCACGCCGCCGGCGCGTGGGTTTTCAGCAACGCGCTGTGCAAACTGCTGAAGGGGATCTACGCTGTCAACTTCCACTGCGGCATGCTGCTGCTGGCCTGCGTCAGCCTGGACCGCTACGTGGCCATCGTGCAGGCCACCAGCTCCTTCCGCCTCCGGGCCTGGACCCTGACGCACAGCCGGAGAATCTGCTCCATGGTGTGGGCGCTGTCCCTCCTCATCTCCACCTCGACCTTCGCCCTCAACCGGAAGTACAAGATCCAGGGCCAGCAGGTGTGCGAGGCCAAGTACCCGTCCTTCTCGGAGCCCGTCACGTGGAAGCTGCTGGGGCTGGGGCTCGAGCTGCTCTTCGGCTTCTTCGTCCCCTTCGTGTCCATGCTGTTCTGCTACGCGCTCATCGTCAGGACCTTGCTGCAGGCTCAGAACGCAAAGCGGCACCGCGCCATCCGCGTGGTCATAGCCGTGGTGCTGGTGTTCCTCGTGTGCCAGATTCCTCACAACGCCGTCCTGCTGGTGACCGCCGCCCACCTGGGCAGCATGGACAAAGTGTGCCACAGCGAGAAGCTCCTGGGCTACGTCAGGACCGTCACCGAGGTCCTGGCCTTCCTCCACTGCTGCCTCAACCCCGTGCTCTACGCCTTCGTCGGCCAGAGGTTTCGGAGCTACTTCCTGAAGATCATGAAGGACGCGTGGTGTGTGCGGAGGAGGGCCGCATCGCGCCTCTCCTGCGCCCGCATCCACTCGGAGAGCTGCGCCTCCAGGCAGACCAGCGAGGCCGTGGACGACAACGCCTCATCCTTTACTATGTGAGCCCGGAGAGTCACGCGGTGCCCTGCAGCACCTTTACTGTGTGAGCCCGGAGAGTCACGCGGTGCCCTGCAGCACCTTTACTGTGTGAGCCCGGAGAGTCACGCGGTGCCCTGCAGCACCTATGGGACTTATCAATAGGTGTCTGGCGGTGGGGGGGGGGAGAAGAAAAGAAAAGACATGGCTCAACATGCACAGGAGTTCTGGAAATTAAGCATAACCCGCCTCGGCCTCCCTGTGCTAGCGTGCTTAGTGAGAAGTGTTGTGGTCCCGGAGACTCATGGGCCTTTGTCCCACCAAACAGGACCTGGGAAAGGTGCAGTTCATGTGAATTTAAACATTTTCTGAAAATATTTACAAAGAGCTTGCACAGAGACCCACGCGCGATGGCTCCCACCTGCAATCTTAGTGACTTAAGAGGCTGAGGTTGAGAGCATCCAAGTGTGAGGACGGCCTCGCAAGAAAACTTCCCCAGGATCCCAGCCTGACCGTGAAGTCAGGAGTGGAGCTGTGGCTCGAGTGGAAGAGCACCAGCCTTGAGCAGAAGAACTCAGGGACACCAGCACCACAAAAAGCGGCGGTGGGGGGGGGGGAGATGACATAAAGCTAATAAAAATACTTTAAAAAGGGGCTGGAGGCATTGCTTGGAGTCCCTAATATTTGAAAAGCCCCGAATTCAAATCCCAGCACAAGAAAAAAGAAAAGACAAAGAGAAGTACTCCTATAACTCCTTTTAGAGAAACATTTAAGCTGGGAAGAAGGCTCAGTGGTAGGGCGCTTGCCTTGCATGCATGAAGCCCTGGGTTCGGTTCCTCAGTACCACATAAAGAGAGAGAGAGAGAAAAAAAGAAAAACATTTAAGCAGTGTTTACTGTTGCTAATTGTAAATAGCTACATCATTACCTACTTTCCCTTGGACTGGCACAGTGAGGGCCAGGTTGTCAAAAGGCTGGAGAGAGACAATCCGACGCGCCCACCCACTGGAAAGCACATGGTAACAGGCAGTGGGTGGAAACCATGGTCACCCTCCTGTCTCCCTGGAAAAGGCATCTGGGCTTGCACTGGCTGCGGCCGCTGGCTGCCCCTCACTGTGGCCAGGCAGCCCTGTCTCCTGCTGAGCCTGGCTTCTGCAGGGGCTGGCTGGTAGCCCCAGGCTCTCCTGAGTTTTTAGCGAGTTTAATAAATGTTTGTCCAATGAATCATAATAAAATTGGAGTTTATTTTGCAGTCTAAACTGCTAGATGTTTTTAATTGTTCTCACAGTGCTTCTTTAAATAAAAGAAAACTTTGCAGAGCCAATGAGAGGAATGTTGGTTCTCATTTCTTAATGGAGTTGGAGGAGAGGATGGTGGCTAAGGATAGGCCCACAAAGGCCTGGAGTTAGCCAGGGTATAGTAAGAGGCACATTGGCTTCCCAAAGTCTGAGACTCATGATGGGATCAGACTGTAAAAACTCTCTGGCTTTGTAGAAGCCTTCCAGAACTCTAGATTTGCAAGTGCTACATACCTGTAGGAAGACAAGTGAGGAAAATCTGGACTTGACCTATGAAAATACAGAGGATTTGAGCAGGGTGACCATCACCCATCCAGAGCCCTGACAAGCTCACCTTGACGAGACACTAGTGGGAACTTGTCTGGGTCTCATGGGCTGCAAAGAGAGGTACTAAGATCTAAAGTCTGTATGTATTAAGCATTGCTTTAGCGTTGCAAAGTAAGAGTACATGAGGCATGGGAAATTGGAATCATGTTCTAGCTTTTGTGTCTTCCCCCTGCCCCCCACCATGTGGTATTCAGGGCCTCTGCTGCCCTGAGATCTGCTAGTGATGGATTCCAGAAATCAAATCATAAGCCAGGAGCTCTTGTCACCATAGTAACTGTGAGGCGCCTGGAGGAGTCTCAAGTGTGGCCAGTAGGGGGCGCAGAACCCATTTCTTAAGTGAAGAAACATGAGCATGCTGGATGGGCTGATGGGACTGTGAAGGTAAGTAACGCTTGAAGCTAGCCCAGGAGGAGCCTGCTTCTGATCGATGGAATCATTTTTAAGTGGAAAAGCACAAAATCCTCATGGCATCTACGTGTGCAGCAGTAGCCTTTCCGGCGATGTGTGCAGTGAGCTCAGGCTAAACGAGCAAGCAGGCTCTTTTCCCTTCTGAGTACAAGGTTTTCCAAATACTGATTCCCACGTGTGTTCCTCGCGTGCACACCCCCGCAGGGAAGGGGGCGGCGCTCAGTGGAGATCCTGGGGCAGCCACACAGGCCTCGGTAGGCTGAGCCCTCCGAGGTCTGCTCCCAGGGCCTCCAGCCTGCCCCTGGCCTGGCCCGGCCCCGAGGGTGGGTCTCTCTGCCCCTCCCGGCCAGTCCCAGCCTCCTCTCTGTGAAGTTTCCCTGCAGAGGGAAGAGTTTCCCAGCCCACCGCCTGGGGACCGGCACACTCCGGCGCGGCCCTGCCCGCACCGCTCACCTCTGCCTGGCCTGTGGGCTCTGCTCAACTCCCAATCTCCGTTCCCATGGTCCTTGAGCCCTGCAGCAGGAGGAGGTCTGGGCATGCCCGGAGAAAGGAGACCTGGCCAGGAACCAAAAGCGGACGGTGGATCTGGGTAAGGGCAGTGAACTCCTGGTGTCCACTGTGAGTCCAGTGTCCCTCGCGCCTGCAGCATGATGCAGGACCCGCCTTGGTCAAATGCCAGTTTCCTGAGCTCCCAGGGAGATTCTATGCACGGACCTATTTCTCCATTGAAGAAGAGGGTGCTTCGCCCCTACAGGCCATGCTTGGGGCTTCTCTGGCTGTTCACAGTTACCATGGTGACAAGAGCATCCTTGCCCACCAAGGGCCTTAGGGATGACAGTGAGGCGGGCAGGGTGGAGCGCCGTTCCCCGACGGTCCTGAGCCTGTGCTGGCCCTCCCTGACCCCTCCCCAGCTCTCTGCTTAGGAACCCATCCACCCACCAGCCCGCCACTGGCCAAAGGGAGGGGACCGTTGGCTTATTTGGACAGAGAAACAACACTGGCTGCAGGATGGAGTTGTCTCAGTAAGGAAGAAGACCTCACCCCGAAGCTCCTGGCAGCCCTTATCAGGTGTTCTGGAGCCCAGCGGGGTTGAGAGCTGCGAGCCACAGACAGACTGTCAGCTGCCCCGCGGGACGAGAAGAGGAAGCACACAGGGCAGCCCGGCCCTCCCTTGCCCAGCCCCAGCTCTCCTCCACCGCGTCCAGAGGCCACCGTTGAGACCAGAGCTTGTTCATGCCCTGCCTGCAGGCCTGCGGTCCTCTCTAGGGAGGGTGGGGGGAGGACTCGGTGCTGAGGCAGTGTCCCCGGGGACACTGACCGTGTGTGACCCTAATGAAGAAGTCAGATGGGATTGCAGTAACGCCCTGGGGTTTGCTGGGCACAGGGATGGGGTAGGCCTGGGGTCTGACAGGCCTGTCAGCCTTGAGCCTTGAGCCACCTCGCACGGGCTTCACGTGGAGGGCAGGGGGTTACAGGGCCCACAGCCACAGTGGGAGAACAGCAAATCATTAGCCACCAATGTGTGGCCTGCTAGGCTCTGGTCTCCGTGGCTCGGGTGCCGTTTTACTTGTGTCTAGGATGGCCCTACAGCAGCTCTTACTGTCCTGTTTGCAGAGGGGTCAGTGAGCAGCACTGAGGTGAGGGAGCACGGTGCTGGCCCTTCCTGAAGCAGGGGCTCTGCTGCCCAGGCCTGGAAGACAGGCGCCAGGGCAGGGCGGGGCCTCGGGCACCTCCCACCGCTGGGTGGCCGAGCCGCCTGATGAGCCTGCGGCTCCTTCCACCCGGCTGGCAAGCCTGTGAGCCCCCAGCGGTCCGTGCCACAGGCCTGCCAGCTGGTGTGTGCTGGCTGTGCGTCAGCCTGCTGCCCGCAGCTCTGACAGACGATGCTGCAGCCAAGGCCCAAGGCTCGGGGGAAAGTGACCCCGTGAGTGTGAGCATTTTCAACATGGCGGCGTTCTAGGCTGGGCATACCCGAGGGGCAGGAGGGGAGGGGCGGACATTTCTTCCTGGTAGAAAGGGAAGGAGGACAGGCTCACACAGCCTGTGACAGACACCTTCCCCCAATCCCCCGTCCCCTGATCCCCCATCCCCTGATCCTCCATCCCCCGATCCCCCGTCCCCCCGATCCCCATCCCCCGATCCCCCATCCTCTGATCCTCCATCCCTCGACCCCCCATCCCCTGATCCCCCATCCCCCGATCCCCCGTCCCCCAACCCCCCCCCCCCCCGTCCCCCGATCCCCCATCCCCGCTCCCTTCCCTGCCCAGGGCCATCAGCCCACTTGGAAATAGAGCCCACGGAATAGCAGCATCTGTGAACGGAGTGGAGCTGCCCCTCCCCACCCGGGACCATGACCACGGTGCCTCCTGCGTTCAGCAGGGCTTCTGGAGACACACGTCTCAATGAGTGCCCTGAAGAATGGAGCTGCAGACCCAGGTGCTGGGGGTCTGGGGGGTTGTGGCATGCCATTGCCAGTGCTACCGGCTCTGACCAGGGGTGGCTGGACGGCCGCTGGGAGGGAGTGGCCGTGGAGCTGCAGGTGCAGCCTCGTGGGCGGGGGCGTGTTGGTGATTCCTGTCCTCACCACCGGCGGAGAGTGAACGAGGAGGCCGAGGCAGTAAGGAAGGCGACTGGGAATCTTCACCATCATGAAGATCACGTTATGGGGACGTCATTTATCTGGGGGGGGGGGGGAGATGGCCGTCTCAGCCCTGCCCAGCCCCTGCCAGTCCTGCTCCCTGTCGGTGGCAGGTGTTGCTTTAAGAGCAGGTGTGTCACGGGGTCTCCCGCACAGAAGAGCTGTCCTGTGAGCTCACCTCTGAGATGGGAAATGGAAGGGAGGCGCCGGGAGTTGCGCGTAGGCCTGGGGCCTGAACCCAATGCGCTGGGCGGTGTTGGCAGACTGGGCAGTGAGCACTTTTGTAACTATGTTTTTTTGTGCCAGTCCTGGGGCTTGAGCTCAGGGCCTGGGCGCTGCCCCCGAGCCCCTCTGTGCTCAAGGCGAGTGCGCTTCCTCTCGAGCCACAGCGACACTTCTGGCCTTTGCTGTGTATGTGGCTCTGAGGACTCGCACCCAGAGTCTCATGCGTGCTAGGCGAGCGCTCCACCGGGAGCCGCCTTCCCAGCCCACCGAACTACCTTTGACCCCTAGTAAGGAAGCAAGATTTTATGGAAGAAAATGTAATGTACGCAATGAGCTGAGTACAAAGCAAAGACAGGGTGACCAGCCTTCCCAGCCCGGGGTGGGGGGGGAAGGGCCAGGGGGCTCCGCGGCGGTGGAGGAGCCACACGCGGCTTCCTCTCCTCCCCCGGCCCAGCCAGCTCCATGCCTGGGGGTGGACAGGCGGCTGCAGCTCGGGTCGCGGGGCAGCGCGGAGGACGCCGTGCGGTGCGGCCAGGGTGATGCGAGGCATCGGCCCGCGGTGCGCAGCCCGAGGTCTCCTCTCCTGGAGTCCTGAGGGGCCACGGCGTTGCTTCCACCCAGGTGGGGCTGGGCCGTGCGTCAGGAGCAGGAATCCCGGAGGCCGGGCCCACGCTCTGCCCTCCACCCTCAGCCTCCAGGGCTGCCCCGCACCCTGGTAGGAGCCAGCAAAGGCTCCAGAGACGCAGACGGCGGGCGGAGCGCACCTGCGGGAAGGCCAGGCTGCCCGCCGCAGGGTGTAGCTCAGCGACGCTCGGAAGATGAGCGCAGGAGCCGGGCCAGCGTCATGGGCAGAAAGCACGGTGCACACAGCAGCAGCACCACGGCCACCAGCGAAGCATGGTGCACCATGGCTGCCGGCGCCCGCGCCCTCCGCGGCGCTCAGAGCTGCCTCCCCAGAGCCCCGATCTCTGGTGCAGAACAAGACGAGGCCCAGGGGAAGCAGCAGCTGGAGGAAGAACAGCGTCTCCTGCCAGGTGGCCCTGGAGGATGCCCCCCCCCCCGGGGTGGAAGCTGGGCAGCTGGTGTCCGATCTGGGCGGCTTTGGGAACACACATGCTTTGGTGGGTGAGGGCGACCATCAGAAGCCAGGCTAGACCCGAGATGGCCAGGCTGCCCAGGGGGACAGACGGTTGACCTTGAGTGGAGCGGTCTAAAGCCACAGCGACGAGGAAGGCCACCTGCACCCCGCGGCTGAGGGCCAGCAGGAAGAGAAGGGCCTGGCAGGTTGTGTGGCCGAGGACCCAGACCTTGTGGCTGGTGTAGAAGGCCAACAGGAAAGGCAGGCAGAAGGCCAGCAGCAGGTCAGCCACCTCCGGGTTGAACGGTGGATGGCGTTCGGCTTCTATACCTTGAGATGGAAGAGGGTCCACAGGGCCACGGTGTGCCTGGCAAGCTCAGGCCGCACTCCAGGGCCAGGAGGGCTCCCATGCTGCGTCCACCGTTGGGCTGGCAGTTGAGTGGTTAGGCAGCACCATAATCCCAGCCTTGCTGTCCTGGAGCAGGGCAGGAGTGAAATGCGACGTCTTGCCACGCTCTCTCCCTTAAAAGAAGAGGAAAAGGTTTTTTTTTCCTGCCAGAAAACAGATGGTTTCTGCATTTCTTCAGTGAGAAATGTAGTGAGTGGTCATAGAACTGGGTCAGAAGGAAGCCCCAGGGTATTTGGGAAAGAGGACCCTGGGGAGGGGGAAATCCCCTGCAGCTTCGCTTGTCTTGTGTTGTCTTAAAAAGGGGGAAATCTTGTTTTATTTCCCATCAGTGAGCCCCAAAGCTGCAGCCACAGTGTCCCAAGAGGCCGGGGGGGGGGCAGAGCTGGGGTCCCCTGGCGAGCGCGCAGGGGAGCTGCGAAGCCACCGCAGGAAGACTGGGTAGGACTCAGTGGTGAGGGCACTGTCTCATTTGTGCTTCATGAGAAAGTTCTCCGCCTTTCCAGAATCTGTGTAAGGCCGAGGCCTAGAAATGCACAGCAAAACAAACCAACCTCACTGCCAAGAAGCACCACACACTTTGATCCCTCACCCTTCCTTCTGCAGATTAGAAACCTGCTGGGCCCTTCTGGAAGTGCCGGGCAGATCTGTCTCCTGCCGTGTCCGGCTCCCTCCAGGCAGCCCCGTCCTCCATACTGGTGGCTCCTTGCTCATTCCCAGCTTCCGCCCTGGTGGGAGCCCCATCTCAAGACCCCTGGCTGAACCACATCAGTCCCTCTTCTGGGCCACGGCCCAGGCCCTGCATCACCGGACCCTGATCCCGCCCGCCGCAGTGGGTGTGAGCAGTGACACACACGGCCACGGCCTGGGCCGGCTGTCACAAGACTCGTCTGCAGTGTGGTTTCCTGCCCGGGCTCCGCTTCCCGTCTCCCTCTTCCAGTCTAGCCATAGACTTCCACCATGCTTGTGTATGACAACTGGCAAATGTCAACATGATGCATTGAACACAGCTCCTGTTTATCCTGTCAAGTCAAAGGTTGAAGGCCTGATGGATAAAATGGCTGTTACCTGAGCCCACACTCTCAGCCTTGTCACCAAAGCCTGGGACATTTCCTTTCTGGCTGTGCTGGCCCCTCCCCCACCTCAGCTGGCACACTGGTCACCCTCCCTGCTCCCCCCCCCCCCGTCCCCCCAGCATTGCTCATTGCTCATTGTTCCTCTCCAGAAACATCCTTTTTCCTCTGATCATGCAGTAGGATTAGCACCTGGAAAGCACCTCCTCTTTCAGGAAGTGCTGTGTGCACCCCAGGGCCCAGACATGGGGCCTTCCTGGCGCAGAGTCCAGGCATGGCTGGCTCATATCAGAAAAGATAGCTTGTGTGCTAGGTCACCTTTATCTGCTTCTGTGCTCAGCCTCAGGCCTGTACTGCAAAAATACACAGACACGTCTGGAAGACCTCCTGAGACCAGCCGTGGGGACGTTCCTCTCTGTTCAGAGCAGAGCGAGAAGATACAACGCGGCTGAGCCCCCCCCCCCCCCCCTCCAGTCATCAGCCGGACTTCCGTGAAGAGAACACCGGGCTCTGCCCCAGCCCTTTGATTAAAGGTCAGAGTCTGCTCTGAATTTAACACGTCTCAACATATTGTAAAAAAGAAATGGCAGCGCTGGCCTCTGACCTCCAGGCCTTGGGCCGTGGGCAGGCAGCCTTTCTCCCCAGTCTTTCTCACTATGAGTTTATTGTTTAGATAGGGTCCCGCCTTGGCTGGCGGTCCTGGGTCTGGGCACGCCCATCACCTGGGAGGCAGGTGATGGGGGTGGGGGGTTCTTTCCCCAGCATGAAGACAACGTACAGACCTATCATCCACCATGTGGCCAATATGGCACCGGCCAGGCCTGGCCTCCTTACTTCATTGAAATCTCAATTTTGTTTCAGTAATTCCGAATCACGCTGTCCATTTGCAGGGACGGTGTTTAAAAACTAAGATTGCCAATGTCCAGTAGATAACATTGTGGAAGCATTCCTTTAAAATGGAAATCACAAAACATAAAGCGACTTTACAGAGTGCTCTGCTGCTGCCTCAGGCCGGGGGTCTGAGCCCTGGCTGGTATCAGCCCAGGAGGCTCGGGTGAGAGCAGCCGGGGCGGGGGGGGGGGGCAGGGGGGGTCCTGGGCTCAGGCGGGGGAGCAGCTGGGGCCACGCTGCTCCCTTTGCTCAGGCTTGGGCTCACCCGGAGTGGGTGGCATCTCCCTTGAGGGGCTCCGGAGCAGTCTGCTCGTTGGCGGGTGTGGAGGTTGGGGTGGAAGGGCTCCCAGCCCCACCCTTGAGCTCGCAGCCCTCCGTGCTCCCAGGCAGCGTCCTGTCCTCTCCAGAGAGGCTGGTGGAGGCTCTGCAGCTCAGTGCCAGGCCCTGCCTGCCAGGCTGGGTGACGGCATTCGGGGCATGCGGTGGGCGGCCGACTGTCGGGTGGGGCTGGGCGTTGTCCTCCTCGGGTAACCGGGGCCGGTCCGATCAGAGCTGCATTTGGGCCTTGGTTCTGACAAGATAGCACACATTGAAGCCTCCTTGGAGTTACTCTTTTTTCTTGGTTAGAGGAGGAGAGACTCGGCTCTCCGCAGCTAGGTGGATGCAGAGTATCTGAGTTATCATCTGAGGCTCTACAGTGCTCAGGCCGCGCGGGAAGGGCCCTTTAAGATGGTGAGTCAGTTTAGAATCCCTGCTGGTTTCTGGTCGTCCAGAGATGGGCGGGCAGGAGGCTCGGGCAAGCTGGCTGGCAGTGCCAAGATGAACAGCATCCGGGCGGGCCGAAGGTGGCTCGTGGGCTAGGTAGGTGCCCTGCCGGCGGTGGAGGGAGCTGAGGGGTCAGGAGCTGGCGCTCCAGTCCCTGGGTCTCCCGGCAGGAGGCGATGCCCAAGGGTGAGCGGAGGGAGCCACGCCTTCCCACTGCGTGCAGGACGCCAGGCGTGTGTGTGCGTGTCTGTGTGCATGTGCGCACGTGTGTGTGCGCGTGTGTCTGTGTGCGTGCGTGCGTGTGTGCGTGTGTCTCTGTGTGTCCGTCTGTATGTGTGTGCGTGTGTGTGTCTGTGTGCGTGCACGTGTGTGTGCGTCTCTGTGTGTGTGCGTGCGTGTGCGTGCGTGCGTGTGTGCATCTCTGTGTGTCCGTCTGTGTGTGCGTGTGTGCGTCTCTGTGTGTGCGCGTGTGTGCGTGTGTGTCCGTCTGTGTGCGTGTGTGTGCACGTCTGTATGTGTGTGCGCGTGTGTGCGTCTCTGTGTGTGCGTGTGTGTGCGCGTCTGTGTGTGTATGCATGTATGTGTGCACGTGTGTGTGCACGTGTGTGTGTGTGTGTGTGACAGCGGTGATGGGTTTGACTAGCGTCTACCTTATCTCCAGTGGCTGTGGTCAGCCTGAAGCCGTGACACTGGTGGCAGCTTCCTCCGTCTCTGGGGCCGGTGGGCATTTCCCGGGAGGGTGGGGGAGGGCGGCCTGGGTGGTCCCGGTCTGCCCGTCCGCACGCAGACGTGTGCAGTGCCTGCCTGGTCCGAAGCCCCTCCTGGGGGAGCCCCTCCTCGGAGCCTCCACAGGGCCCGCAGCCCCCGGCCGGACGGGGTCGGTGCTGTGGGGGGGCTGCCGGGCCGGGGCAGGCGTCAGGCTGACCTCTGAACTCGAGCATCTTCCGGGGCTGGGGGGACAGGCCTGCCGCCAATGGCTGACGCCAGATGTCTTCGCAGGAGTCAGCGGTGGGCTGCGGCTTGCAGCGTGCGGGGTGAGTCTGCGAGGGGCACCGGGCAGGGGGTGCGGGCAGGGGGTGTGGGCAAGAGGTGCGGGCAGGGGGCGGCGGGCAGGGGGTGCGGGCAGGGGGCGGCGGGCAGGGGGTGCGGGCAGGGGGTGTGGGCAGGGGGTGTGGGCAGGGGGTGTGGGCAGGGGGTGCGGGCAGGGGGTGCGGGCAGGGGGCGGCGGGCAGGGGGCGGCGGGCAGGGGGCAGCGGGCAGGGGGCATGGGCAGGGGGCGCGGGCAGGGGACGCGGGCAGGGGGTGCAGGCAGGGGGTGCGGGCAGGGGGCGCGGGCAGAGGACGCGGGCAGGGGGCAGCGGGCAGGGGGTGTGGGCAGGGGGCAGCGGGCAGGGGGTGTGGGCAGGGGGTGCGGGCAGGGGGCAGCGGGCAGGGGGTGTGGGCAGGGGGTGCGGGCAGGGGGCAGCGGGCAGGGGGCAGCGGGCAGGGGGCGCGGGCAGGGGGTGTGGGCAGGAGGTGCGGGCAGGGGGCGCGGGCAGGGGGCAGCGGGCAGGGGGTGTGGGCAGGGGGTGCGGGCAGGGGGCAGCGGGCAGGGGGTGTGGGCAGGGGGTGCGGGCAGGGGGTGTGGGCAGGGGGTGTGGGCAGGGGGCAGCGGGCAGGGGGTGTGGGCAGGGGGCAGCGGGCAGGGGGTGTGGGCAGGGGGTGCGGGCAGGGGGTGTGGGCAGGGGGTGTGGGCAGGGGGCGCGGGCAGGGGGTGTGGGCAGGGGGTGTGGGCAGGGGGTGCGGGCAGGGGGTGTGGGCAGGGGGTGTGGGCAGGGGGCGCGGGCAGGGGGTGTGGGCAGGGGGTGTGGGCAGGGGGTGTGGGCAGGGGGTGTGGGCAGGGGGTGTGGGCAGGGGGCGCGGGCAGGGGGTGTGGGCAGGGGGCAGCGGGCAGGGGGTGTGGGCAGGGGGTGTGGGCAGGGGGTGTGGGCAGGGGGCAGCGGGCAGGGGGTGTGGGCAGGGGGTGTGGGCAGGGGGTGTGGGCAGGGGGTGTGGGCAGGGGGCGCGGGCAGGGGGCAGCGGGCAGGGGGTGTGGGCAGGGGGTGTGGGCAGGGGGTGCGGGCAGGGGGCAGCGGGCAGGGGGTGTGGGCAGGGGGCAGCGGGCAGGGGGTGTGGGCAGGGGGTGCGGGCAGGGGGTGTGGGCAGGGGGTGCGGGCAGGGGGCAGCGGGCAGGGGGTGTGGGCAGGGGGCAGCGGGCAGGGGGTGTGGGCAGGGGGTGCGGGCAGGGGGTGTGGGCAGGGGGTGTGGGCAGGGGGCAGCGGGCAGGGGGTGTGGGCAGGGGGCAGCGGGCAGGGGGTGTGGGCAGGGGGTGCGGGCAGGGGGTGTGGGCAGGGGGGTGTGGGCAGGGGGCGCGGGCAGGGGGTGTGGGCAGGGGGTGTGGGCAGGGGGTGCGGGCAGGGGGTGTGGGCAGGGGGTGTGGGCAGGGGGCGCGGGCAGGGGGTGTGGGCAGGGGGCAGCGGGCAGGGGGTGTGGGCAGGGGGTGTGGGCAGGGGGTGTGGGCAGGGGGTGTGGGCAGGGGGCAGCGGGCAGGGGGTGTGGGCAGGGGGTGTGGGCAGGGGGTGTGGGCAGGGGGTGCGGGCAGGGGGTGTGGGCAGGGGGTGTGGGCAGGGGGTGTGTGCAGGGGGTGTGGGCAGGGGGCGCGGGCAGGGGGTGTGGGCAGGGGGTGTGGGCAGGGGGCAGCGGGCAGGGGGCAGCGGGCAGGGGGCAGCGGGCAGGGCGCGCGCAGGGGGCGCGGGCAGGGGGCGCGGGCAGGGGGCAGCGGGCAGGGGGCAGCGGGCAGGGGGCAGCGGGCAGGGGGCAGCGGGCAGGGGGTGTGGGCAGGGGGCAGCGGGCAGGGGGTGTGGGCAGGGGGTGTGGGCAGGGGGCGCGGGCAGGGGGTGCGGGCAGGGGGCAGCGGGCAGGGGGCAGCAGGCAGGGGGCAGCGGGCAGGGGGCAGCGGGCAGGGGGTGTGGGCAGGGGGCAGCGGGCAGGGGGTGTGGGCAGGGGGTGTGGGCAGGGGGCGCGGGCAGGGGGTGCGGGCAGGGGGCAGCGGGCAGGGGGCAGCGGGCAGGGGGCAGCGGGCAGGGGGCGCGGGCTGGGGGCAGCGGGCAGGGGGCGTGGGCAGGGGGCGTGGGCAGGGGACGCAGGCAGGGAGCGGCGGGCAGGGGGCACGGGCAGGGGGCGCGGGCAGGGGGTGGCGCCTCTGAGCAGGAGGACGCGAGGCCACTGGCCGGCTGGAGGGCACAGGGGTTCAGGGAGGAGCCCCGCACCCTTCCCCTTCCCGACCAGGGTGCTGACGGGTCACCCGGGGCCCACGGAGCCGGCGGAGCTGAGCCACATGGAGGACCCGCGTCCAGCAGCTGTGGCGGAGCGCGAGAAGCTGGCCGCCAAGGCTGGGGTCCACTGGGAGGACGGCCCGGCCCAGGAGCTGCTGGTGAGGACAGTTCCCAGGCAGGGCGTGAAACAGGCCACAGAGACCAGGTGGCCTTCCTGAGGTCACACAGCAGAGCACGGGAGGCCAGGATCCGCGGCCTGAGTCTGTACCGCCTCCTGCAGGTCACACGCCACAGTAATAGCTAGAAAAGCGCAGAGCCCCCACTTCACGCGTCCCCCGCTGGACAGTGGGCGCTGGCGGGTGGAGCCCGGGGTGTCTGAGGGGCGCCGTCTGAGGGGCGCCTGGCCTTCTCCCCCCCAGCGCCTGCAGAAGCTCGTCTGCCAGCTTCAAGGAGAGCTCCGGGCGCAGGCGTCTCGGTGGTCAGCCGCTCACAGGAGACTCCAGAGTCAGATGGACATGCTGGCCTCGCAGAACCTGGAGCTCCGGGAGGCGCTGAGAGGTTTGGGGCTGCAGCTGCTGCAAGTGTCCGAGGTGCCACCCGCGCCCGTCCCCACGGGACAGTCCAGCCCGCGGGTACAGCAGGCCTCGCCCTACTCCTGATAGCGGGCAGCACCGCGGGAGGGCCTGCTTCCTCGCGGGGGGGGGGGGTGGGGGTGGGAGGGTGGAAGGGTGGGGGGAGGGCCTGCTTCCTCATGTGGTGGGGAGTAGGAGGAGGGGCTGCTTCCTCACGGGGTGGGGGGGGTGGCACCTGGCACTCTGGAGGTGGCGCCCTTCAACTCCTCCTGGAGCCCTTTCCCCCAGGCCTGCACCCTGTCTCCAGGCCAGCTCAGGAGTCTAGGTCAACGGCAGCACACGGGGTTGGGGGAGTCATTAACTCCATGTGGCCACAGTGGGGTTGGAGTCGGGCTGAGGTCACCGTGAGCGTGGGTGGAGCTAATCACCCCAGAGTGGGCGGGCGACAGACACCGCAGCCCCGCGCCAGGAGAGGCGCTTCCCAGAGCCTCAACGCAAAGGCAGCCTCGGCCGCGGGGAGATGAGCACTCAGGACGCATCTCCCAGCTGGGCCTGCACCTGGAGGCACCAGCCGGCCGCACTCTCGGTGCCAACACACAGACTCCTGGGGTGTGGAGGTGGCCCAAGGGGTTTCTGTGGAGTGCTAACCCACACTGCTGACCCGAGCTGACCAGGTCAACTGAATACAGAGTGGCTGGAGAACTTGGGATGTTCCTGGCATGGGAGCATCAGAAGGCTACACACATCTACACACACATATCCATGCACAGGAGCACGCATAGACCCATACCCATGCACACACACATACCCACATGCATGAATACAGACATATGCACATGCACATGCACACGAGCACACTTGTAAATGCTTATATGATTACACAGGTGCACAAGTATACACACATGCACACATATACATGCAAACATGCACATACACAGACATGTATACAATTACACACACATGAGGACATGTGCACATGCCTACACACATGTGCATGCATGCACACACAGAAATACGCATATGCACACACACATGCACATACAGAAATACACAGACTCACATATGGTTATACCCATGCATGCAATTATATACCTCCATATACCACACATATATGTACACATGTACACATCAGGCACAGATGCACACACTACAAATATATGCACACCTGTGCACACACACTCAGAAGGGCTGCAGAGGAGCCAGCAGTCAGGAGCAGCGGAAGGACCTGGGGCTGACCCTCTGTGGAGCAAGCAGTGGTTGTGTGTCAGTAGGAACTGGGGTTTGCTGCTGCCGCTGCTGCAGGAGGCCACTTGACATCCTGTGCAAGTTTAGGCACATCCTCCTGGCCAGTCATGCCCTCCACTCCCGTTCACAGCACGCCGGGCAAGCATTTTGTAACACATCCTGGGGCAGCAGGGAAACCTTGGTGGGCAGCTCTCTGCAGGTGGCCCGGCCTTCCAAATGCTCACTGATTCTGCATTTGCCTCGCCTGGCCCTGGGCTCTGTGGGGAACAGTGTGTGACCTTTCCCCAAGGATGTGCCTGGTGTGTCTGTGTGCAGACATGATTTAGGGTCATGTCAAAAATACTGACACATTAAGCTGGGCACCAATGACTCTTGCCCATAATCCTAGATACTCAGGAGGCTGAGATCGGAGGATCATGATTTGAAGCCAGCCCAGACAAGAAAGTCTGTGAGACTCTTATGTCCACTAAACTACCAAAAAATGTTGGTTCAAAATGGTACAGCACTAACCTTGAGCAAAAGAGACTCAGGGACTGAGTTCAAGCCCCATGACGGGCACACACAAAATACTGACATGAGAGCAAGGTGTGCAGCCAGTGTGAGTTCCTCCTGCCTCAGAGAAGTCTGTGAAAACTGAAAATCCAGACCCCAAACACCACACTCTGCCTATGGATCTGCTGTTGGCAGAAGTTGTCCCAGGCAGAAGTGGGAGCTCTAGCTGCACAGCTCTGAAGATGCAGAGCCACCAGACACAGAGCTACCAGACAAGGGCCACCAGACTCATGGCCACCAGACGGAGAGCCACCAGACTCAGATCCACCAGACACAGGGCCACCAGACTCAGATCCACCAGACACAGATCCACCAGACTCAGATCCACCAGACTCAGATCAACTAGACTCATAGCCACCAGACAAAGAGCCCCCATATACAGTGCCACCAGACTCAGATCCACCAGACACAGGTCCACCAGACACAAATCCACCAGACACAGATCCACCAGACACAGGGCCACCAGACTCAGATCCACCAGACACAGGGCCATCAGACTCAGATCCACCAGACACAGATCCACCAGACTCAGATCCACCAGACACAGGGCCACCAGACACAGAGCCAACAGACACAGATCCACCAGACACAGATCCACCAGACTCAGATCCACCAGACTCAGATTCACCAGACTCAGATCCACCAGACACAGGGCCAGCAGACTCAGATCCAGCAGACTCAGATCCACCAGACACAGGGCCACCAGACACAAATCCACCAGACACAGATCCACCAGACACAGGGCCACCAGACTCAGATCCACCAGACACAGGGCCATCAGACTCAGATCCACCAAACACAGATCCACCAGACTCAGATCCACCTGACTCAGATCTCCCAGACACAGAGACACCAGACACAGGGCCACCAGACACAGATCCACCAGATACAGATCCACCAGACTCAGATCCACCAGACTTAGAGCCACCAGACTCAGATCCACCAGACTCAGATCCACCAGACTTAGAGCCACCAGACTCAGATCCACCAGACACAGAACCACCAGACACAGATCCACTAGACTTACAGCCACCAGACACAGAGCCACCAGACACAGATCCACCAAACTTACAGCCACCAGACACAGATCCACCAGACTTACAGCCACCAGACACAGATCCACCAGACACAGATCCACCAGACACAGATCCACCAGACTTACAGCCATCAGACACAGATCCACCAGAAACAGATCCACCAGACACAGATCCACCAGACTTACAGCCATCAGACACAGAGCCAACAGACACAGATCCAGCAGACTCAGATCCAGCAGACTCAGAGCCACCAGACACAGATCCACCAGACACAGGACCACCAGACTCAGATCCACCAGACTTGAGCCACCAGACACAGATCCACCAGGCACAGGACCACCAGACTCAGATCCACCAGACTCAGAGCCACCAGACACAGGGCCACCAGACTTACAGCCACCAGACACAGATCCACCAGACTCAGATCCACCATATACAGGGCCACCAGACACGGATCCACCAGACACAGATCCACCAGACATAGGGCCACCAGACTCAGATCCACCAGACACAGATCCACTAGACTCAGATCCACCAGACACAGAGCCCCCAGACACAGGACCACCAGACACAGATCAACCAGACTCAGATCCACCAGATACAGGGCCACAAGACACGAATCCACCAGACATAGAGCCACCAGACACAGGGCCACCTGACACAGGGCCAGCAGACTCAGAGCCACATCTTCTCCATCCTTAGCACACTGTTGGGTAAAGAATGCTGTTTCCAAGGAAACAAAGTCTGTCCTCTGGGTCCTGTGATTACTTTGAAATGGCAACCAGTGCATAGCATGGTGTGTGCTCGCCTTGAAACAGGGCGACTCTCCCCCCACATCCTAGGGAGACCCAGCCCACATCTACACACCTTGCACCCTGCTTCTTTGAGGACATTAAAATCATTGTTGCATGGATAAAAAATTTCAAATTTACCTTATAGCCGAATGTCTTCTCCTGAGTTTTACTTGTGATTCATTGCTTTGATGTTTGAAAAAAAAAAAAAAAAAGTCTCCACCAGCTGGTGAAGGCATAATACCGGAGTGCATTGACCCAGTGAATCACAACCCTGCTGTTCCAGGACCAAGACGACTATCCAAAAATGTAGAGACCCAAGGCAACCCTCTGCAAGCTCTGGAGGGAAGCAGAGATCTGCACTCCATCCCTCCTCCTGCAATGCCACCTCCTGCTGAGCATCCCCTGCCCCGCCCTCAGCCTCAGCTGCTTCGTAGACCACCACCAAGCACATCTGGCAAAGGCTCCAAGGCCTCTGATGCCTTCCTCCACTGTCCATGCTGATGCCCATGTTGATGCCCATGCTGGGTCCCGGCACTCTGTTCAGATGCTCTCCCTGGAGAGCAGCCCGAGACTCTCCTACCATTGGCTTGGAGCCCTGTGCATGAGCTGTCTCTACCTGTACCGTGGCTGCCGCTGGGTTCCCTCTGTCTTTTGTTTGGGGGCCAGGGTGTAATGCTCTGGAGGGAATTAGATGAATGAAATAGATTGCTTAACACCTGTGCGGACTAGCGAATGGAGAACGGAGGCCAAAGCACACCTCAAAGCCATCAAAGTTTGAATGGCAGGAGGGCAGAAACAAGTTCTATGATGTTTTACGTTCTGCCACAATGTCTCCTCTTTCCTGCACCATGGGTCCCACGGCGGGCTGGGAAACGGGACGGGATGGACCAAGAGCAGCTGCTGGATGGTGGTCAGCCAGTAGCGTGGATTGTCCACGATTTTGGGATCACCTGAGAGTTACTAATGCAAACAAATGCCATACCTTTGTTTTGTAGCCAGTAGACATAAAAATAAAAAGTAACTCAGAGAAAGCAACACCCAGGAAGGACAAAAATCAAACCTCTTCCAGAAGTCTTCAGGACACAGGAACGGCGCCCGCCGGAGGGGAGAGTCCCCGGGAGGAGAAGCAGTCCTACCACAGAGAGGTGACACGGGAACATGTCAGTGGGGGGGGGGGGGTCTAGCAGGAAACCAGACTCAGTATCAGAACTGACCTCAGAATTAAGATCATTATGTCGCGATGGGTAAAAACAGTTTCTCCAGACATGTTGTTCATGTTTGTTTCTTTTTTAAAGTCCATAGAATCAAATATTTGCTTTACTGTGTTCCACAGTTGGGCTTGTTCTGATTAAAAATGAGGAGGACTTAGCTCTTAGTACTGAGTGTGCTGCTCATGGTGGAGTCCAGCCAGCTGCTATGAGCCGCGCCCAGGCTGGGGTCTGCAGGGGCAGGGAGGCACTGACCGGAGGGCTCTGTGGCTTCTCCTTCCAAGGTGGCACACGCACCGCCCCCCGTGCTGCGGAAGCCCCGGGGCGGACAGTGGCCAGCGCTGCCCTCCCGCCTCCCGCCGGAGGAGGCCGTGGCCGCAGCTGTCCAGAATGGTGAGTGTGGGCAACGCCGCAGCTTGTGCACGCGTGCACAGAGCCGTCCACGGGGACGCCCCGCCGCGGTGGGTGGTGCCCGAATCCTGGCTGTCTCACCCTCTCCATCCGCCCTGCCACATTCCTTCCTGCACCCACACACGGGCTGGTGGCGGGGTCCCAGGGCCCACGGTGCTCCCCTTCCTGTCTGCCGGCCTGTGGCTTCCCCTGCGGTGCCCGCCCGGCCCCTCCGAGGTCCGGCTGCTCTGCACCGGGTCGCCATAGTGGCCGTCGCTGAGGGAAGTGTGGCCGCGCTCCCCCCAACACCGGGGCCCCCATGCGGTGCCTCCAGCAGAGCACACCTGCGGGCCCTGGCTGCACCCCAGGAGGACAAGGCCAAACTCTCAGGTCCTCCTCGCTCTCCTGCAGCACGGACCTCCCCCGGGCCACGTCTACCTCTCTGCCTGAGCCCGCCGGCCGCCCTCTCCCCCGCCACCTCCCGCTGCCTCCCCTGCCAACTCCTGCCCTCCACCCAGTCCCAGAGCGAGGCCTCAGTTTACCCAGTCGTGTCTTTGAGATTTCTTCCTCTTTTCCCCTCTTCTTCCTCCCCTTCCCGCTAGGCTCCCCCCTCCTTCTCCCCCCACCCTCCGTGGGCCTAGGCATCCTCAGGTCCGTGGTGACTTCATCGGTTCCCCAGACTCTTCTGGAAGCCCGTGGAACTCCTCCCCCGGCGTCCTTTGTCTCTCTTGCCTCCATCCTCTGCGCTGTTTTTCTCTTCCTGCATCCCCTCTGCTGGGCTGTCGGCTGCGAGGCAGAGGCATGGCTTCTGGGAGGACCATGTCCTGAGCTGAGGGCACTCGGGAAAAGGAGCGAGGCCTAGCGGACTCGGATCGCTTCCTTCCTCCGGACGCCTGTCCTCACGCACTCCATCGCTCATGGGACAGAACTGATGCTCCTGTGGTGACCGGCTGGGAGACTCTCACAGCTCAGGCTGGACGTGGAAACCACGTCGGGGTAATGATCCTTCCCAACCAGCTCTGCCCCCAAGTGTGAAATGTGACTTCTTCCACCCTCAGACACACGCTCCCCCATCTCAGAGGGCTCTGAAGATGGGCTTCTGGCCCTGGCCCCGGTCCTAGCCGGCGAGTTCCCCGACTCGGTCCCACGCGACACAGAGCTGCAGGTGAGTGGGGTCCACCCCATGGAGGTAGCCTACCTGCTTCAGGGGTGGGGGTCTGGAGGGGGCTGCAGGGGTCACGGCACAGCCCTGCCTTCCTGCCAGCACTGGAGATGTGTGAGCTCCAGGCCCCTCTGCGCTCCATGGCCTTCCTAAGAAGCAGAGCCCTCCCCTCCCCCCCGCATGCAGGGTGAAGCTGCTTGCGTTTAACACATAGCTAGAAAACAAATGGATATTTTTCATGAATTCAGAGATCCCCAAACCAAAGTCTCATTTTATTTGCAATGCCCAATGCAAATGAATGCAGAAGCAAATCTAGCCAAATGCCGGTAACACACAGGTGCTGTTCTGGGTACCACAGGCTATTGGTTAGCAATGACAATCAAATGGAAGCTTTTCCATGGGAGGAAATTTGAGCTGTGACGTGTTTATGAGGCTAAAGCCGGTGGCGGTGATGTCACCGCAGCCTGGCCTCCGACTCTGATCCCCCCACCCCACTCCCTTTCCAACCTCACCGGGGAGGCAGCGGCGGCCGGGCTTTCCCCTCTGCAAGGGGTCCGTCTCCAGGCCTTGGCGATGAGAATTGCAGAGCTGAGCCGAGCTGCTGGCGCCCCAGGTGGGGCTGCTCCTCTCGCGTGGCCGTCGGGGTAGTGGTTTCGTTTTCCCTGCAGACTCTCCCTGTAAGCCCAGGACCTTCCTCAGAGCCCGTGGACCAGGTGACCACTGCACCAGAGAAGGAGAAGACCCAGGAAAAGCAGCACCCACGCGGCAAGGTAGGTGTCTGACATACTCATTCTCCACCTGGCACCTATGCCCGGTCTACCACCGACCAGGTCATGTGGTCAGTCTACATGGCTGTGATTGTTTCTAAGATTTGTTGTTGTTGTTGTTGTTGGCTGTGGGGCTTGAACTCTGGGCCTGGGCACTGTCCTTCAGCATTCCAGCTTAAGGCCAGCGCTCTACCACTTGAGCTACAGCACCACTTCTGATTTTTTGGTGGTTCATTGGAGATAAGAGTCTCAGACTTTCCTGCCCAGGCTGGCTTTGAACTGTGATCCTAAGATCTCAGCCTCCTGAGTAGCTAGGATTACAGGTGTGAGCCACTGGTGCCCAGCTGCTTCTATGATTTCTATGTGGAATAGTTTTTAGTGTGTGTGTTTTCATTCTGGAATGGTAGTTGTTATTCAAACCTTGCTGGAAGTGAGAATTCATCTTCTAACTGTGAATTGCACACAACCTGTCTCATTCACCCGGTCTATTGGGCAGTGGTATGGCAACGCGTAGACTTGGTTCCAACCTCAGACCGCAGGCTGGCTGCAGGCTGGCCAGCGGGTGTGCACAGCACTGGTTTGGTTTGGTGGGTTGCTGAGGATGGTTTCAGAAGCTTGCATCCCAAGCTGGATGGAGTATAAGAATGCCACAGATGAGCAAAGCCACTTTCCACTCTGAACTTCCACATGTGTGCGTACTTCAGCGCTTCCCTTGTGCTAACTAATGATGCGAGTGCTTTCCCTTGAAGGGAAAGGTACCTTTGCCAAAGGCCTAGGGCAGCATCGTGCCTGTGAAGTCTCATGCTCTCAGATGGTTAATTCGAGTCAACAAATCTTTGGACTTGGGACAGTGCAGGACGGTGAGGGGGGGATGGGGAGATGGACAGATATACAGGAGGTAATTTCTGCTCAGTGGTTACACAGTGTGTGTGGCCCACGGCTCAGCAACGCCGGCTAGCCTACAGTGGCCAGCCAGGCTCTCGGCAAGGACACGCAGACCTGACAAAAATCACCACCTACTGTTCACAGCCACCTCCAAAGGTGGAAATCTGGAGCTGAACGAGTCAGGGGTGTTTTATTAACCTAGCTCCCGTACTTGCTGTTGGCAGTGTCAGGTGGGTGAGAGGCCGAGAGTACTTCTGAATGGAAGGAAAGCTGCAGGGCCTGCGTTTCCCCCTCCGTCTGAGAGTGTGTGTGTTTCCGTGAGGTGGAGCAGGTTTTGAGTGATGGCCGCACCATCATCACGTTCCCCAACGGCACCAGGAAGGAGATCAGTGCGGACAAGAAGACCACACTCATCCGGTTCTTCAACGGCGACGTGAAGAAGATCAAGCCGGACCAGAGAGTGGTGCGTGTCCCCAGCGCCGGGCAGTCCTGAGGCCTGAGGCCTGTTAGGATATCTGGCCACACAGACCTTCTTATTCTCGAGGTGCTCGTGGACGAGGGAACTGGGGGGCAGGACACAGGCCCTCCGGGGAAAGGTGCCGGTCTATCTTGGGGTGTGCTGGGCGTGCGGTCTGCCTTGGGGTGTGCTGGGCGTGCGGCCTGCCTTGGGCTGTGCTGGGCGTGTGGTCTGCCTTGGGCTGTGCTGGGTGTGTGGTCTGCCTTGGGGTGTGCTGGGCGTGCGGCCTGCCTTGGGCTGTGCTGGGCGTGTGGTCTGCCTTGGGGTGTGCTGGGTGTGCGGCCTGCCTTGGGGTGTGCTGGGTGTATGGTCTGCCTTGGGGTGTGTGGGGCGTGCGGCCTGCCTTGGGGTGTGCTGGGCGTGTGGTCTGCCTTGGGGTGTGCTGGGCGTGTGGTCTGCCTTGGGCTGTGCTGGGCGTGTGGTCTGCCTTGGGCTGTGCGGGGCGTGTGGTCTGCCTTGGGGTGTGCTGGGCGTGTGGTCTGCTTTGGGGTGTGCTGGGCGTGCGGCCTGCCTTGGGGTGTGCTGGGTGTGTGGTCTGCCTTGGGCTGTGCTGGGCGTGCGGCCTGCCTTGGGCTGTGCTGGGCATGCGGTCTGCCTTGGGGTGTGTGGGGCGTGCGGTCTGCCTTGGGGTGTGCTGGGTGTGTGGTCTGCCTTGGGGTGTGCGGGGCGTGTGGTCTGCCTTGGGGTGTGCTGGGCGTGCGGCCTGCCTTGGGCTGTGCTGGGCATGCGGTCTGCCTTGGGGTGTGTGGGGCGTGCGGTCTGCCTTGGGGTGTGCTGGGTGTGTGGTCTGCCTTGGGGTGTGCTAGGCGTGCGGTCTGCCTTGGGGTGTGCTGGGCGTGCGGCCTGCCTTGGGCTGTGCTGGGCGTGTGGTCTGCCTTGGGCTGTGCTGGGTGTGTGGTCTGCCTTGGGGTGTGCTGGGCGTGCGGCCTGCCTTGGGCTGTGCTGGGCGTGTGGTCTGCCTTGGGGTGTGCAGGGCGTGTGGTCTGCCTTGGGCTGTGCTGGGCGTGTGGCCTGCCTTGGGCTGTGCTGGGTGTGTGGTCTGCCTTGGGGTGTGCGGGGCGTGTGGTCTGCCTTGGGCTGTGCTGGGTGTGCGGCCTGCCTTGGGCTGTGCTGGGTGTGCGGTCTGCCTTGGGCTATGCTGGGCGTGTGGCCTGCCTTGGGGTGTGCTGGGAGTGCGGTCTGCCTTGGGGTGTGCGGGGCGTGTGGTCTGCCTTGGGGTGTGCTGGGTGTGTGGTCTGCCTTGGGGTGTGCTGGGTGTGTGGTCTGCCTTGGGGTGTGCTGGGCGTGCGGCCTGCCTTGGGCTGTGCTGGGCGTGTGGTCTGCTTGGTGGGCGTGTGGTCTGCCTTGGGGTGTGCAGGGCATGCGGTCTGCCTTGGGGTGTGCGGGGCGTGTGGTCTGCCTTGGGGTGTGCGGGGTGTGTGGTCTGCCTTGGGGTGTGTGGGGCGTGCGGTCTGCCTTGGGGTGTGCTGGGTGTGCGGTCTGCCTTGGGGTGTGCTGGGTGTGTGGTCTGCCTTGGGGTGTGCTGGGCGTGCGGTCTGCCTTGGGCTGTGCTGGGCGTGTGGTCTGCTTTGGGGTGTGCTGGGCGTGCGGTCTGCTTGGTGGGCGTGCGGTCTGCCTTGGGGTGTGCTGGGCGTGCGGCCTGCCTTGGGCTGTGCTGGGCGTGTGGCCTGCCTTGGGGTGTGCTGGGCGTGCGGTCTGCCTTGGGGTGTGCAGGGCGTGTGGTCTGCCTTGGGTATGCGGGGCGTGTGGCCTGCCTTGGGGTGTGCTGGGCGTGTGGTCTGCCTTGGGGTGTGCGGGGCGTGTGGTCTGCCTTGGGGTGTGCGGGGCGTGTGGCCTGCCTTGGGGTGTGCTGGGCGTGTGGTCTGCCTTGGGCTGTGCGGGGCGTGTGGTCTGCCTTGGGCTGTGCGGGGCGTGTGGTCTGCCTTGGGCTGTGCGGGGCGTGTGGTCTGCCTTGGGGTGTGCTGGGTGTGTGGTCTGCCTTGGGCTGTGCTGGGCGTGTGGCCTGCCTTGGGGTGTGCGGGGCGTGTGGTCTGCCTTGGGCTGTGCTGGGCGTGTGGCCTGCCTTGGGGTGTGGTGGGCGTGTGGTCTGCCTTGGGGTGTGCTGGGCGTGTGGTCTGCCTTGGGGTGTGCTGGGCGTGCGGCCTGCCTTGGGGTGTGCTGGGTGTGTGGTCTGCCTTGGGGTGTGCTGGGCGTGCGGCCTGCCTTGGGCTGTGCTGGGCGTGCGGCCTGCCTTGGGGTGTGCTGGGTGTGTGGTCTGCCTTGGGGTGTGCTGGGTGTGTGGTCTGCCTTGGGGTGTGCTGGGCGTGCGGCCTGCCTTGGGCTGTGCTGGGTGTGTGGTCTGCCTTGGGGTGTGCTGGGTGTGTGGTCTGCCTTGGGGTGTGCGGGGTGTGTGGTCTGCCTTGGGGTGTGCTGGGCGTGTGGTCTGCCTTGGGGTGTGCTGGGTGTGCGGTCTGCCTTGGGCTGTGCTGGGCGTGCGGTCTGCCTTGGGGTGTGGTGGGCGTATGGTCTGCCTTGGGCTGTGCTGGGCGTGCGGTCTGCCTTGGGGTGTGCGGGGCGTGCGGTCTGCTTGGTGGGCGTGCGGTCTGCCTTGCGGTGTGCAGGGCATGCGGTCTGCTTGGTGGGCGTGCGGTCTGCCTTGGGGTGTGCAGGGCATGCGGTCTGCTTGGTGGGCGTACGGTCTGCCTTGGGTATGCGGGGCGTGTGGCATGCCTTGGGTGTGCGGGGCGTGCGGTCTGCGTTGGTGGGCATGTGGCCTGCCTTGGGGTGTGCAGGGCGTGCGGTCTGCTTGGTGGGTGTGTGGTCTGCCTTGGGGTGTGCAGGGCGTGCGGTCTGCGTTGGTGGGCGTGCGGTCTGCCTTGGGGTGTGCAGGGCATGCGGTCTGCTTGGTGGGTGTGTGGTCTGCCTTGGGGTGTGCGGGGCATGCGGTCTGCCTTGGGGTGTGGTGGGCGTATGGTCTGCTTTGGGCTGTGCTGGGCGTGCGGTCTGCCTTGGGGTGTGCAGGGCGTGCGGTCTGCTTGGTGGGCGTACGGTCTGCCTTGGGTGTGCGGGGCATGCGGTCTGCGTTGGTGGGCATGTGGCCTGCCTTGGGTGTGCGGGGCCGGGCAGTCTGCCTTGGTGGGTGTACGGTCTGCCTTGGGGTGTGCACGGCGTGTGGCCTGCCTTGGGTGTGCGGGGTGTGCGGTACTCTCGAGGCCCCCAGTGCACACTCCCACACTCACATGAGTCTCCAGCAGTCTTCCCACCCTGTTGTGAATTCCTTTTCACAATTTTCGTCACTACCTTCTAAGCAGCTGCATGAAGGAGTTTCACTCCGACCATCTTGACCAGCGTCCCCTGTCCATGGTCTCCTGTCTTCCTCAACCCCGTCCACTGTTGTGATGCTTCTGTAGCCATTGCAAACTTCTGTCAAACGTGGCCCATAATTGGGACTAAGTTACAAAGATTTCTGTGACAATGAGGTGGCCTACTGCGCACAGCAACATGGCGATACACACTTAGCAGAGGAGCCCAGCTCGGAGCTCAGTTAGCCTCGGGCCAGGTGAGGCAGTGGGCTGGAAGCTCCTCGCAGTCCCTCCGCCTCAGCCTCCACAGTGATGGGAGGAGGCTCCTTGAGCTGCCCGGGGCCACCCTGGCGGCCGCCATGGTTGTACGGGCGTGGTGTTTCCCACAGCTGCTTGCCTAGCCAGACACAGGGAGGGAGGGACCCTGATGGCTGCAGTAGGGCAGACACAGGAAGCAGTCCTCACCCCACACTCCTCCCCCTCCTGGCCACCTATGGCCCCAGCAAAAGCCCGCCTGCCCCCCCTTCCCCACCCAGCCGTGCGGAGCAAAGGCAGGTAGCTCTCCTCCCCAGCGCGGCCCCAGCCCCCCAGAAAAAGGCCTGCTAGTAAGTTTCTGACACTCTTCCATGACCACGTTCCCATGCCGGCCTTCCTCCGCTTCACCGGGAACCAAAGGCCTTGACGGCTCTGCACGGTGAAGTGGGGTCCACAGAGCACCATCTCGGGGCGTCCGTGGGCTGAGTGGGGCTACTCCCTGGAGCTGCCATCGGGGCTAGTGCTGGGTGGAGGGGGGCTGGCTCCGGGGGGTAAGGGGCTGGCTCTGGGGAGGGGCTGGCTCCAGGTGGGGGGGGGCTGGCTCCGGGTGGGGGGGCTGGCTCTGGGGGGGACTAGCTCCGGGTGGGGGGGCTGGCTCTGGGGGGGACTAGCTCCGGGTGGGGGGGCTGGCTCTGGGGGGGACTGGCTCTGGGGGGGGCTGGCTCTGGGTGGGGGGGCTGGCTCTGGGGGGATTGGCTAAGGGTGGGGGGGCTGGCTCTGGGTGGGGGGACTGGCTCTGGGTGGGGGGACTGGCTCTGGGGGGGGCTGGCTCTGGGTGGGGGGACTGGCTCTGGGGGGGGCTGGCTCCAGGTGGGGGGGCTGGCTATGGGGGGGTGGCTCCAGGTGGGGGGGCTGGCTCTGGGGGGGCTGACTCACTCCAGGTGGGGGGCTGGCTCCAAGTGGGGGGGCTGGGTCTAGGGGGGACTGGCTCCAGGTGGGGTGGGGGGGCTGGCTCGGGGGGGTGCTAGCTCTGGGTGGGGAGGTCCTGGCACTGGGTGGAGGGGGCCTGGCGGAGGGGGCATTCAGGTAGGAGCCCACAGACCCAGATCTTGCCTACTGAGGTCCCATAGGTGCCAACGCCCAGCAGGCAGCAGGTTCAGCGGCCCCGGCGCAGGACCGCGCTCGCTGCCTGCATCCTCTAGTCTCCCCCGCGGACCCGCAGTTCTGTGTGGCCCGCGGTTCTGTGTGGCCCGTGGTTCTGTGTGACCCGCGGTTCTGTGTGACCCGCGGTTCTGTGTGACCCGCGGTTCTGTGTGGCCTGCGATTCTGTGTGGCCCGCAGTTGTGTGTGGCCCGCAGTTCTGTGTGGCCCGCGGTTCCGTGTGGCCCGCGGTTGTGTGTGGCCCGCGGTTGTGTGTGGCCCGCGGTTGTGTATGGCCCGCGGTTCTGTGTGGCCGCGGTTGTGTGTGGCCCGCGGTTCTGTGTGACTGACCCACGGTTCTGTGTGGCCCGTGGTTCTGTGTGGCCCGCGATTCTGTGTGACCCGCAGTTGTGTGTGGCCTGCGGTTCTGTGTGACTGACCCGCAGTTCTGTGTGGCCCGCGGTTCTGTGTGACCCGCGGTTCTGTGTGACCCGCGGTTCTGTGTGGCCCGCGGTTCTGTGTGACCCGCGGTTCTGTGTGACCCGCAGTTGTGTGTGGCCTGCGGTTCTGTGTGACTGACCCGCAGTTCTGTGTGGCCCGCGGTTCTGTGTGACCCGCGGTTCTGTGTGACCCGCGGTTCTGTGTGGCCCACGGTTCTGTGTGACCCGCGGTTCTGTGTGGCCCACGGTTCTGTGTGACCCGCGGTTTTGTGTGACCCGCGGTTCTGTGTGGCCCGCGATTCTGTGTGGCCCGCAGTTGTGTGTGGCCCGCGGTTCTGTGTGACTGACCCCCGGTTCTGTGTGGCCCGCGGTTCTGTGTGACCCGCGGTTCTGTGTGACCCGCGGTTTTGTGTGACCCGCGGTTCTGTGTGGCCCGCGATTCTGTGTGGCCCGCAGTTGTGTGTGGCCCGCGGTTCTGTGTGACCCGCGGTTGTGTGTGGCCCGCGGTTCTGTGTGACTGACCCGCGGTTGTGTGTGGCCCGCGGTTCTGTGTGGCCCGCGATTCTGTGTGACCCGCGGTTGTGTGTGGCCCGCGGTTGTGTGTGGCCTGCGATTCTGTGTGGCCCGCGGTTCTGTGTGGCCTGCGATTCTGTGTGACCCGCGGTTGTGTGTGGCCCGCGGTTCTGTGTGACTGACCCGCGGTTGTGTGTGGCCCGCGGTTCCGTGTGACCCGCGGTTGTGTGTGACCCGCGGTTGTGTGTGGCCCGCGGTTCTGTGTGGCCTGCGGTTCTGTGTGGCCCGCGGTTCTGTGTGACCCGCGGTTCTGTGTGGCCACTCGGGACTGTGACCATCCTCTTACACCCATGCCTGTGTCTGTCCTCTGCCCTCTGCCACCTGCTAGGGAAGACCCTCTATCCTCCCGCAGGAGGTAGACCTACCAGATTAAAGCCAGGCTCGCCACAGAACGTAAATGGCCTTCTGATTGCTTACAGGTTTATTACTATGCTGATGCTCAGACAACTCACACGACCTTCCCAAACGGCATGGAGATTGTGCAGTTCCCAAACAAGCGGACTGGTAACAACGGCCTCACCCTGCCCGGCAAACTGTCATCCCTGTGCCTGTCCTGGGTGGGGTGGGAGGGGGAGCAGATACCCAGCATTAGGCAAGTTTCTAAAATTCAAGTTTTACTGGAGCAGTTTTCGCTGTTATCTGGCAATCCTAGTTATAAACTCATATGGCTAGAAGCCAACCTCTGTGAGTTTCATTAGGATATATAGCAGCTCTTTGTTCAGGAGTTGGCATGTTTGGTGACCGATTTCTTCTGTGTGTGTGTCCCCTGCACGTGTCCATAAACCTTTTGCCACTCCTTCATTTTAAAAAACGAAACCTTCAGAGAAGTTCCACCCGGACGGCTCGAAGGAAACGCTGTACCCGGATGGCACCGTGACGCGTCTGCGCGGCGGCTGCGAGGAGACGGTCTTCCCGGACGGCACCGTGGTGTGCGTGCAAAGGTCAGCCACCTTGGGGTTTGTGCGTCCGGTCACTGAGGCCTCTGCAAAAGTCTTTGGTAGTTACTTACTTATAACAATAGAAAATGGTGTCCTGGACCCTCAGAGTCTGTCTGCGAACCCCGCTTGAACCCCGCGGTGAAGCGCGTGGGTTTCCAGGGGTTGGTGTTTGAGTGGTCACGGCCACGCAGTGCCGTCTCCCGCAGTGACAAGCCACATCTAGGGTGGCAGTCCTGTGAGACTGTATGGCCCACCGTGCCAGGGCCACTGGGGATCAGCATCACCTGATGACACGGTTCTCAGGATGTGGCGTGCCGTGGGACTGTACTTAGTTCATGAAAGCTGACTGCTTGAATGACAACCCTCCACCGGGCCGTGCTGTCTATCCAGAAGCCTGTCTGTGAGAACGTGTGTGAACCTGGACACGCCTGGACAGCTGGGAGTGACCGTCTCACAGCTGGCTGGGGCATCGCCATCCACCCGGCTGCCTGAGCCCGAGTTTGGGAGCTGGCCTCTGCGCTGCCTGGGTGGAATTCCCGCGGCCTCGGCTTCCTGCCCCTCCAGCCTGCCGCGTGTCTCCCTCGGTCTAGACATGCTCTAGAGGCCACGGCGGCCTCACCCAGGCCCTTTTCTGTCCTGTGTTCCTGGCGCACCCGGTACCACCTCGCAGCCATCCTAAGCTGTGTTTCTGGGCCTCATCTTCTCTGCGCACAGATGCATTTCCCTCACCCACAGGCGCATGTCAGCAAAGCTCCACCCGCGCCCCCCCCCGCCCATGCAGCCCCCCCCCCAGGGTGGATGGGAGCTGGGTGCTGGGGTGTTGCTCTCCCCACTCGCTCCCTGCTCCCAGTTGGCCTCGGCAGGGCCTTCTTACCAGGGTGCTTCTCCTCGACCAGGAACGGTGACAGGACCATCACATTCAGCAACGGGCAAAAGGAGATCCACACTGCTCACTTCAAGAGGAGGGAGTTCCCTGACGGGACCAGCAAGACCGTGTACGGCAGTGGCTGCCAGGAGATTAAGTACGCTTCTGGAAGGCTCAAGGTCAGAGACCAGACCGGCAGTGTCATCCTGGACCGGAAAGCCCAGCCCCCCGCAGACAAACACTGCTAAAGGAGCAGCTGCCCCTCCATGGTCTTGGAGACGCCCCAAACTTTAGGAGCACACGCCACCTGGAAATGGCCAAGATCCCAGGTCCTGCTTGGGGCAAGTGCTCCGAACGGCTCCAGTCAGATACGAGGCTCACAAAAGCGACACCAGGTTATCTCTGCGGCCGCAAGGCCAGTTCCACCACACATCGGGTGAGGGGAGGGGAGGCCACACTCGGGGTTAGAAGAACCCAGTCTGGTGTCCGGGGCCTGCTCCAGACATACCGGGCCTCGTGACAGACACACGGACTGAGGGCTCCTTTGAGTATTTTGAAAATGCAAGTGCAAACTGCCGCTCAACTGATTTTCATGATACAATGTGGGACTCTAGAAGGTAAAAGAGAGTCATTTCTTGAAAATCTTTCATCAGATGTGTTTATTTAACTTTTCCTGAATGTATCTTTCATGTGTATACGTGAAAGATGAAATATCCCACTTAGTGACAGCGGATATTGGAACTGTAAGTTTATTACGGCGCATCACAGCGATTCTCGGTGTTTTGGTGATGTTCTTTAAAGTAACTGGAGAACAATGTGCTGTCATCTCCATGGCTGTCTCCATGGGCCGAGGCCTGCTCTTCAGATGAACGGCCAGCCAGGGCACAGACATCTATCAGCTGTCATGGGCCAAGCTCCTGACTGAAAACCCACCTTGGGTCTGGCTGCAGATGGACTTGCTTAGTGCGTGAGTCTTCTGGGTCAGCTAAGATGGGACTGTCATCAAGCAAATGAAAGAGGACATTGTTCCCAGCACAAACGACTCCTGGTGGTCTGCGGGAGGCTGGGAGGAAGCCAGGGTCGGATCTTGTCTGTAAACCACGTTCAGCCTCGTGTGACCAGCCCGACTGGCAGTTTTCACTGCGTGTGGAATGACGTCATTCCATGCTCCACTGTCAGGCGTGTAAAACCCTGATGGGCGGGAGCTGGGTGTCCCTCTGCTAGAAGTCTAGGTGGAAGAGGCATTCTGGCATTCCTGAAATTTGCTTATTAAAATGGCATTTCCTCCCAATTCCCCCAAAGCCAGACTCCACATCTCACTCCTAACCCTGTCCTCTGCTCTTTGGATGACAGTCTGCTGGCACAGGTGCCTGGAAGTCCCCAGCGGGCATGTGACAGAGGCTGGCTTGATCTAGGTGCTGCTAGGAGGGGGTGGAGCCTCGGGGCATGTGGGTTCTGGGAGGGGGCGGAGCCTCTGGGGGCATGTGGGCACTGGGAGGGGGCGGAGCCTCTGGGGGCATGTGGGCACTGGGAGGGGGCGGAGCCTCTGGGGGCATGTGGGCACTGGGAGGGGGTGGAGCCTCTGGGGGCATGTGGGCACTGGGAGGGGCGGAGCCTCTGGGGGCATGTGGGCACTGGGAGGGGGCGGAGCCTCTGGGGGCATGTGGGCACTGGGAGGGGGCGGAGCCTCTGGGGGCATGTGGGCACTGGGAGGGGGCGGAGCCTCTGGGGGCATGTGGGCACTGGGAGGGGCGGAGCCTCTGGGGGCATGTGGGCACTGGGAGGGGCGGAGCCTCTGGGGGCATGTGGGCACTTGGGGGCCTTAGGTGAGGTTACCAGTCTCCTCGGGGATTATCCAGCTCAGTCTCTTTCTCTTCTCCTTTGTTCTGGAGTGAGCCGGGTTTCACCACATGCTGTTGTGGGTTGTGCTGCCACACAGCTGGGCCTGCACCAGACAACTGATCAAGGGCCTCTGAAATAGAGCCAGAGTTAACCCTGGGGCCTCCTCAACCCCTTCTTAGCTGTTCCACAGTCCACATATGATTGTGGGAAGTGTGACCTGAGAGTTAACATGACTAAGTAAGACTGATCGAGAAATGGGCATAGCAGCCAAGCCAAATCAGAAGCAGTTGGAAAATTAATGCCAGTGGCATAGACACAGCTTGTGAGTTTGTTTTTCACTGCTGAAAGACAAAATATAGCCATCTATGCTTCTGACCTGGCTTGACCGCAACAGGGCGATGGAGAAGCCTCTGCCTGACCCTCGGTCTGGGTTGAGACTCCAGTGTCACCTGCCTGACATCTTGATGGCTATGAATGCCGTTTCCAGAGAACTACTTGCCATCCCCAAGTGTGCAGTGCAGGTGGTCAAAACCAGATAGAAAGTCCGCAAGGCCCAGAGACGGCTCTCCTGCCATGTGCGCCTGTATTATGTCATAAAAACTTACATTAAGGATGATTGCTGGATTTAGCTATTTGGACATTCAGTACTTTCCCCCCTCTTACTGCTGTAACAAATGAACCAAGCTTAGTTGCTTAATGACAAGGAGGTTAATCGGATTAAAACATCTGTGCAATGAGGGGCACCGTGGCTCATACCTGTAACCCAAGCTCCTCAGGAGGCCGAGTTCTTATCTTGCAGATGGTAGGTCTGATGGAGGAGCATACTGTACTGTGTACACTTTAAACTCCTTGATAAGATCCTGCGGGATGCAAACCAGCAGGATTCCACGAGGAGAGACCAGGGCCATTTCCCCGACACATGTCAGTTAGAGGCCATAAGGAAAGCGTGCAGTCTCAGAACACACCCACAGAAAACGGGAGTGTATTTTGCTACAAGCAAGGCAGTACCACAGAAAAATCAAGGGACGGAGAATGTAGTCAGCACCTATTGTATGCCCAGCATAGTGGAGATCAAAGCGAGGACTCCCAAGCCTCGGAGAGCCCAAATTTGGTGTCTTTGGCATACTGAGCCTTTGGACCCACAGGGAATTAACTTCTTCAGGATGAGGTCTTCTGAGCTTGGCTGCTCTGCTAGCTTTATATTTTCATTTTGTTGAAACACCATGTACCAAGGCACCCTTCGCTGGGGTCCTGGCTACCTGTCCCTTGTGACTGGCATAGACATGAACAGTCTATGCATTTAAGACACTGCTCTGTGAATCTTTAGGGACTGGTTTCAACAAGTTATGTCTTCTTGTGTCAGGTCCCTGGGTAAATGGAATTTCCTCTAGGATCATGGCTCTTGGTGGGCTTGGACTGTGTCACATGGCTTGGAGATGAATCCGGCCATTATGTTATCTAGGGCTACTGTTGGCCTGGGTCCTGTGGTGGACCGGATTGTCCCTGCACACTTGGGCCCTGGGACTGGTACTGGAGTTCACTTCAGGAGCTGTGGACAGGCGCATCCGCGGCCCATAGATCAGAGGCCTGCTGTCAGGCTGCCCCAGGAGAGAAGGACTAGAGCCATCTTACGGAGCGATGTCTGGACTCATGAGTCAGAGGTCAGTGTCAGCCCGCAAGGACCCGGCCCGACGGACCTTCTTCCAGCCGCTGTAGACAGGCTGCTCTCAGTCTGCAAGAGAGGGAGGGGCTGCGCTGGAACGCAGGGCCACAGGGGCGTCTACTGAGAGGTGATGATTGCCAGCCCTGCCCGCCCGGAAACCTGGGCGCACGCGTCTCCTGGGGGGCAGTGACCAGGCCGGACAGAGGTTGTGCGTTTTGGAGGAGCAATACTCATATTTGTTAGTAGGTCTGATGTAGGGTCTATACACAACGGGGCTTTTTGGGGGTTTTCAGTGACTCATACTATTCTGAATGATTGAAGTTGCCAAAATAATTTAGAGAGAGAGTGGTTAACTAAGACACAAAGTGAATTCCTGGCCTCTGCCCGCACTGCTCGCACCTAACCTTCCTGCACCGCGTTTCAGACCTCTTCCACGCGGACACGAATCCATAGTGAGGTGACGGAGGGTCCATCCACAGGCAAGGGAGGGCAGCCGCTGTTCTTCCAAGAGAGCTGAGCAAACAGACTTGTGACGCGTCCAGTCTGACCTCACGGGCACATACCGTGCTTGTCAGAGCACCATGCCGACGCCCGTGACCTCGGAGCTGGGCCCAGGAGCCCGTCACCTCCCTCAGCCGCTGGCTGAGCACCAGCTCTGGGGTAGGAAGTCTCAGTGTTCAAAACCCCACCTCATCTTGTGTTGTTTTTACTTTGGGCCACTTGGAAATGTTATCCGTTCTTTTTTGGAACTCTTGGATTATTCATTTGACATAATCCATTCCTGGAAGCCCCAAAAGTCGCTTCATTGAAAGGTAAAATGAGGGCAACGTTGCCTGTGTGGGCGTCTGGGGCCCGGCTGGGGGCTGAGGAGGTGCGTGAGGCCTCCCTGGTCCCTCAGCCCCGCGGCTGGGGGAGAGAGGATGGCAGAGGACGGCAGAGTCTCCCGAGGTGTGTGCCCGCTCCTGAGACCTGACTTGACCTCAGAGGAGTCTCTTGTGGGCACAAGGAAGTCCTCAGGCTGTTGATCACTGCCCTCAGCTAGGAAGTGCGTGTGTGTTTGGGGTACAATCCCGAGGCTTTCTTTGTGACAGTGACTTTCTTCTTGCGCATTCCATCTGTGAATCCTAAGATGATGTGTGTGCGCGTGAGCAGAGCACCCGGCCGGGCCTGCGCTGACTGCCCGTGGTAAAGGAGACGCTGGAGTTTTATTTGTGGCTTTGCCCCGTTCCCTCTCCTCACGCTTTAGACTGTTACATAGATCAGTCGGATAATAGCATGGACCAGTCTTCTCTTCACTGACACATCTGTGGAACAATCTTATGACAAGGCAGGGCTGTAGATGACTTCTAAGAGCCATGGTTTCAAGGTGTCACTGACCAAGATATCGAATCCAAAGAGCTCAAAGCAATTGATGGTGGTTGGGACAGAGGAGCCATGGTGAGGTGGTGAGGATCGCAGAGAAGTTGATCTTCTTCCACAAAACAGATTGTCCACATCCCAGTGACCGAGATAAGAGAAAAGCCTGGAGGGCGTCCACTTGCGTCCGTGGCCCGCCACTTCGTTGATTTCTCCCAGGAGGGGCCCCGTGGATGGATGCTGCTGTTGGTCAGATGAGAGTAATAGTCCTGCATGGTACTGAGATGAAACTTTTCCATAGCCAACAGCGCCAGGCCTCCCTGGTGCAGGTAAGTGGTGGAAGGCTTAACGCTGGTGATGTAGATGCAGACGGGAAGGTCACGCTGGCACCTGCCTATGTGTGGAGGTTGCGGATGCATTTCTGAACTATGTATGTATCGTTAAAGATGGGGTCTCTAGTGTCACTGAACAGGACTATGCCCGGCCACGGGACAAGTCTGCCAGCTTGCAAATCCAATAGCTCTGCTTGGTGCCCAGCGTCAGCTTCTCTTTACAGAATTTGGCCACAAACTTGGGTGGCCAGGGGCATGGTGAAGGGGAGGGGTGAAGGCATTCAGGGGGGCGTCGTACAGCTCTTCATGGCTCCAAGTGCTTGGCCAGGTGGGCCCCCGGGTGGTGGCTCAGCCGCTGCCAGGGCCTGATGCCAACGTGTTCCCTCATCGGAAGGAGGCGGCCCTCCAGGACAGGTGCCCATCCTCCGTCCAGCTCCGTCCACCCCACTCCAGCAGGACGCTCCGCACCCCTCGGGAGCGGTGTCATCCCTGCGGAACAGCAGCTGCTTCCAGGAGGCCCCGGGGCTGCTGCTCCTTCTGCCTGGGAACGCTTCTGGCCAAACCACGGCAGAGCTTTCCTGTGACTCGCCTCCCAGACCCCCCACGCCTCCTGGGCCAGCTCTCCCGCTGGAGGCCCTTCAGCCACCTCCTTCCTGCTCACCCACATGCTGGCGTGCACTAGGTTAATGTCCGGCTGTGTCTTGGAAGACAAACTGCAGACCCTGCCGAGCCTGAAAGGGAGCATAACTAGCCACTGGAAAGAATGTAAACACGTGCATAGCTAATGAGTTCTGATGTTAAAAGAAGTGTGGACGATCTCCCACCGAGGGCCCGTGGCCAGCTGAGCAGGCCGCCGCGCCTCGGAGCGGTGCCTGGCCTTCAAGCCAGTGGTGGTTTGCGGGGAAGAGGTGAGAAGCAGAACCTGAGTTTTTGAAAATCCACTTTGAACAGATCGACAATGATGATTCACACTTACCTTTCATGTTCTGAAAGGAAAATGGAAGTCTGGGTTTGAACCGTACTTCTGGACTTCAGAGAGGGAAAGAGAGAAAGTCTGGAGGAAACCATGGCTGACAGCAGGCAAGGTGTTTCACCCTGACCCGGAGCAGAGGAGAGGTGTCCCGAGCTTCTCAGGACAAGTCCTAAGACATCGTGTCCTCAAACATCCAGGTGAAGACAATCTCGACGCACTGTCTTCCTTGCATAATTTATCGTGTGATGACACGAATAACTAACTGATGCTTGAGTTTCTGATTTATGCAAAAGGAGAAAGTCATGACATATGCTGTCCTGAAATGAAGCAGCTGTAGAGGGAAGAGGGAGAGACTGAGGGAGGAGAGAGAGAGGGAGAGACCGAGGGAGGAGAGAGAGAGGGAGAGACTGAGGGAGGAAGGAAGGAGGGGGAGGGCTGAGTGGAGGAAAGGAGGGTGTGGAGCGGAAGACAGAAAGGAGGGAGGGAGGGATGCCTCTTCCCCAGCTTTGAAGCTAGAAGGAGTCTTCAGGATGGAGGCCACTTACTTCAAAGTTATCTTTGCAAATCCAAGGCCAGCTTTCACACGAAGTTTACCAAACCACTTATGCTCAGCAGGCTAGGGTGTGCTGTAAGATCTGTGAGCAGAAGATGAAGTGTGACTTGTTCAATCCATACAGCACAGGGCTGCTTCTGAACCGAGATTGTGTCTGTCTGGTCCGTGTGCATGTGTGCTGTGCACACTGCATGTGCGGTGTGTCTGGTCTGTGTGTGTGCTGTGCACACTGCATGTGCAGTGTGTCTGGTTCAGTGTGTGAGTGTGTGCTGCACACACTACATATGTGGTGTGTCTGGTCCGTGTGAGTGTGTGTGCTGTGCATGCTGCATGTGCAATATGTCTGGTTCACATGTGTGTGCTGTGCACACTGCATGTGTGGCGTGTCTGGCCCAAGTGCATGTGTGTGTTGTGCACACTACATGTGTGGTGTGTCTGGCCTGTGTGTGTGTGCTGTGCACACTGCATGTGCAATATGTCTGGTTCATATGTGTGTGCTATGTACACTGCATGTGCAGCATGTCTGGTTCATGTGTGTGTGCTGTGCACACTGCATGTGTTGTGTGTCTGGTTCACATGTGTGAGTGTGTGCTGCACACACTACATGTATGGTGTGTCTGATCTGTGTGTGTGTGTGTGCTCTGCATACTGCATGTGTGGTGTGTCTGGTCCCCCTGGTCACCGTGGGAGAGGTGGCCACAGGGGGTTTGAGCATTTGCACAAGCTGTTGACACGCCATGCCACTGAACTTGGACCTCATTTCAATTAAGATTCACTGTCCTACTAAAATGTGTCCAAGAGTCGAATGTCCAGTACAAATTTCACACTGGGTGGAAGTTCCCATACAGGGAAGGGGGGAGCTCTAGCTGGGAGCTGGTGGCTCACTCACGCCTGTAATCCTAGCTACTCAGGAGGCTGAGATCTGAGGATTACGGTTCAAAACCAGCCCAGGCAGGAAAGTCCATGAGACTCTTATTTCCAACTAACCACCAGAAAGCCAGAAGTGGCTCTGTGGCTAAGTGGTAGAGCCTTAGCCTTGAGCTGAAGAGCTCAGGGACAGTGCCCAGGCCCAGAGGTCAAGCCCCACGACGGACCAAAAATAGATAAATAAAATAAAAGGAAGGGTCGCTCCCATCCCCAAGAGGGAAGCCCTGCCGAGGGTCTGCTCCTCCTGGCAGGGTAGGGAGTTCACAATCCATGTGTATGCTTGCCCAGCGCTGCCTGGCACTGTGTGGCTGGGCTGTGAGTTCACAATCCATGTGTATGCTTACCCAGCGCTGCCTGGCACTGTGGCTGGGCTGTGAGTTCACTATCCATGCGTATGCTTACCCAGCGCTGCCTGGCACTGTGGCTGGGCTGTGAGTTCACAATCCATGCGTATGCTTACCCAGCGCTGCCTGGCACTGTGGCTGGGCTGTGAGTTCACAATCCATGCGTATGCTTGCCCAGTGCTGCCTGGCACTGTGTGGCGGGGTAGGGAGTTCACAATCCATGCGTATGCTTGCCCAGCGCTGCCTGGCACTGTGTGGCTGGGTTGTGAGTTCACAGTCCATGTGTATGCTTGCCCAGCGCTGCCTGGCACGGTGTGGCTGGGCTGTGAGTTCACAATCCATGCGTATGCTTGCCCAGCGCTGCCTGGCACTGTGTGGCTGGGCTGTGAGTTCACTATCCATGCGTATGCTTGCCCAGCGCTGCCTGGCACTGTGTGGCTGGGCTGTGAGTTCACTATCCATGCATATGCTTACCCAGCACTGCCTGGCACTGTGGCTGGGCTGTGAGTTCACAATCCATGTGTATGCTTGCCCAGCGCTGCCTGGCACTGTGGCTGGGCTGTGAGTTCACAATCCATGCGTATGCTTACCCAGTGCTGCCTGGCACTGTGTGACAGACACAGCCCCCAAGCAACAGCAGACACACAGGCAAATGAATGCCAGGAATCATTTGTCTTTTAATGCCATGAGATGAATGATAGATGCTGATATCTCATAAAACCATTGCAACGTGCAGCTCTTGGTGGCAGAAGGTGGGGATCTCGGCAAGCCCCTGACGGTATTAATTTATATTAATATAAAGCTAATGGTAATTTATCCACAGGAGAATAAATGGGCTCAAATCACTCAGATTGTAAGGGTAAAGGAACGTATTATGTATTATTATGTAAAGGAATGGACATTATGACGTGGATGGATAGCCCACAAATACATTATTACAAAAGTGCTATGAAAGCATGTACTCTTAAACACTATTTTCCACTTGACTCCAGACAGAAGCGGAGATGCTGTTGCTTAGCAACCACAGCTCCCATCTGAACAGCTCAGTCCAGGGAGCCCCAGGGCCACCAGCTTTAGTCTGTGTAGGAGCCATTTACAATCTCTCAGAATTCGGAAAGCTTTATTCGCAGCTGTACTCCTCACCCTCACTGGGAAATCTTAGTGACTTACTAGTAAACTCATAAACTACCAAAGTTCGATGCAAAAGGAACCGTAGATTCATGCTTTAATAATACGTTAACAATAGACACCCATCAATATACATGATGTATGTACTTTATACATAATATATACATTATATAATTCTTATGTATAATGTATATGCACCGCGTATATTGTATAATATGCATGACGTATATATACCATGTATGT
The DNA here is from genome assembly GCF_019054845.1 of Dipodomys spectabilis. Classification (NCBI taxonomy): domain Eukaryota; kingdom Metazoa; phylum Chordata; class Mammalia; order Rodentia; family Heteromyidae; genus Dipodomys; species Dipodomys spectabilis. The sequence goes on along the minus strand of NW_024870803.1, from coordinate 174,740 downwards.
ACATTAATGTACATTATTATACATTATTAATGTACATTAATATACATTAATGTAAAGTCATGGGCTCCAACCTGCATCCCCTACCGCTCAAGTCCCCAGACACTGGAGGTGGGAGGTGGGAGGGGTTGGGGACTGCAGGAGGAGAGCTGGACTCTTTGAGCATCGTGCACTGGCCACTGCTCTCTTGGCAGTGAGGCCCGATCTCTTACCCCAAATGGTGAGGTCAGACGATGAGCAGCCCTCCTACAAACCAACACCAGGGAGGAGGCAAACCACATGGCCACTGTGATGGTTTCCTGGAAGCAAGCCAAGCCTTGCCTGTCTCCTCCTGACCTGGGGAAGGGACCACACTGGGCTCCAGAATGCTACACACTGGGGGCCAGTGGCTATCATTCATTACTGCCTGACAGAGAGGCAGCCAGGGGGTCTTACTGTGTGCATAGGGGTCCTACTGTGTGCATAGGGGTCCTACTGTGTGCATAGGGGTCCTACTGTGTGCACTGGGCTGGGTCTATGACCAACTCACTTCAGGGGTACAGGAAGATCAGAGCTCTTATCCCAAGGAAAACACAAACTGCCACTGTTAAAGACCGAATTGGCTTATTTTTAACTCAACTGCATGTGAAAATGGCACAAACAGGCTGAATCCATGCCAAATCCTTGAACTTTCTGTGGACATAGCATAGAGCCCTCCATCGGGCACTGGCCTCCACCTGAGCTGATTTAATCAGGGCACAAACAGGACCTGATGAGTAGTGGCCTGCTCAGGCCTCTATGTTTTAGATCACTGTTGTGATAATGACCTTCTGGTCTACTCAGCCCTGGCTCCAGGCGCTTCTGGCCTAGGGAGAGGCCGACCCGTTCCCATACTTCAGTGGGGTCCCCTTGGGTCCCACAGGAAGGGAGGGAGTCAGCTATAAACGGGGTGCTCAGTCCCTCTGGGGAATCCCAAAGGCCTGTGCATTTCCCTGGAGGCCTGATGGCTGGGCCAGGCTGGGGTGGGGCTTCGGGGTCAGAGCCCGGTGACCCGCAGTGACCTGCGTCCCCCTGTGTGGCAGCTTGTCTGCAGACTTTACCTGGACAGTTCTATTTTCTTGGCGCGCCTTGAAGGCCCCGGGCCAAGATCTTTTCAGGACACCTCCAGGCCTCAGATGGGGTGAGGATCTTTCTAGTACACACTGGCTGGCCCGAACCGCCCCAGGGACACCGGTGCTGGCCCCACCCTGCCCAGGCCGCTCGGCCATACACACGGGCAGCACGGGTGCGGTCCGGGTCCGCTGTCCGCTCCACTCTGCAGTCCCAGCCACCAAGAGCGTGTGCACCGCAGCAGCTCCGATCTCCCCCCAGCCCTTGGCCCACATCTCAGCCTGGCTCCCGCCCCACGCCAGGGCCCCTGGCCAGCCCAGGGTGCGGTGTGGAGGCGCCATGCTTCCGCCTCCTGGCCCCCGCTGCCTCTCGGGCCTCTGGATGCCAGCGCCTCTTGGGCCTCCCTCCCCTGGGACGTCTCTCGGTCACTCAGCCATCCCTCCCAGAACACGGCCATGACCCCCCCGCACAGCCCTGCTGTCACATCGGCTTTATCCCAGCCCCTAGACATTCTTGGGTGGTGTAGCTGTGGGTGGGAAGCAGCGGGCATCCGTCGGCTGTAAGCACCCAGGCCGGCGTGCGTGCGTGCGCGGGGCCGGCGCGCATCTTTGGACTGGAGGCCGTCCAGCGGCTCACGGCGTGGGAGGGGGCAACCTCTCTGCGGAGTCCCCTGGGGCTGGTTCTGCAGGGGTGATGCGGGGGGGGTGCGTACTCGCCGTCCTGGGGGTGCTGCCCTGCACGCAGAGCTGGCCAAGGGGCTGAGCTGGCTTCCCCAGCCCTGTGCAGGTGCGGTGGAGGGGGATGCGGGAGGCGCTGCCAGGCCGCGCTCTGGAGGGCGCCGTGGGCCGCTCAGCGCGGGGAGACAGTGGACACGGGCTGGACAGCCGTGCTGGCTGCTTTGTGACACGCACCGGCTCTCCTCAAGTGCCAGGGCCCGGGACTCGGGCTGACGTGTGTCGGCCGTCTCCTCCTCATTCATGACAGGTTCCTTTCTGGATCCCCTCTTTTTCTGACCCCAGAGGGTTCTTAAAGTATTTGTTCCTACACAAAAGCAACTGGGTTTCCACAACAAATCTTGGTGGTCTTGTAAAAGCGAAGTTTGTCAATGAGCTTCCAGCTGCAGTATTTCCCATCCCTCCCTCCCTCCTTCCCTCCTTGAGTACCCACGGGACAGCCTGTCCTTCCTGAGGGAGATCTATGTGTCCACCTAGGTTCCAGTGGTCCGTCCAATGGGTTAGAACAACACCGTATTTCCTTCTCTGTGATCCCAGGCACCAGCTACAGTCGCGGCAGCTTGCATTCTCGGTGTGCATGTTAGAAAGTCTGTTAAGTTTTCCTCTTTCCTGGTTCCAACTCAGCATCTCCTGGTGTGGTGTCCTATTGAGGCCACTGGTTACTCTAAAGGGTGTGCTGGTGCCTGTTCTTCAGGCAGACATGCCCTCTTATGGGGTTATCATCGCCCGGTGATGTGTGCTTAAAGTTTGTAAACATGAAACGCAAAGTCATCTACTATGACTTTCAAAACATTTTTAATTGTTATTACACAGATGCTGTCTGGCGGGGGGGGGGTGTCACAGTTATATAAGTCAGGTGAAGAATACATTTCTTTTTGGACGATGTCATCCCTTCCCTTGCTTGCAATGACTTTTTTTTTCCATCCAGGGACCTGAACTCTGGGCCTGGGCGCTGTTCCTCAGCTCTTCAGCTTAAGGCTAGTACTCTACCACTTGAGCCACAGCGCCACTTCCAGCTTTTTCTCCTTATGTGGTGCTGAGGAATTGCACCCAGGGCCTCATGCATGCTAGGCAAGCGCTCTACCACGGAGCCACCTTCCCAGCCCCGCTATGACATTTTGTAAGTATACAGTGAAGCATCAGTTGGCATTTAGTTTACAGACAAAGTGGGAAGATGACTAGAAGCAAGCAGGGCTTGGATAACCTAGCTTAGCTATTTGTAAATCCTGCAGTTATTTGACAGGTTTTAGTTTAACCCTTGGTTTATGAGGGTTTCAGAGCCACCAGCACTGTCCTGGGCTGAGAGGCGGGGCCTGAGGGCTGCAGGCCCCTGCCCGGGCTGTCTGACCATGCTGGCCTGGGCAGAGTGCCACGCTCCTTCCCCGGAGAGGCAGAAGCAGGCGTCTCCCTGGCCACCTTGCCTGCTCTCCTTGCTCCACAGCCTCCTGTGGGCTTCCTACTGGCTCTGCTCCCCACGCGACCCCGGGCCTCAGCTGTGTGTGGACTCAGGGTCAGCTGGTGCTCCCAGTGCTGGGCACGGAGCCTGGGCTCTGCGGCCACTGAGCCTGTCCGAGGACCACTGGCCTGTCTGCGGAGATGGCTCAGCATCAGGAAGGAGGCAGGCCGGGGGCTGCCACGGGCGGCCATGTGGACCTGATGAACGTCATCACGGTGGTGTCCCCCACCAGACCAGGGCACACTCATCTTACTAGCTTGCGGACAGAACCAAGACGAGGGTCCACACATGAGGACACTTAAATCTGGAATCCGGGGGAGTCCGAGGAATCTAAGCCCATGAGCAACGTATTCCACCCCCATCCCTCTCCTGAGCGCCCAGGCACACACGTGGGCAGCTAATGGGAGAACCGAGCTCACCCAGCCCAGGCGGGGGGGGGGGGGGCACCAGCAGGGTCCGAGCCGCCTCACCCTCTCCTCAACCATCTTCCCAAGCAGGTGACCGAGCCTTCTGTCTGCTGGTTAACGGGCACCGGCCACGGCCACCCTTGCCTTCCGCAGCACCCGCTGGAGGAGAGCTGGCCCCTGGCATTCTCCTTCCAGCCAGGTGGGCTCTGCCCCGCGACTGAGATGCTGACAGGTCTGACGCAAGCTGCCCACCGTACCAGACCACGTCTACGCGACTCTTCTAGCCTCCTTCTTTTTTCAATTTTTTTATTGCGATTAAATGGTTACATAATTTCCCAAATTTCACAGTATTGTGGGATAGTGATGCTCAGTTAAAGTCACAAACACATTCTAACTTTCCTGGAGCAAATTGTCTATAGTGGTCTATAACATTTATGAGTTCTATGAGCTTTGTGATAGTTATTTCTTTCACATTGGGTGATATGTACATTTCTTTTGTTTTGCATAGCATCAGCTGTTCCCTCTTTCCCACTTGTTCCCTCCCTCCCATCACTGCCATTGAGTTGCTTAGTTCATTTTGGTCAATGTCCAGTGCAGCTGATGGGTCCTGCTGTTGTATGTTTTTCCCTGATTCCCTCTAGTTCTGTGTCCTCCTGGTTTCCCTCTGGTGTGCACATATATACCATGTGTGTGATCAGTAGCATGGGGGTATTTAGTAGTGAATCAACCAGATGAGTGGAAGTCCTTTGTTTCTTAAGTCCTGTTAATTTTGTCGTATCACCTAACATTTTGGAATTAACACTCAGTTATCAGGGAGACCATGCGCCGTTTGTCTCTGCACCTGGCTTACCTCGCTCAACATGATTCCTTCTTCCCTGCAAATGCCATTATTTTGTCATTTCTAATGGCGGCATAATATTCCATTGTGTACAGATACCACAATTTTTGGATCCATTCATCTGTGGTGGGGCATCTGGGTTGTTTCCAGATCCTAGCTAATGTGAACAGTGCTGCAATAAACATGGAGGTGCACCTGTCCTTGTATATTGGTTCCTGTTGTTCAGGATAGATGCCTAGAAGTGGTATGGCTGGGTCATAGGGGAGGTCAATCTTTAGCTTTCTGAGGCCCTCCAGACTGCTTTCCGAAGTGGTTGTATACATGTACATTCCCACCAGCAGTGTAATAGGGTTCCTCTTTCTTCGTATCCCCTCCAGCATTTGTCCTTGTCTAGCCTCATTCTTAAAACCCATCAATCAAATAACACTCGGAGCTGCTGGTGCTCCTGCCCCTGAGCCCTGAGCCCAGCCTCCGGGGTGTGGCTCCCGGCTCCAGTGCTCACTCTGTGCTCCTGGCGCCTCTGACATCTCCTGTCAGGGCCGGAGCCTGGGTCTGGCAGGGCCCTGCCCCAGAGGGCAGGGGAGCCGGCAGAGGCAGGGCCCTGGGGCCCCACGTGCTTAGAGCAGAGCTGGGGTGCAGGGGAGGTTCCCCACCTGGCTCTCCTCACCACACACCACGTCACCAACGCCAAGCCTCCGTGTCACCCACCTCCCACTGGGGTCTTCTGCACATGGACCGAGCCTTTGCTCTTCTGAAGTGCCCCAAGCTCCACGTGGTGTTATGGACTTTACACTTGGAGGCGAAGTCGGGCAGCCCATGGGGCTGGGTGGCAGTGGGGGGGGGGGGGGAAACTGGGCAGCCTCGGGGGTGGGGTGGGGCGGGGAAGCAGCAGAGGGGATGGGGGGGGAGGCTGTGAGCCGCCAGAGACATAGCAGCAGCTTGTGCCAGAGGCCCATGAGGGAAGGAAGCCAACAGCAAGAGAAGGGTTAATGACATTGGGCTGAAACTGTCATAAGTGGGCACTGAGATTGAGAAGGATCAGCCGGGTGCCGGTGGCTCACGCCTGTCCTCCTAGCTACCCAGAGGCTGAGATCTGAGGATCTTGGTTCAAAGCCAGCCCGGGCAAGGAAAGTCCATGAGACTCTTTTTTTTTTTTAATTTTTTTTTGGGGGTCCGGTTGTGGGGCCTGAACTCTGGGCCTGGGCGCTGTCCCTCAGCTCTTCAGCTCAAGGCTAGCACTCTACCACTTGAGTCACAGCACCACTTCCGGCTTTTTTCTTTTTGCTTATGTGGTGCTGAGGAATCGAACCCAGGGCCACAGGCATGCAAGGCAAGTGCTCTACCACTGAGCCACCTTACCAGCCCTACTCCATGAGACTCTTAAATCCAATAAACCACTAGAAAACCGGAAGTGGTGCTGTGGCTCAAGTGGTAGAGCGCTCGCCTTGAGCTGAAGAGCTGAGGGACAGTGCCCAGGCCCAGAGTTCAAGCCCCATGACCAACAAAAAAAAAAAATTGAGAAGGATCCGGATGTCCAGGCTGTGGTCCTCTGGCCAGTCACCCCTCAAGGCCCTCAAAGACCCCTACAAATAGCCTTCATCTTCAAGATGGAGAGGCCACCATTACACCTGCAGACAGGTGCATGGCGGGCGGGGGGGGGGGGGGAGTGGAGGAGTGGACCAGGGGATGTTGCAGGAAGACCCAAGAGTCACCGAATCTTTGGATGAAGATGGCCAGAGCTACCCACGGGGCATCAGAACACGCGTGCCATGCTTGCCCGCCCCACGGCGGGATTCCTGTGGCTCAGGTCCTTCTGTGCTCATGGATGACTTCGGATCGTCTACCACAGACTCGGTTGCTGCTTGGTTTGTGTGTGCTCTGCACTGTAATAAGCACTTGGACAGGATGGATGTCTACAAAATACTTGCGTTTATTTAAAAACTATCCTCCGTTTCAAGAGGCTTGCACGCTGGGGCGGAGGCGGCCCTCGGAGAGGGCGCCGGCCCGTTTGTGAGATGATGTTAGCTGTCTGGCAAACCGGCAGTGCTGGACAGACTGTATTGTTGTGAGTGGAAAACAGGGGCAAGCCTCTACTAGGTAACTTTCAAGGTGTTTCTTTCCTATTGAGATTGAGGTGATGGATACTTTAATAGACTTGATCTCACCTGACAGGAAGTGGCCCGAAAATTGGTTAGACTAAAAAACATTACATAAAAGCCAAAAATCATATAAATCGTTGGAAAGCCCAGCTGCTGCCCAGAGGCAGGTCTGCCCTCGGGCAGCCGGAGAACAAAGCCCTGCTGCGGTCCGGCTGCGGTCCGGCTGCGGTCCGGGCGGGCCGCGCCCGGCCTCGTTGGTCACATTTCTGACTGTGCATTCTCCTCCTCCGCCGGCCCCGTCTCCCCTGCCGCCAGGACCTGCATGGTCTTCCTGGACTCCCTGAACTCCACCACCCCGTACGCCAGCATGGCCACGCTCAGGACTCCCGCAAGGATGTACAGCTTGGTGCTGACGCACAGAAACGAGCTGTAGCCAAAGGCGATGACAAACCCCAGGGCTTCCCACAGGCGGTAGTTGGCAAAGGCAGCTTCCTTCTTCTTCTCGAACAGAACACCGTACAGAGCTGCGGAGGAGACGCAGGGTGGGGACGGGCACGGGCCTCACGCCTGACCACTAACACCGTGCGGCCCAGCCTCGGCCCCGTCCCGTGAAGGCTGTTGGCAGTAAGAAAACACAGCTACGCCACTTTGTGGGCAACAGGGAGTTGGGGGCCTCGCTGGGGAGCCCCGCCTTGAGGAGGAGGGGCTGCCTGACCCACCCCGCCATACCAGAGGGGTCACGTGCCCATCCTGTGCCACCCCAGGACCACGGACGCGGCCTGTGCCGCCTGTGCCCCCACTCCCCGGAGGGCTGACCGGTGCCCCCCTCCCCCGTCCCGAGTCCCTGCTCCACAGGACACGGCGTCCCGCAGCCAGCCTTTCCCTGATCTGGGCTGGGCTGGAAATGGTCCCCTCCTGCCCCGGCCCATCCCCTAGGTTCCTCCAGCCTCCACACCAGGCGGGAACCCGGGCTGCACCCGCCGCCAGGGCCTCATCCACAGCTCACTGCTTCCGCATCACAGATCAGAACGCATGCCCTGGGAAGTGCTTCAGCCCCGGTGCAGCCCAGGCTCCCGCAGCCCCAGTGCAGCCCAGGCTCCCGCAGCCCCGGTGCAGCCCAGGCTCCCGCAGCCCCAGTGCAGCCCAGGCTCCCGCGGCCCCGGTGCAGCCCAGACTCCTGCGGCCCTGGTACAGTCCAGGCTCCTGCAGCCTCTCTCGCAGTCTCTGGCATTGCACTTGGCCTCTGACAGAGCTGGACTGGTCCTAGCCCGGCGGCGGGGCCAGCGATGGCTGGTGGTGACGTCTGACCTGACCGGGCGTGGACGGAGGGCCACGGAGGCACGGCCAGCGCTCACCATTGTTCTGTGTCTGCCAGACGGCGTCCGCCAGGCCCCACAGGCCGGGGAGGAGGAAGAAGATGCTCATCTGGGTTGGCCGTGGACGCCACAGCAGGAGCGTGACGATGCAGGACAGGTGGGTGGCTGCGCCTGGACATGGGAACATGGAATGGTGAGCAGCCGGGGCCGCGCGGCCTGGGCCGGCCAGCCCCGAAGCCAGCCTGGCTGAGGGGAATGGCTCTGGCCCTGGCATTGCCTGGGTGACTGGAGGGTGAGCCGGGTGGCTGCGGGTCCTGACCTGTGGGTGGGGGGAAGGGGACCACGCTGCCCTGTGCTCCTGCTCCCTGGCTGCCCCGTGCTCCTGCTCCCTGGCTGCCCCGTGCTCCTGCTCCCTGGCTGCTCCGTGCTCCTGCTCCCTGGCTGCCCCGTGCTCCTGCTCCCTGGCTGCCCCGTGCTCCTGCTCCCTGGCTGCTCCGTGCTCCCTGGCTGCTCTGTGCTCCCTGGCTGCTCTGTGCTCCTGCTCCCTGGCTGCTCTGTGCTCCCTGGCTGCCCCATGCTCCCTGGCTGCTCCATGCTCCCTGGCTGCTCTGTGCTCCTGCTCCCTGGCTGCTCCGTGCTCCCTGGCTGCTCTGTGCTCCTGCTCCCTGGCTGGCCTGTGCTCCTGCTCCCTGGCTGCTCTGTGCTCCTGCTCCCTGGCTGGCCTGTGCTCCTGCTCCCTGGCTGCCCTGTGCTCCTGCTCCCTGGCTGCTCTGTGCTATTGCTCCCTGGCTGCTCTGTGCTCCCTGGCTGCTCTGTGCTCCCAGCTTCCTGTGCTGCCCCGTGCTCCTGCTCCCTGGCTGCCCCGTGCTCCTGCTCCCTGGCTGCCCCGTGCTCCTGCTCCCTGGCTGCCCCGTGCTCCTGCTCCCTGGCTGCCCCGTGCTCCTGCTCCCTGGCTGCCCCGTGCTCCTGCTCCCTGGCTGCCCCGTGCTCCTGCTCCCTGGCTGCCCCGTGCTCCTGCTCCCTGGCTGCCCCGTGCTCCTGCTCCCTGGCTGCCCCGTGCTCCTGCTCCCTGGCTGCCCCGTGCTCCTGCTCCCTGGCTGCTCTCTGCTCCCTGGCTGCCCTGTGCTCCTGCTCCCTGGCTGCCCCGTGCTCCTGCTCCCTGGCTGCCCCGTGCTCCTGCTCCCTGGCTGCTCTGTGCTCCTGCTCCCTGGCTGCTCTGTGCTCCCTGGCTGCTCTGTGCTCCTGCTCCCTGGCTGCCCCGTGCTCCCTGGCTGCTCCGTGCTCCCTGGCTGCTCCGTGCTCCCTGGCTGCTCCTGCTCCCTGGCTGCTCCTGCTCCCTGGCTGCTCCTGCTCCCTGGCTGCTCTGTGCTCCCTGGCTGCCCCGTGCTCCCTGGCTGCTCCTGCTCCCTGGCTGCTCCTGCTCCCTGGCTGCTCTGTGCTCCTGCTCCCTGGCTGCCCCGTGCTCCTGCTCCCTGGCTGCCCCGTGCTCCTGCTCCCTGGCTGCCCAGTGCTCCTGCTCCCTGGCTGCCCCGTGCTCCTGCTCCCTGGCTGCCCCGTGCTCCTGCTCCCTGGCTGCCCCGTGCTCCTGCTCCCTGGCTGCCCCGTGCTCCTGCTCCCTGGCTGCCCCGTGCTCCTGCTCCCTGGCTGCCCCGTGCTCCTGCTCCCTGGCTGCCCCGTGCTCCTGCTCCCTGGCTGCCCCGTGCTCCTGCTCCCTGGCTGCCCCGTGCTCCTGCTCCCTGGCTGCCCCGTGCTCCTGCTCCCTGGCTGCCCCGTGCTCCTGCTCCCTGGCTGCCCCGTGCTCCTGCTCCCTGGCTGCCCCGTGCTCCTGCTCCCTGGCTGCCCCGTGCTCCTGCTCCCTGGCTGCCCCGTGCTCCTGCTCCCTGGCTGGCCTGTGCTCTTGCTCCCTGGCTGCCCTGTGCTCCTGCTCCCTGGCTGCTCTGTGCTCCTGCTCCCTGGCTGCTCTGTGCTCCCTGGCTGCTCCGTGCTCCTGCTCCCTGGCTGCTCCGTGCTCCTGCTCCCTGGCTGCTCTGTGCTCCTGCTCCCTGGCTGCTCTGTGCTCCCTGGCTGCCCCGTGCTCCCTGGCTGCTCTGTGCTCCCAGCTTCCTGTGCTGCTTTGTGCTCCCGGCTCCCCAGGCTGGCCTGTGCTCCCTGCTCCCCGGGTGGCGGGCCCCAGGGCATGGTCTGGGCCCATGGGCCTCTCCGCCACAAGGCCCAGAGCAAGGTGGAAATGCTTCCTCCTTGGGGTGAGTGTGGGACGGGACCAGGAGGAGCGCGCCATGTGAGAGCCAGGCCTCCTCCCTGTGCCTCACCCTGGCAGGGCGCGACGGGGGGGGGGGGGGGGGAAGGAACAGGAAAGAAGGGAGGGAGGGAGGGAGGAGGGAAGAGAGAGGGAGGAGGGAAGAGAGAGGGAGGAGGTAGGATGGAGGGAGGAGGGAGGAGGTAGGAGGGAGGGAGGAGGGAAGAGGGAGGGAGGGGGTAGGAGGGAGGGAGGAGGGAAGAGGGAGGGAGGAGGGAGGAGGGAAGAGGGAAGAGGGAAGAGGGAGGGAGGAGGGAGGAGGGAGGAGGGAGGAGGGAGGGAGGCAGGCACTCCATCACCAGCCTGGCAGCCACAGACTCTGTACCCCTCCATGTGCTGCTGGTGTGCCGGGCTGCTTGGGCGGAGGCTGCGGGCACCCACCCAGCACGTAGATGGCGGCCCGGCCGGAGTACTGCGAGAGCTTCCCGTATAGCAGCGAGCACAGGGAGGTGGCCGCGGAGAAGCAGATCATCACGTAGCCCACGAAGTGGATGCCCAGGACACAGGTGGTGTAGGACTGGGGACAAAGGCAGAGCGGCATCACGGGGCCCGCGCGCTCCCTGCGGGGCCCGCGCGCTCCCTGCGGGGCCCGCGCGCTCCCTGCGGGGCCCGCGCGCTCCCTGCGGGGCCCACGCGCTCCCTGCGGGGCCCGCGCGCTCCCTGCGGGGCCCACGCGCTCCCTGCGGCTCCGGCCCGAGCTGCTGCGAGCATCTGGAGAAGCTGCCCACGCTCTGGCTGACACACCAGCTCACACACAGGACACGCCAGCTCACACACAGGACACACCAGCTCACACGCCAGGACATGCCAGCTCACACACGGGGCACGCCAGCTCACACACAGGACACACCAGCTCACACACAGGACACACCAGCTCACATGCCAGGACATGCCAGCTCACACACAGGACACGCCAGCTCACACACAGGACACACCAGCTCACACGCCAGGACATGCCAGCTCACACACGGGGCACGCCAGCTCACACACAGGACACACCAGCTCACACACAGGACACACCAGCTCACATGCCAGGACATGCCAGCTCACACACAGGACACGCCAGCTCACACACAGGACACACCAGCTCACACGCCAGGACATGCCAGCTCACACACAGGACACGCCAGCTCACACACAGGGCACGCCAGCTCACACACAGGGTACGCCAGCTCACACAGGACACGCCAGTTCACACACAGGGCACGCCAGCTCACACGCCAGGGCACGCCAGCTCACACACAGGGCACATCAGCTCACACGGGACATGCCAGCTCACACACAGGGCACGCTGGCTCACACATGGGACATACCAGCTCACACAGAGGGCACGCTGGCTCACACATGGGGCACACTGGCTCACACATGGGGCACGCCGGCTCACACACGGAGCACACCAGCTCACACACAGGGCACGCCAGCTCACATGCCAGGGCATGCCAGCTCACACACAGGGCACGCCAGCTCACACACGGGACACGCCAGCTCACACACGGGACACGCCAGCTCACACACAGGGCACGCCGGCTCACACGCCAGGGCATGCCAGCTCACACACAGGGCACGCCAGCTCACACACGGGGCACACCAGCTCACACACAGGCACACCAGCTCACACGCCAGGACATGCCAGCTCACACACAGGACATGCCAGCTCACACACAGGACACGCCAGCTCACACACAGGACACGCCAGCTCACACAGGGCACGCCAGCTCACACACAGGACACACCAGCTCACACAGGGCACATCAGCTCACACACAGGGCACGCTGGCTCACACATGGGACATACCAGTTCACACACGGGGCACGCCAGCTCACACATGGGGCATGCCAGTTCACACACGGGGCACGCCAGCTCACACACAGGACACGCCGGCTCACACACGGAGCACACCAGCTCACACACAGGGCACGCCAGCTCACACGCCAGGGCATGCCAGCTCACACACAGGGCACATCAGCTCACACACGGGACATGCCAGCTCACACACAGGGCACACCAGCTCACACACAGGGCACGCCGGCTCACACACAGGGCACGCCAGCTCACACACAGGGCACGCCAGCTCACGCCAGGGCATGCCAGCTCACACACAGGGCACGCCGGCTCACACACAGGGCACGCCAGTTCACACACAGGGCACACCAGCTCACACACGGGGCACACCAGCTCACACACAGGGCACGCCAGCTCACACACGGGACATACCAGCTCACACACAGGGCACGCCGGCTCACACATGGGACATACCAGCTCACACAGAGGGCACGCTGGCTCACACATGGGACACGCCAGCTCACACACGGGGCACGCTGGCTCACACATGGGACATACCAGCTCACACATGGGGCACGCTGGCTCACACATGGGACATACCAGCTCACACACGGGGCACGCCAGCTCATACACGGAGCACACCAGCTCACACACAGGACACGCCAGCTCACACACAGGGCATGCCAGTTCACACACAGGGCAAACCAGCTCACACACAGGGCACGCTGGCTCACACACAGGGCACACCAGCTCACACACAGGGCATGCCAGCTGGCACACGGCGCACGCCGGCTGGCACACAGGGAGCCTTGTCCAGGCCCTGGGCTGCCGCTGATGTTGGGGTTCCTCTCTGAGTCAGAACCAAGAGGAGATGGTTGAGACAAACACCCACACCAACCTCTTCCCCACGCTTTCCCCGAGTCCCACTGCTCACACTGACTCCACACTGCTTGTTAGGCCTCTACATAATTGAAAGAACATGGACCAAGATGAACAGGCCTCCACCGAAGGCCGAGATGTGACCCAGGCCGCACCAGCAGCACCTGTCGCGCGGCTGGGCCAGGCTAGCCGCGCCTGAAGAGGGCGGGGAGGAGGGATGTGGGACAGGGCGGGGCGGGGCGGGGACACAGCTGGCTCCCGCAGTTGAGCCAGGCCCAGGTGCACTGGACAGAGGTGGTGGCTGTCACCTGGGGGTGGATTCCAGGATCTGGGTCGGCACAGAGGTCGTCAGGATAAGAGGGATGAGAGCCACCTCAGCAGGCGAGGAAAGACAGACCGACCGACAACCCCCGGGTGGAGGGCAACCCTGGGTTCTGATTGTACCTGCCGCTGGCAACGGTCATCTCTGTGCTTGCTGTGCTGCCAGCCCACACCAAAAGACTGGGGGTGGGCAGGGCAGCTGTGTTACAGGGGGTGGCTGGCAGCAGCCTCTGGCTATCCAGCGGGCCTTGCCCGGGGAGACCCTGGCGGGCAGGAGCTTTCCCCTTCAGGAGTGGGAGCTGCAGATCCTGAACCACCGTGGGGTCGGGTCCAGCCAGGCCCCGTGGTGGGGTCCCTGTGGCGCAGGCTGGTGAGGGCGTGGTGTGCCATGCGCGTGAGAGCCGCAGCTCTGTTTCTCTCCTACCCTTGTGTATTCACCAGAGATGAATCCTTGCTGCAAGCCGCTGTACAGCGGCAGCGGGACCAGGAGGCGCAGACGCCCGTCTCCGAGCAGCCGGAAGGTGGACAGCAGGGTGGTCCAAAAGGGAGGTGGCTTTCCGTCCTTTCCTTTTCCGTTCGGCTCAAAGTCTTCCAGGGGTTCCAGGAGTACGGCGATGAGCAGGATAGCCAGCACGCCACTGACTGAAAGCAACAACAGGCGGAAGACGTCGGGTCTGCAGGTCAGGGCGCTTTGCTGCGGCCCTACCCTTACTCCTGCCCACCCACAGCTGGCATCCCAAGTGTCAAGGTGCCCTCGGGTGGGCCCATGTCCGATCGAAGACAGAGCTGTCCTGTTTGAAGGAGCAGAAGAGCGGTGCATAATCCCCTCCATTTTTCGAGTCTAACATGTGGTCCTCGCTCTTGTGGTCTTGGCTAAGTTAACACAGTAGCCATTAGCATGGCTGGACAGTGACTGTGTCAGTCATCTGCTTCCTGAGCTGGGGACGCCGTTCCTTTTCTCTAGAATCAGACTGAGTTGCGATTGTACAAGCTTGACAGCCGAGGGCACACATTGGCAGAGATGGTTTTTAGCTGAAAATGTTTTATGCTACAAAACCTGATTTTTAATTTCCTTAGAAAATGGGGGATTTAGCAATAGTATATGCTGATACAATATTTGTAGGATAAAACCTCAATGAAAAAGGCAGCAGATCTTTCAATAGTCTACTCACACCCTTTCCTTTAAAATGGACAGTTAATTCAGTCTCAGACATATGCTTTAGTTCATAAATGTTCTCTTTAAAAACACTATCTTGTTATTGTGAAGGTGCAGGTGCACAGCGGCGCAGGCAGGCATGAGCGCATTTCTTTTTGGACGTCACCCCTTCCCTCACTGTTTCCCAGTTCCCCCCCCCATCCTCACCACAAATTGTATAGTTCCTGTATATACCACTGCTGCTTTGTCTATTTCTGTGTTGTAGATAAACAAACAAGACAAAAAGGAAAGAAAACAAAAATAACAACAAAGGGGCTGGGAAGGTGGCTCAGTGGTAGAGCGCTTGCCTGGCATGCATGAGGCCCCGGGTTTGATTCCTCAGCACCACATAAGCAGAAAAAGCCAGAAGTGGGCTCTGTGGATCAAGTGGTAGAGCGCTAGCCTTGAGCTGAAGAGCTGAGGGACAGCACCCAGGCCCAGAGTTCAGGTCCCACGACCAACAAAAAACAAAACAAAATAAAACAAAAACAAAGAAAAAAAGCTTTGGTTTCCATTTCTTGGAGTTCATTTAGAAAAATATCATTTTATCTGATCAGGCACAGAGGCGTTGCTCCTTTGTGTTCCTCCCCTAGATAATTTTAAGGGAAAAAAAAGATTGGCTTGGGACTTGCAGACTTCTACTCAAAACCCGGCTAGTGGCCTCCACGGCCTGCCTGTTCTGACCCACCGGCCGGGCCCTGCCTGTGCCCCCTGTGGCCAAGGCTGCTCTCAGAGCCCCACAGGGGGCCGAAGGGGCCGGAGTCCACAAAGCCGCTCCCCGTGTCCGTCTCCACAATGCCGCGGTTTAACTTGTGTAATGCCTGGTTTAGCTTGCTAACATGTAAACAGGTGCTAGTGGCAAATGGATTCCGCCCCGGACTCCGAGGGGTGAAACAGCGGCACCCCATGGCGCCCTCATCCCCTGCTCTGAAGATGACCCGGCCCCTCCATGCCAGCCGGGGCTCTGAGACGGAGGGGGACGCACGAGGCCAGGGCACGTACCGGTGTAGATGCTCAGCAGCGTGTAGATCAGCTGCCGAGAGGGGCCCTGCGTGCTGTTGCTGGCGGCTGCCACCATCAGGCAGTCCCGGGCCCCGCAGGACTCCAGCTGCTTCTCCAGGATGGACTCTGTGGAGTCAGAGCAGACGGTCAGGCTGGGCCGCAGCGGCTGCCCAGGACGGGACTGTGGGAGGTAAGGTGGAGCTGGAGGCCAAGGCCAAGATGAGCCGGTGTTCTACCGCGGATCTCAGACACACAACCCTTGGGCTCAAGTCCACGGTGTGAGGTTAACATGGTTTGTTTGGGAAGTGGAGAATTAACTCAGTGCTCTGCAAAGATGCGGAGAAAGAGCGCACAGGATGGCGTCCTGCTCTCTGAGAGCATTGCTTCCTCCGCATCAATGAACACGTTCAAAGTCAGTCAGTGGAAAAGAAGGCACCCTCTCCTGACGACCACTTTCAAATTCCTCCTCCCTGTCCCCACTGCCTGGACGGGCAGGGTACCTCTCTTTTCTGTTTCAGAGAGTGAAGGAATACAGTTGGAGACAGGGTGGGTGAAATACGGCTGAGTGAAGAGTATTTGCCTAGGATTTGACCCCAGTACAAATATAAAATAAACCACCAACCAACCAACCAACAGCCTATCAACAAACTACCAACACCTGCAAATCAGGATGAGGTCTGAATCTCCCGAGAGAAAAAAAAGATGTCAGAAGAGAAAGACTATGCATTGTGTGATGCTTTTCATAATGCCCATCTTGTAATAAAAACCTCACAGACCTTGTAGGCTGGAAAGGAGCTGGGAAGGGCAGAGGAGCAGTGGGAACAGAGGCCCAAGGCAGTGAGCTGCCCGGCCGGGCCCTCACACTCCTGGCCACCGTCCTTTGGGCTGTGACTCAGCAGGGGTGGGGGTGGGGGTGGCCTGCAGATTACAACCCAGGAACACCGGTCAGTCAGGAGCAAGTCTGCAACATTTCCCCCGTGGCTTCCTTGAAAGGGTGTATTTAGTAAGCAAGAGCATCGTGCAGGACCCATGCATGCTTGGGCTGGGAGAGGAAGCTATGGGGCCAGGTGGAAGGGCAGAGTCCAGCAGTGGTGGCGGCCAGGCCTCCCACTAGCAGCAGGGAGCTTGCTCTCCTGTGGACTTGGCTTTATGCCTCCAAGTGGGCATCAAAGTGTGCGGGCATGGCATGGCTTCTGTGTCCTGTCCTGTCTGGTGGGCTCGGGGCAGGCGGGCAGGCATGGGATGAGGCTCTAATGACCCCATAAGGAGATAATGCAGAGAAGTCGTCCTCAGGACAGCAAAGGTTCTACAGACGCAGATTCCACTCACAGGGGCCCCCTTGGTGTCTCCATGGTGGCCCCTCCAAGGGCTTGCCCCCCGGGAAGGAGACAGCTTTTCAGTGCCTGGAGCAGGGCCCCACCCCACCCCTTCCCGTGGGCACACGTGTCCCTGGGCTCAGCGGTGGCCGAGAAACCCACGCGCCCCCTCTCCCCGCCCGGTACCTTTTGTGGGCGTCTGACCAAACACGAGCGAGGAGATCAGGTTGCCCCACACGCCAGAGGACTGGAATATGAGGAAGAAGATGCCGAAGTACTGGTTGACCACGTCCCTGCCGAGCTGCCCGGTCCTCTCCGCGTGCCGGCTCCCCGCGACGGTGAGGTAGGTGCACTGGGCCGACCACAGCGGGGCAGCACCCAGCCCCAGCAGCACGGACGTGGGGATCAGTGAGAACCTGCAACGGGGCGGCGGGCAAGGGCAGGGTCCGCTCACCAGCACAGCCCCAGACTCGCTATCCACACCCAGGCCAGACGGAGGGCCCGGGAGCCCCTGGGGCCGCGAAGCTGGGGAAGGTGAGGAGTTGGGGGCAGGGTGGGGGAGGGGGCCCAGAAAAGCTAGCACAAAGCCTTGCGCCGAAGCAGCCCATGGGGGGTGCACAGCCCAGTGCAAGCGTTGGGCCAGCGCGGGCCGTACCAGCTCGCCCGGAAGTTGCCCAGGGAGAAAGCCACGTAGCAGCACATGGAGCCCACGATGGTCCACTTGCAGCCGCACCTCTTGATGAGGATGGGGGGGAGGAGCATGGAGGAGAGCAGCACCGCCCCGTAGAGGGAGCTGAGCGTGGCCACGCCCAGGCCATCCTCGTTGTAGAGACTGCTCTGTGGAAACAAGAGCGGCCCGTCGGTGGTGGCGCCTGGGCCGGGATGGGGCTGGGGTGCAGGGGTGAGGGGCAGCCCGGCCTCGGGGCTGGGGTGCAGGGGTGAGGGGCAGCCCGGCCTCGGGGCTGGGATGCAGGGGTGAGGGGCAGCCCGGCCTCGGGGCTGGGGTGCAGGGGTGAGGGGCAGCCCGGCCTCGGGGCTGGGATGCAGGGGTGAAGGGCAGCCCGGCCTCGGGGCTGGGATGCAGGGGTACAAGGGTGAGGGGCAGCCCGGCCTCGGGGCTGGGATGCAGGGGTGAGGAGCAGCCCGGCCTCGGGGCTGGGATGCAGGGGTGAGGGGCAGCCCGGCCTCGGGGCTGGGGTGCAGGGGTGAGGGGCAGCCCGGCCTCGGGGCTGGGGTGCAGGGGTGAGGGGCAGCCCGGCCTCGGGGCTGGGATGCAGGGGTACAAGGGTGAGGGGCAGCCCGGCCTCGGGGCTGGGATGCAGGGGTGAGGGGCAGCCTGGCCTCGGGGCTGGGGTGCAGGGGTGAGGGGCAGCCCGGCCTAGGGGCTGGGGTGCAGGGGTGAGGGGCGGCCCGGCCTCGGGGCTGGGATGCAGGGGTACAAGGGTGAGGGGCAGCCCGGCCTCGGGGCTGGGATGCAGGAGTACAAGGGTGAGGGGCAGCCCGGCCTTGGGGCTGGGATGCAGGAGTACAAGGGTGAGGGGCAGCCCGGCCTCGGGGCTGGGATGTAGGGGTGAGGGGCAGCCTGGCCTCAGGGCTGAGGTACAGGGATGAGGGGCAGTCCGGCCTCCGGGCTGGGATGCAGGGATGAGGGGCAGCCTGGCCTCGGGGCTGGGATGCAGGGGTGAGGGGCAGCCCGGCCTCAGGGCTGGGATGTAGGGGTGAGGGGAAGCCTGGCCTCAGGGCTGGGGTACAGGGATGAGGGGCAGCCCGGTCTCAGGGCTGGGTGCAGGGGCAAGGGGAAGCCCGGTCTTGGGGCTGGGATGCAGGGGTGAGGGGAAGCCTGACCTCAGGGCTGAGGTCCCAGACCACCAATGAGCACGGTGGGCCGGGATGAAGCACCCTTGCCTGGGTGTGGGATGGGGAAGCCCCACGTGCCCAGGCCCGAGGGGTTCTGGGTCTCTCTCTGCCTGGGTGCTGAGCGCAGGAGGCTTGGAGCAGGGCTGTGCGGCAGCGCACACACCACCCTGGGGGCCGCTGCTTCCACCCAACGGCCCGTCCCAGCCCTGGGACATGACAGCCAAGGAGAGCTGGGGGTGGCGCCTGGCGGCCACAATCAAGGAAGCCAGCAAGGCCGCCGCCTTCGCTTCACACGGAAAGTTCCCACGGGGCACCCGGTGAAGCGAGTGTCCACGCAGGCTGAAACCCTGTGAGACATCATGGGGTTCTGGAGGAGGCCAGGACCCCGTCAGGACCGGCCGCGGGGACCCCATTACCAACGGCCGCGGGGACCCCGTCAGGACCGGCCGCGGGGACCCCATTACCAACGGCCGCGGGGACCCCATTACCAACGGCCGCGGGGACCCCATTATGAACGGCCGCGGGGACCCCATTATGAACGGCCACGGGGACCCCCATTATGAATGGCCGCGGGGACCCCATTACAAACGGCTGCGGGGACCGGCAGACGGTGCTCCTCTCCCCGCTTCTCCCTCCCCCGCTTCTCCCTCCGTTCCCCGTGAACCGACTAGGGACATGACCCACTTGAGAACTGGAGGCTGGACCCCCACAGGTCCTCAGTGTTCGAAGGGCTCCGTGAGGCCTGACCCCGGGTCTCAGCCCTGGGTGGGTTTCTGTGATCCAGCACCGGGCACAGAGCAGGCAACCAGGCAGGATGGCACTCGCCTGTCACTAGATGCTCTAAGAAAGTCCCCAGCCAGGCCTTGGGGGGACCCTGGGGAGCAAATGCACCCAGGGACAGGAGCACCTGCTTCCTGCCACCAGACAGACCTCAGCGTTCCCTGGAGGTCTCTGCCCAGTTAAAGATCAGACTGTAAGTTTGACTCTCCCAAGAACACCTGCAGAATCTGTCCAGGTCCACAGGACCCACGCCCCAGCCTGTCAGAACCCGTGTGTTCTCACACAGCAGAAGGAATACCACAAATAGTTTCAAAGTGTTGGCCATTTCCTCAAAGTTCAGTCTCAGTGAACGCAGAGTCAGGACACCTAAAGATCTTTGGTAAATTCATATCACTCCCCAAATCAGAAAGCCGACATCTGGGGCTTGGAATTCCCAATGCTTTTCCTGGTATCTCCCTTCAGCGGCCCAGGCAAAGGCCATCTACCTGCACCACTCTCTCCCGGGCTCTGTTCTCCTGGCCAAGGCTCAGCGCCACGCCCTCCACCGCGACCCCATTGCGCCAGGCACGGGGGGGTGGGAGGGGTTCACATAAAAACCAAAATGAAGGAAGAACAAATGCCAGGGTGGGCTGATTAAAAAGACATCTTATTTAAAGCGGGACACCAGAGGCTCACGCCTGTGATCCTAGCTACTCCAGAGGCCGAGCTGAGATTCACCGTCAGAAGCCAGCCCAGGCCATAAATTGGAGACCCTTATCTCCAATTCACCATCAAAAGGCTGGGCATGGAGGCGTGGCTCAGTAGTAGAGTGCCAGCCTTGAGCAGAGTAGAGCCAGGCAGAAGGTGAGGCTCGACTTCAGGCCACAGCACGGCACAGGAAGGGTGAGCCTTCGGGTGTGTGCCCACGGCGGCTGTGGACGCGGTGTGGAGGTGAGGTTAGCGCTGCAGGGTGGACTCACCTGGAGATTCTGCAGGCCTCCGAAGGCTGTGAAGAGGAGGAGGAATCCAAAGGAAATCACGAGGACATTCCTCAGGCTGCTCTGCATCATGTGGACCCGGCTGCCAGCCGTCGGCGGCGGTGTCACTGGGTGGCTCCCTGAAAGACACCAGGGGAGGCCTAAGAAATCTGAAGAGCCTCGTCTGTGCTGGCCCGCCCAGCCTCCAGCCTCTCAATGGAGTGGGAAGCCTGTTTGTTAGTCAGGAAGGAGGCCGCTTACGAAGGAACCTGGTCGTCTGACCTGGTGAAGCCCGGGGCTGTGTGGCTTACTCACCTTCTTATGGCCTGCCCTAACACCTGCAATTGCAGGGAAAGATTACAACTCTGCCGGGCTGGTACGTGATCGCACGGTGTCCTGCTACTCTCAGGTAGGTACGGCCCTCCAATAATAGATATTGTATTTGCATGTGCACGTGACAGTACCTTCTCTGTCCCGAGAAGCCGTCACAGACGCAGAATGTGGAATGTTCTTCTGTCCTAAGGAACAAAGCACCAATGTCAACTTCAAGGGATGTAGTTCCATTTTGAAAGAGGGTCATTAATGTGCTGATAAGAACCTGGGGCAAAGTCTAAGTCCTGCACACATTATACAATTTTACAATGAGGCAATCATTTAAAGATGATAGGAGCAGCTTCACCACATGTCAAGCATCCTACACTCAAAGGCCAGCATCCTTATCATCGGGGATCTTAGTTCCATTATGGGACCAGACACAGCTCGGGACAGCTCAGTGATCTTCAGGGATCTTAGTTCCATTACGGGACCAGACACAGCTCGGGACAGCTCAGTGATCATCGGGGATCTTAGTTCCATTACGGGACCAGACACAGCTCGGGACAGCTCAGTGATCTTCAGGGATCTTAGTTCCATTACGGGACCAGACACAGCTTGGGACAGCTCAGTGATCATCGGGGATCTTAGTTCCATTACGGGACCAGACACAGCTCGGGACAGCCCAGTGATCATCGGGGATCTTAGTTCTATTACAGGACCGGACACAGCTCGGGACAGCTCAGTGATCTTCAGGGATCTTAGTTCCATTACGGGACCCGACACAGCTCGGGACAGCTCAGTGATCATCGGGGATCTTAGTTCCATTACGGGACCGGACACAGCTCGGGACAGCTCAGTGCGCTCACATCAGAGCCACCGTGCACACATGGCCACCGAGCTCTTGAAGCACAGCTGCTGTAGGGGCCTGGCTCCTTCCTGCATCTCACTCACTCCGTTGATTGAAATTAAGGTTTAAGCAGGTGCAGGTGCTGCTGTTGGGTGGGGGAGGCAGCGAGCCCCAAACGCCACCCACAACTGGGAAGTGCTTCTTTCGATTCAGTGACTGCTTTAAGCAAGAATGTTTGCGCATCCCCCAGCATTCTGTGGCATCGGTCACACGCCTGCAAGGTCAGTCCCACAGGGCGGGTCTTGGATGCGCGGGCAGAGCGGACCACGCTATCTGAAGAGCCTGGCCACGGGGATGAGGCTCTCGCAGATCAATGGATTCCTATGAAAGTAATTTTTTAATGGAAAGAATGGCTTTATATGTCCCTGAAATGCTGGCTGCTGACTCTGCTTTGTGGACCGAGCTCCAGCCTTAGAGGGGGTAACCATGGACATGGCTGCGTCTTAATCTCGGTCCCTGGCCGTCTCAGGCAGGACACACGCTCTCTGACCCTGACTTTCCTCCTGAAAAACAGAGGCCGTGAAAACCCATGGGAGCTGGCTTTGCGGTCGGGCAAGGCACAGGGGCTTACTGCTTGATTTTGTCAGCATGAGTGGCTCCAACTCTGGCCTGTCTGTGTTACCCAGAGTTGCCTTGGATCTTGATGTTAAGAAGCCTGGTGCTTGCTTTCTGCTTTGGCTGTTTAAACATACAGAACTGTATCACCAAGACTTAGCACCTAGCCTTGAAAGTGTTTCCAGTAGCTTCTGCCCCTACAGTCTGCCAGGGCCTCCCTGGGAGTTGGGAGCTTTGAGAGATCCCTTTGGAGAAGGTTTAGTCTTTGCAAGTCACATCCTTTCTTCCTGTAGCCAACCATTCATTTCTAGCATCATTTCCCTGATCATTTCTCTCTTCCTTGGAGTCCCTGCTTTTTCTATGTTGAGGATTTTAAGAATGAGCAATGTTATTCACTGTCTTAACTTGATCTCTGGCAGCAGATGGTTTTCAAGAGATGCCTGTGAGCCCCACCCAACCAAAGCTGTAAAGTGAGGGTGGGCTGCGATGTGGCATCCTCTCCTCTCTGCCCTGTGCCGCTCTGTCTCACGAACACACCTGCAGAGCCCTCAGGTGATGGAGAGCCACAGCATCCGGACTCTGAAAGCTGGCTGCTGCATTACCGCAGTCAGGGGACCAGAACCGGGATCCAGACCTGGGGTTTAGATACAAATGGCTCCTAAGCACCAGACATCGGTGACGTCTTAGATGCCCTCCACACCAGATCTTGAGGAAAGAGAAGGCTCTGGAGATGCTACTGGATGCTCACAGGAAGGACCCAGAGCTGGTATGGAGCTAAAAAAAGGCCTGACCTTATGACCAGACTCAGGACACTGGACAGCGAGAGTATGTGGCCACACACCAGAGGGCACTGTTTTCCAACCCTGGGTTCACCAAATTCATAGAACCAGTTTTCAAACCAGGAAACTTTCTGCTCTGATCCAAATTGCTTTAAGGCAAGTCTGTAATCAATGGTTTGTAGTAATAAGGAAAGAACTCAGGTGAGCAAATGAATGTGTTTTTCTTGTTAGTTGCATCTGAACTCTAACAGCTGCGCTGAGTGGAAGCCCCTCACCGACCGGTTCCACCCACAGGAAGCGAAAGCCGCCCCTCCCGCCTGCCTCAGATCTGCTGCAGGTAGGGTGGGAAAGGCCAGCTCAGGTGAAGACACCAGAACAAGTATGCCAGATAGCCGGGCAGAAGTCACACTTAGCAAGAGAAAGAGGAGGAGGAACGGCAGAGAGAACCTTATTCCCCGGGAGCGCGCCCGGCCCACGCCGCGCCGGGCCCACGCCGCGCCCGGCCCACGCCGCGCCGGGCCCACGCCGCGCCCCGCCCACGCCGCGCCCCGCCCACGCCGCGCCGGGCCCACGCCGCGCCGGGCCCACGCCGCGCCGGCCCACGCCGCGCCGGCCCCACGCCGCGCCCCGCCCACGCCGCGCCGGCCCCACGCCGCGCCCCGCCCACGCCGCGCCGGGCCCACGCCGCGCCCCGCCCACGCCGCGCCCGGCCCACGCCGCGCCCGGCCCACGCCGCGCCGGGCCCACGCCGCGCCCGGCCCACGCCGCGCCGGGCCCACGCCGCGCCCGGCCCACGCCGCGCCCGGCCCACGCCGCGCCGGGCCCACGCCGCGCCGGGCCCACGCCGCGCCCCGCCCACGCCGCGCCCGGCCCCACGCCGCGCCCGGCCCACGCCGCGCCCGGCCCACGCCGCGCCCCGCCCACGCCGCGCCCGGCCCACGCCGCGCCCGGCCCCACGCCGCGCCCGGCCCACGCCGCGCCCGGCCCACGCCGCGCCCGGCCCACGCCGCGCCCCGCCCACGCCGCGCCGGCCCCACGCCGCGCCCGGCCCACGCCGCGCCGGGCCCACGCCGCGCCCACGCCGCACCCCGCCCACGCCGCGCCCCGCCCACGCCGCGCCCCACGCCGCGCCCCGCCCACGCCGCGCCCACGCCGCGCCCCGCCCACGCCGCGCCCACGCCGCGCCCGGCCCACGCCGCGCCCCGCCCACGCCGCGCCCCGCCCACGCCGCGCCCACGCCGCGCCCGGCCCACGCCGCGCCCGGCCCACGCCGCGCCCGGCCCACGCCGCGCCGGGCCCACGCCGCGCCCGGCCCACGCCGCGCCGGGCCCACGCCGCGCCCCGCCCACGCCGCGCCCGGCCCACGCCGCGCCCGGCCCACGCCGCGCCG
Source organism: Dipodomys spectabilis (assembly GCF_019054845.1). NCBI lineage: Eukaryota > Metazoa > Chordata > Mammalia > Rodentia > Heteromyidae > Dipodomys > Dipodomys spectabilis. Next base: position 150,474 of record NW_024870803.1, on the reverse strand, counting down.
GGCCCACGCCGCGCCCCGCCCACGCCGCGCCCCGCCCACGCCGCGCCCCGCCCACGCCGCGCCCCGCCCACGCCGCGCCCGGCCCACGCCGCGCCCGGCCCACGCCGCGCCCCGCCCACGCCGCGCCCCGCCCACGCCGCGCCCGGCCCACGCCGCGCCGGGCCCACGCCGCGCCCGGCCCACGCCGCGCCCGGCCCACGCCGCGCCCGGCCCACGCCGCGCCGGGCCCACGCCGCGCCCCTCCTGCTTTGGTGGTGGTTGCGTTTGATTCTACTCCTTATTTTCCCTCTCTCCGTCTCCTGCCTCCACGACCCTCCCGGCAAGACCCATGAGACACACTAGCAGAAAACCGGCAGAAGGGAGCCACCACACAGGGAAGAACACGCGGGGCCTGGGGACAGACAGACGGGCCCAGTGGCAGCGTGTGGGGCCACGCCAGCCCAGCCCCAGAGAACCCGCCCATGCCGTTCCACACACAAGAGCAGCCTCGTCACCAACGCACGGAAGAGCTAGAGGTCCACGGCAGACGACCCGGCGCAGACCCCTCCCGGTGGACCACACTCAAGGTAAGGCTTCCTCTAAGACCTGTGCCTTGTACAGGACAGAACGGGACAACACTGGCACTCACTGACATGGGAAGCCACTTCCTGAAGATGCCGCCAGGGGCTCTGCACATGAGCAAGAGGATTTCCCGCGGGGCTGGCGCGAGGCCTCTGCACCACACAGGATGTTGCCATCAGGCCTGCAGATGCGAAGCGCCCACCAGGTCATCCGACAGGTCTAACGCCCAGGATACCGGGAGCTCCAAAACTCAACCCCAAAGACGCTCTTGCCAAGAGGGACTCCTGCGTGTTGAGCTACTAGAGTCCCACTCAGGAAGTTCCTGCCTAGGTCCACACATTCTAGACTCTTCCCTACTCTTTCCTGTAGTAGTTTCAAAGTTCCCAGTCTTACACCAAGGTCTTGCATCACTCTGAGTCGATCCTAGGTCGGGTGTGAGATGCACTTCTAGCTCTGGTCTTCAGTGTGTGTAGCAGTGACGGTCAGCGGTGCTGGGGAACTCCCATGGGAGTCCACGATGCCCCCCACGCCCACCAAGCCGGGCTGCGTCCCCCCGGGCTGCGTCCCCCCGGGCACTGTCGCCCCGGTTGATTTACCCAGCTTCCTGAAGCCCGTGTCCCTTCACCCCCCACGCCCAACTTCTTAAATCTTCAGGATACAAAGATGTTTCCAGGTGGCTGGGTTTTGAATGCACTATTCAAAGTGACTGACTGTTTTTTCCAAAGCACATTGGGAAATTGTTGGGCAACACTTGTTTGTACGTCTCAGGTGGAAAGTCCTGTTTGTAAAGTCTGGCTCTCAGTCGCTATTAGAAAATAAGCAGCCACCTTTGGAAGGGGTTGGGGGCGGATGAAGCACATACTGGAAGAGTACAGGATGTGATTTTGTTCAGGCTCCTCTTGGAAACTAGTGCTCAATCTGAATAAAATAGAGGATCAGCTCATTTCCATGAAAAAAAATTACATTTGTACATATACATGACTATTTCGTAAACAAACATGAGTACATGCATACATAGCATGTATTACATTGTGAGTTCATTGTGAGTACATATATACTCAATCGTGTGTACAGGTGTGTGTACACTTACAATGGCTAAACCAAGCTTTCCTCGGACAATAGAATTTGCGGAGGCTGCCGGTGTTTTCTATTTTAACTTGCTATACCTGTGAACTAGATCCATAGCTGTGGGGAGAGCAGCTCGTTAAAAAGTTTACAAAGGAATTTCCTATGAAGAATTGTAAACCAAACAAAGTAAAACTAAGCAGCACAGCAGTCCTGCGGGCTCCCCTGCCTCCTGGTCAAGTCACGTGCCTGGCTCCCTCCCAGCTCGTGGGGAGCTCTGCTTCTGAGGGAGGCTCCTCTCGGTCCTCCCCTCGCCCCGCGGACTACCGGCCAGCACGGGCTGCGCTTCCGCCCCGGCTCGCCCTTGCTCCCCTCCCTGCGCTGTGCCCACCTGGGCTGGGCTGGCTCCTGGCATCATTGTCAGTCACTGTCTGGCTCAGGCTCGCTCCCCCTCCCAGCCGGTGAGGCCCTCCGGTCCCGCACGCTGAGGATAGCCAGTGCCGCCTGGCTTTGGATGACCCACAGAATGCTCTGGACAGGGAGTTCCTGAATTCTGTGCTGTAATCCCTGGGGGTGGCTGGTCCCCCCCAACCTGAGCCCAGGGTGCCGCCCCCCGACCTGACCCATGGCTGCGGGGCAGCCCAGGACGGAGGCAGGACGGGTAGGAGCTGCCTCTCTTGGCACAGCACCACATACCTGTCCATTCCACTGTTTGCCCTCACCAGAGACCTCTGGCAGGGCCACGAGCCGAGGAAGAGGACTGAGGAGGATGCAGGGAAGTCGCGCTGGTCCCGTGTTGAGAACCAGGTGGGATTGTGACTCATAAGCCGAGAGTTCTGAGCTCCCAGGGAGCAGAGGGAGGGGTCGCCTTGGTGACCCAGCCCCGCCCAGAAGTGCTCTCGGCCCCAGCCATGGCCACGGCCACAGCCAGCTGCAAAGCCGTGCCAGGTACCCGGGTCTGCCCGCCTCTGGACGGACGCTGGGTGATTCCTCACCCTCAGACCCAGTGATTCCCCATCCTCAGACCCAGAGATTCCCCACCCTCAGACCCAGTGATTCCCCATCCTCAGACCCAGAGATTCCTCACCCTCAGACCCAGTGATTCCCCATCCTCAGACCCAGTGATTCCCACCCTCAGACCCAGTGATTCCCACCCTCAGACCCAGTGATTCCCACCCTCAGACCCAGTGATTCCCACCCTCAGACCCAGTGATTCCCCATCCTCAGACCCAGTGATTCCCCATCCTCACACACAGTGATTCCTCACCCTCAGACCCAGAGATTCCCCATCCTCAGACCCAGTGATTCCCCACCCTCAGACCCAGAGATTCCTCATCCTCACACACAGTGATTCCCCATCCTCAGACCCAGTGATTCCCCATCCTCAGACCCAGTGATTCCCCATCCTCAGACCCAGTGATTCCCATCCTCACACACAGTGATTCCTCGTCCTCACACACAGTGATTCCCCATCCTCAGACCCAGTGATTCCCCATCCTCAGACCCAGTGATTCCCCATCCTCAGACCCAGTGATTCCCCACCCTCAGACCCAGAGATTCCTCATCCTCACACACAGTGATTCCCCATCCTCAGACCCAGTGATTCCCCATCCTCAGACCCAGTGATTCCCATCCTCAGACCCAGTGATTCCCCATCCTCAGACCCAGTGATTCCCCATCCTCACACACAGTGATTCCCCATCCTCAGACCCAGAGATTCCTCATCCTCACACACAGTGATTCCCCATCCTCAGACCCAGTGATTCCCCACCCTCAGACCCAGAGATTCCTCATCCTCACACACAGTGATTCCCCATCCTCACACACAGTGATTCCTTGTCCTCACACACAGTGATTCCCCATCCTCAGACCCAGTGATTCCCCATCCTCAGACCCAGTGATTCCCCATCCTCAGACCCAGTGATTCCCCATCCTCACACACAGTGGTTCCCCATCCTCACACACAGTGATTCCCCATCCTCAGACCCAGTGATTCCCCATCCTCAGACCCAGTGATTCCCCATCCTCAGACCCAGTGATTCCCCATCCTCAGACCCAGTGATTCCCCATCCTCACACACAGTGATTCCTCATCCTCACACCCAGTGATTCCCCATCCTCAGACCCAGTGATTCCCATCCTCAGACCCAGTGATTCCCCATCCTCACACCCAGTGATTCCTGTCCTCAGACCCAGTGATTCCCCATCCTCAGACCCAGTGATTCCCCATCCTCAGACCCAGTGATTCCCCATCCTCACACCCAGTGATTCCCCATCCTCAGACCCAGTGATTCCCATCCTCAGACCCAGTGATTCCCCATCCTCACACCCAGTGATTCCCCATCCTCACACACAGTGATTCCCCATCCTCAGACCCAGTGATTCCCCATCCTCAGACCCAGTGATTCCCCATCCTCAGACCCAGTGATTCCCCATCCTCAGACCCAGTGATTCCCCATCCTCACACACAGTGATTCCTCGTCCTCACACCCAGTGATTCCCCATCCTCAGACCCAGTGATTCCCATCCTCAGACCCAGTGATTCCCCATCCTCAGACCCAGTGATTCCCCATCCTCACACACAGTGATTCCCCATCCTCAGACCCAGTGATTCCCCATCCTCAGACCCAGTGATTCCTGTCCTCACACACAGTGATTCCCCATCCTCAGACCCAGTGATTCCCCATCCTCAGACCCAGTGATTCCTGTCCTCACACACAGTGATTCCCCATCCTCAGACCCAGTGATTCCCCATCCTCAGACCCAGTGATTCCTGTCCTCACACACAGTGATTCCCCATCCTCACACCCAGTGATTCCTGTCCTCACACACAGTGATTCCCCATCCTCAGACCCAGTGATTCCCCATCCTCAGACCCAGTGATTCCCCATCCTCAGACCCAGTGATTCCCCATCCTCACACACAGTGATTCCCCATCCTCAGACCCAGTGATTCCCATCCTCAGACCCAGTGATTCCCATCCTCAGACCCAGTGATTCCCCATCCTCACACCCAGTGATTCCCCGTCCTCACACACAGTGATTCCCCATCCTCAGACCCAGTGATTCCCCATCCTCAGACCCAGTGATTCCCCATCCTCAGACCCAGTGATTCCCCATCCTCACACCCAGTGATTCCCATCCTCAGACCCAGTGATTCCCCATCCTCACACACAGTGATTCCCCATCCTCAGACCCAGTGATTCCCCATCCTCAGACCCAGTGATTCCCCATCCTCACACACAGTGATTCCCATCCTCAGACCTAGTGATTCCCCATCCTCAGACCCAGTGATTCCCCATCCTCACACACAGTGATTCCCCATCCTCACACACAGTGATTCCCCATCCTCAGACCCAGTGATTCCCCATCCTCAGACCCAGTGATTCCCCATCCTCACACACAGTGATTCCTCGTCCTCACACACAGTGATTCCTCGTCCTCACACACAGTGATTCCCCATCCTCAGACCCAGTGATTCCCCATCCTCACACACAGTGATTCCCCATCCTCAGACCCAGTGATTCCCCATCCTCACACACAGTGATTCCCCATCCTCACACACAGTGATTCCCCATCCTCACACACAGTGATTCCCCATCCTCACACACAGTGATTCCCCATCCTCACACACAGTGATTCCTGTCCTCAGACCCAGTGATTCCCCATCCTCACACACAGTGATTCCCCATCCTCAGACCCAGTGATTCCCCATCCTCAGACCCAGTGATTCCCCACCCTCAGACCCAGAGATTCCCCATCCTCAGACCCAGTGATTCCCCATCCTCACACACAGTGATTCCTCGTCCTCACACACAGTGATTCCCCATCCTCACACACAGTGATTCCCCATCCTCACACACAGTGATTCCCCATCCTCACACACAGTGATTCCTGTCCTCAGACCCAGTGATTCCCCATCCTCACACACAGTGATTCCCATCCTCAGACCCAGAGATTCCCCATCCTCAGACCCAGTGATTCCCCATCCTCACACACAGTGATTCCTCGTCCTCACACACAGTGATTCCTCGTCCTCACACACAGTGATTCCTGTCCTCACACCCAGTGATTCCCCTTCCTCAGACCCAGTGATTCCTGTCCTCACACACAGTGATTCCCCATCCTCAGACCCAGTGATTCCCCATCCTCAGACCCAGTGATTCCCCATCCTCAGACCCAGTGATTCCCCATCCTCAGACCCAGTGATTCCCCATCCTCACACACAGTGATTCCCCATCCTCACACACAGTGATTCCTCGTCCTCACACCCAGTGATTCCCCATCCTCAGACCCAGTGATTCCCATCCTCAGACCCAGTGATTCCCCATCCTCAGACCCAGTGATTCCCATCCTCAGACCCAGTGATTCCCCATCCTCACACACAGTGATTCCTTGTCCTCACACACAGTGATTCCCCATCCTCAGACCCAGTGATTCCCCATCCTCACACACAGTGATTCCTCGTCCTCACACCCAGTGATTCCCCATCCTCACACACAGTGATTCCCATCCTCAGACCCAGTGATTCCCCATCCTCAGACCCAGTGATTCCCCATCCTCACACACAGTGATTCCCCATCCTCAGACCCAGTGATTCCCCATCCTCAGACCCAGTGATTCCCCATCCTCAGACCCAGTGATTCCCACCCTCAGACCCAGAGATTCCCCATCCTCAAACCCAGTGATTCCCCATCCTCAGACCCAGAGATTCCCCATCCTCACACACAGTGATTCCTCGTCCTCACACACAGTGATTCCTCGTCCTCACACACAGTGATTCCCCATCCTCAGACCCAGAGATTCCCCATCCTCAGACCCAGTGATTCCCCATCCTCACACACAGTGATTCCCATCCTCAGACCCAGTGATTCCCCATCCTCAGACCCAGTGATTCCCCATCCTCAGATCCAGTGATTCCTCATCCTCAGACCCAGTGATTCCTCGTCCTCAGATCCAGTGATTCCCACCTGGGACTCTCTCCAGTGAATCAGTTTTCTGATCAGGTAAGGTCAACCTTTGAAGCCATGTGTGCCAAGGGCAGGCCGGTGTATGTGGGTAAGAGGAGACCACCAGCAGGTCTAAGAGCAGAGTTGTTTATTCCTGCAGGATGGCTTAAATATTTTCTCTAAATGACGAACCAAATTATCATAACCTCTGGAAGCATGTGCAGGGAAGCCCAAGCCCAGTGCTGCGGTGTGCCAGAGCCGGCTGTGCGCAAGCACTGTGGTGTGCAAGCACTGAGGTGTGCTAGGACCGGTAGTGTACAAGCGCTGTGGTGCACAAGCACTGTGGTGTGCCAGAGCCAGTGGTGTGCAAGCACTGTGGTGTGCAAGCACTGTGGTGTGCCAGGGCCAGTGGTGTGCAAGTGCTGTGGTGTGCAAGCACTGTGGTGTGCCAGAGCCGGTGGTGTACAAGCGCTATGGTGCGCAAGCACTATGGTGTGCAAGCACTGTGGTGTGCCAGAGCCGGTGGTGTGCAAGTGCTGTGGTGTGCAAGCACTGTGGTGTGCCAGAGCCGGTGGTGTGCAAGCACTGTCGTGTGCAAGCACTGTGGTGTGCAAGCACTGGTGTGCCAGGACTGGTGGTATACAAGCACTATGGTGTGCAAGCACTGTGGTGTGCCAGAGCCGGTGGTGTGCAAGCACTGTGGTGTGCCAGAGCTGGTGGTGTGCAAGCACTGGTGTGCCAGGACTGGTGATGTGCAAGTGCTGTGGTATGCAAGCACTGTGGTGTGCCAGATCTGGTGGTGTGCAAGCGCTGTGGTGTGTAAGCACTGTTGTGCTAGGACCAGTGATGTGCAAGTGCTGTGGTGTGCAAGCACTGTGGTGTGCCAGAGCCAGCTGTGTGCAAGCACTGTGGTGTGCCAGCACTGTGGTGTGCCAGGACTGGTGGTGTGCAAGCACTGTTGTGCCAGGACTGATGATGTGCCAGAGCAGGTGGTGTGCAAGTGCTGTGGTGTGCAAGCACTGTTGTGTGTCAGGACTGGTGGTGTGCAAGTGCTGTGGTGTGCCAGGACCGGTGGTGTGCAAGCACTGTGGTATGCCAGGACTGGCAGTGTGCAAGCACTGTAGTGTGCAAGTGTTGTGGTGTGCCAGAGCCGGTGGTGTGCAAGCACTGTGGTGTGCAAGCGCCGTGGTTTGCCAGGACTGGTGGTGTGCAAGCTCTGTGGTGTGCAAGCGCTGTGGTGTGCCAGAGCTGGCGGTGTGCAAGCACTGGTGTGCCAGGACTGGTGATGTGCAAGTGCTGTAGTGTGCCAAAGCTGGCTGTGTGCAAGCACTGTGGTGTGTAAGCGCTGTGGTGTGCAAGCACTGGTGTGCCAGGACTGGTGATGTGCAAGTGCTGTGGTGTGCCAAAGCTGGCTGTGTACAAGCACTGTGGTGTGCAAGTGCTGTCGTTTGCCAGGACTGGTGGTGTGTAAGTGCTGTGGTGTGTAAGCGCTGTGGTGTGCCAGAGCCAGTGGTGTGCAAGCACTGTGGTGTGCAAGCACTGTGGTGTGCAAGCACTGTGGTGTGCTAGAGCTGGCACAGCCCAGCCCTTCACCCAAAGGTGTGGGACATGTGGCTGGCGGGCTGCAGCTGCTCACCAGGCGTCTCTGGCTGGGCATGAGCACCTGGAGCTCACAGCACAGGCTCAAACCACCGCCACCACGAGGTGGACCCACGCCTCACCCCAGCTCCTCTTCCCCAGGAGAGCTCACCTGCAGAGGGTCCTTCCAGGAGCTGGGCTGGTGCTGGGCTGCGGTTGCCTCTTGTCCTGAATTAACTGGATCACCTTATCTTGATCTCTCTCCACAGGTCCCCTGTGTGCCCTGTCTGCAAGCAGCTGTGATCTCCTGATCTGAAGACAGCAAGGCCACCAGCGCGGGGGACAGATGACCCCAGGGCTCCTCTTTGAGTTGGTCCTGTCCCCCTGTCTCCCCCGCCTCCCAGCACACATTCCTGAAGCTCCTCCCTAAAGACTTGTTCTGGGAGGACTTTGCAGTCATTAAGGTGGCCGAGCCCTGGGACCCTCAAGGCTGGAGCTGGTTAGCTTGTTTGTTTTTTCAAAAGGTATGTGGTTGTGTTTACTGATAAACGTAACTCTACCTGCTGATGACAGAGATAAGACTCTGGCCTCTCCAGTGTGAGCTGCTGTGGTTTGAGTTAAGGGGCCATTGATAGGCTGGGTAGGCAGGCAGCCGGCTTTTAATCAGTGCCTTACAAATGAAGCACATTTTCTATTCTAATTCTACCTATAAGCTACCCCTAGGTCTGGTCCTGTGGTCCTGTCTCCACCCGCCGCCCCCATCTCCACCCGACGCCCCCCACATCCCCACCCTCCCGCCGCCCCCCATCTCCACCCGCCGCCCCCCACATCTCCACCCGCCGCCCCCCATCTCCACCCGCCGCCCCCCATCTCCACCCGCCTCCCATCTCCACCCGCCGCCCCCCATCTCCACCCGCCGCCCCCATCTCCACCCGCCGCCCCCCATCTCCACCCGCCGCCCCCCATCTCCACCCGCCGCCCCATCTCCACCCGCCGCCCCATCTCCACCCGCCGCCCCCCACATCCCCACCCTCCCGCCGCCCCCCATCTCCACCCGCCGCCCCCCATCTCCACCCGCCGCCCCCCACATCTCCACTCGCCGCCCCCCATCTCCACCCGCCGCCCCCCACATCCCCACCCTCCCGCCGCCCCCCATCTCCACCCGCCGCCCCCCATCTCCACCCGCCTCCCCCCATCTCCACCCGCCCCCCATCTCCATCCGACACCCCCATCTCCACCCGCCGCCCCCATCTCCACCCGCCGCCCCCCATCTCCACCCGGTGCCCCCCATCTCTACCTGCCAGCCCCCTTTTGATCTTCAGTGTCAGGAAACCTGTGTGCTGCTGGCAAGCAGAGTGTGCGCCATTCTCTTGTGTTACTGAGGGTCCGTTTTTCCTTCCTGTGTGTCCACGCGCTCTCCGGTGCATGCACTTTGTCCCATCTGCCGGTCGCTGTGCAAACAAGCTCCCGCCATTTCCCCCCGGAACCGGAGGCCTGGCTTGGAAACCGGCTGGCTGACCTCGCTTCTGACAAGCCCCTGCCCCTTCTCTTTGCACTCTCCTCGGCCTTATTTTCGCTCTTACATCCTTTGTTTTTCAAATCATGTTAGAATTTTTCACTTCCTTTAGCATGGGAACGTGAGTCTCTGTTGGTTCCGGCGAGGGTTCGCTCCGCTGTGTCACACGTGTCTGTGCATGCAGCCGTCTCCGCCAGCCCCTTTCTAGCCTCTTTCACAGGGGCAAGGCTGCATCCCACCGTCAGCCCTCACAGCAGCATTGCTGCAGTGGCGGGACCTCAGAATCCAGCCCACCGGCCCTTCCCTCTCCCGCCAGAAAGCAGACACGGCTTGGGCTCGGAGAGCCCTGGGCTGAAGCCTGCAGGGCTGGCTTGGCTCCCAGCCTCGGTCCTGTGGTGTCTGTGCATGTGTCCCTGGGGGAGACAGCCTCCATGGACCCGCCTTGGTTGCCGCACGAACAGCATTGGAATAAATAGCCAGGAGCCGGTGGATCACACCTGTAATCCCAGCTACTCCCTAGGCTGAGACCCAAGGATGTGAAACAAATCTGTGAGTATTCTCTCCAAAAGCCAGAAATGGGAGCGGTGGTCCCCCAAGACTCCGGTGCCATCAGGGCTAAGGGACAGCACTCAGTTCCAGTGCTGGTACACACACACTAGTGCAAGCAGGACAGCACTCAGGTCCAGTGCTGACACACACACACTAGTGCAAGCAGGACAGCACTCAGTTCCAGTGCTGGCACACACACACTAGTGCAAGCAGGACAGCACTCAGTTCCAGTGCTGACACACACACACTAGTGCAAGCAGGACAGCACTCAGTTCCAGTGCTGACACACACACACTAGTGCAAGCAGGACAGCACTCAGTTCCAGTGCTGGCACACACACACTAGTGCAAGCAGGACAGCACTCAGTTCCAGTGCTGGCACACACACACTAGTGCAAGCAGGACAGCACTCAGTTCCAGTGCTGGCACACACACACTAGTGCAAGCAGGACAGCACTCAGTTCCAGTGCTGGCACACACACACTAGTGCAAGCAGGACAGCACTCAGTTCCAGTGCTGGCACACACACACTAGTGCAAGCAGGACAGCACTCCGGCCCAGTGCTGACACACACACACTAGTGCAAGCAGGACAGCACTCCGGCCCAGTGCTGACACACACACACTAGTGCAAGCAGGACAGCACTCAGGTCCAGTGCTGGCACACACACTAGTGCAAGCAGGACACACTCAGGTCCAGTGCTGGTACACACACACTAGTGCAAGCAGGACAGCACTCAGGCCCAGTGCTGACACACACACTAGTGCAAGCAGGACAGCACTCAGGCCCAGTGCTGACACACACACTAGTGCAAGCAGGACAGCACTCCGGCCCAGTGCTGACACACACACACTAGTGCAAGCAGGACAGCACTCAGGTCCAGTGCTGGCACACACACACTAGTGCAAGCAGGACACACTCAGGTCCAGTGCTGGTACACACACACTAGTGCAAGCAGGACAGCACTGAGGCCCAGTGCTGACACACACACTAGTGCAAGCAGGACAGCACTCAGGCCCAGTGCTGACACACACACTAGTGCAAGCAGGACAGCACTCAGGCCCAGTGCTGACACACACACTAGTGCAAGCAGGACAGCACTCAGGTCCAGTGCTGGTACACACACACTAGTGCAAGCAGGACAGCACTCAGGCCCAGTGCTGACACACACACACTAGTGCAAGCAGGACAGCACTCAGGTCCAGTGCTGGTACACACACACACTAGTGCAAGCAGGACAGTACTCAGGTCCAGTGCTGGTACACACACACTAGTGCAAGCAGGACAGCACTCAGGCCCAGTGCTGGTACACACACTAGTGCAAGCAGGACAGCACTCAGGTCCAGTGCTGACACACACACACACTAATGCAAGCAGGACAGCACTCAGGTCCAGTGCTGGCACACACACACACTAGTGCAAGCAGGACAGCACTCAGGTCCAGTGCTGACACACACACTAGTGCAAGCAGGACAGCACTCAGGTCCAGTGCTGACACACACACACACTAGTGCAAGCAGGACAGCACTCAGGTCCAGTGCTGACACACACACTAGTGCAAGCAGGACAGCACTCAGGTCCAGTGCTGACACACACACTAGTGCAAGCTGGACAGCACTCAGGTCCAGTGCTGACACACACACACACTAATGCAAGCAGGACAGCACTCAGGTCCAGTGCTGGCACACACACACTAGTGCAAGCAGGACAGCACTCAGGTCCAGTGCTGACACACACACTAGTGCAAGCGGGACAGCACTCAGGTCCAGTGCTGACACACACACACACTAGTGCAAGCAGGACAGCACTCAGGCACAGTGCTGACACACACACACACTAGTGCAAGCAGGACAGCACTCAGGTCCAGTGCTGACACACACACACACTAGTGCAAGCAGGACAGCACTCAGGTCCAGTGCTGACACACACACACTAGTGCAAGCAGGACAGCACTCAGGCACAGTGCTGACATACACACACACTAGTGCAAGCAGGACAGCACTCAGGTCCAGTGCTGGTACACACACACACTAGTGCAAGCAGGACAGCACTCAGGTCCAGTGCTGGTACACACACACACTAGTGCAAGCAGGACAGCACTCAGGCCCACTGCTGACTCACACACACTAGTGCAAGCAGGACAGCACTCAGGCCCACTGCTGGCACACACACACACTAGTGCAAGCAGGACAGCACTCAGGCCCAGTGCTGGCACACACACACTAGTGCAAGCAGGACAGCACTCAGGTCCAGTGCTGGTACACACACACTAGTGCAAGCAGGACAGCACTCAGGTCCAGTGCTGGCACACACACACACTAGTGCAAGCAGGACAGCACTCAGGTCAAGTGCTGACACACAAACACTAGTGCAAGCAGGACAGCACTCAGGTCCAGTGCTGGTACACACACACACTAGTGCAAGCAGGACAGCACTCAGGTCCAGTGCTGGTACACACACACTAGTGCAAGCAGGACAGCACTCAGGCCCAGTGCTGACACACACTAGTGCAATCAGGACAGCACTCAGGTCAAGTGCTGACACACACACACTAGTGCAAGCAGGACAGCACTCAGGCCCAGTGCTGGTACACACACACTAGTGCAAGCAGGACAGCACTCAGGCCCAGTGCTGACACACACACACTAGTGCCAGCAGGACAGCACTCAGGCCAAGTGCTGACACACACTAGTGCAAGCAGGACAGCACTCAGGTCCAGTGCTGGTACACACACACACTAGTGCAAGCAGGACAGTACTCAGGTCCAGTGCTGGTACACACACACACTAGTGCAAGCAGGACAGTACTCAGGTCCAGTGCTGGTACACACACACTAGTGCAAGCAGGACAGCACTCAGGCCCAGTGCTGGTACACACACTAGTGCAAGCAGGACAGCACTCAGGTCAAGTGCTGACACACAAACACTAGTGCAAGCAGGACAGCACTCAGGTCCAGTGCTGGTACACACACACACTAGTGCAAGCAGGACAGTACTCAGGTCCAGTGCTGGTACACACACACTAGTGCAAGCAGGACAGCACTCAGGCCCAGTGCTGACACACACACACTAGTGCAATCAGGACAGCACTCAGGTCAAGTGCTGACACACACACACTAGTGCAAGCAGGACAGCACTCAGGTCCAGTGCTGGTACACACACACTAGTGCAAGCAGGACAGCACTCAGGCCCAGTGCTGACACACACACACTAGTGCCAGCAGGACAGCACTCAGGCCAAGTGCTGACACACACTAGTGCAAGCAGGACAGCACTCAGGTCCAGTGCTGGTACACACACACACTAGTGCAAGCAGGACAGTACTCAGGTCCAGTGCTGGTACACACACACACTAGTGCAAGCAGGACAGTACTCAGGTCCAGTGCTGGTACACACACACACTAGTGCAAGCAGGACAGTACTTAGGTCCAGTGCTGGTACACACACACACTAATGCAAGCAGGACAGCACTCAGGTCCAGTGCTGACACACACACTAGTGCAAGCAGGACAAGCACTCAGGCCCAGTGCTGGTACACACACACTAGTGCAAGCAGGACAGCACTCAGTTCCAGTGCTTGTACACACACACACTAGTGCAAGCAGGACAGTACTCAGGTCCAGTGCTGGTACACACACACTAGTGCAAGCAGGACAGCACTCAGGCCCAGTGCTGGTACACACACTAGTGCAAGCAGGACAGCACTCAGGTCAAGTGCTGACACACACACACTAGTGCAAGCAGGACAGCACTCAGGCCCAGTGCTGGCACACACACACTAGTGCAAGCAGGACAGCACTCAGGCCCAGTGCTGGCACACACACACTAGTGCAAGCAGGACAGCACTCAGGCCCAGTGCTGGCACACACACACTAGTGCAAGCAGGACAGCACTCAGGCCCAGTGCTGGCACACACACACTAGTGCAAGCAGGACAGCACTCAGGCCCAGTGCTGGCACACACACACTAGTGCAAGCAGGACAGCACTCAGGCCCAGTGCTGGTACACACACTAGTGCAAGTGGGACAGCACTCAGGCCCACTGCTGGTACACACACACACTTGTGTAAGCAGGACAGCACTCAGGTCCAGTGCTGGCACACACACACTAGTGCAAGCAGGACAGCACTCAGGCACATTGCTGTTGCACACACGCTAGTGCAAGCAGGACAGCACTCAGGTCCATTGCTGGCACACACACACTAGTGCAAGCAGGACAGCACTCAGGTCCAGTGCTGGTACACACACACACTAGTGCAAGCAGGACAGTACTCAGGTCCAGTGCTGGTACACACACACTAGTGCAAGCAGGACAGCACTCAGGCCCAGTGCTGACACACACACACTAGTGCAATCAGGACAGCACTCAGGTCAAGTGCTGACACACACCCACTAGTGCAAGCAGGACAGCACTCAGGTCCAGTGCTGGTACACACACACTAGTGCAAGCAGGACAGCACTCAGGCCCAGTGCTGACACACACACACTAGTGCAAGCAGGACAGCACTCAGGTCCAGTGCTGGTACACACACACACTAGTGCAAGCAGGACAGTACTCAGGTCCAGTGCTGGTACACACACACTAGTGCAAGCAGGACAGCACTCAGGCCCAGTGCTGGTACACACACTAGTGCAAGCAGGACAGCACTCAGGTCAAGTGCTGACACACACACTAGTGCAAGCAGGACAGCACTCAGGTCCAGTGCTGGTACACACACACACTAGTGCAAGCAGGACAGTACTCAGGTCCAGTGCTGGTACACACACACTAGTGCAAGCAGGACAGCACTCAGGCCCAGTGCTGACACACACACACTAGTGCAATCAGGACAGCACTCAGGTCAAGTGCTGACACACACACACTAGTGCAAGCAGGACAGCACTCAGGTCCAGTGCTGGTACACACACACTAGTGCCAGCAGGACAGCACTCAGGCCCAGTGCTGACACACACACACTAGTGCAAGCAGGACAGTACTCAGGTCCAGTGCTGGTACACACACACACTAGTGCAAGCAGGACAGTACTTAGGTCCAGTGCTGGTACACACACACACTAATGCAAGCAGGACAGCACTCAGGTCCAGTGCTGACACACACACTAGTGCAAGCAGGACAAGCACTCAGGCCCAGTGCTGGTACACACACACTAGTGCAAGCAGGACAGCACTCAGGTCCAGTGCTGGTACACACACACACTAGTGCAAGCAGGACAGCACTCAGGTCCAGTGCTGACATACACACACACTAGTGCAAGCAGGACAGCACTCAGGCCCAGTGCTGACACACACACTAGTGCAAGCAGGACAGCACTCAGGTCCAGTGCTGGTACACACACACTAGTGCAAGCAGGACAGCACTCAGGCCCAGTGCTGGCACACACACACTAGTGCAAGCAGGACAGCACTCAGGCCCAGTGCTGGCACACACACACTAGTGCAAGCAGGACAGCACTCAGGCCCAGTGCTGGCACACACACACTAGTGCAAGCAGGACAGCACTCAGGCCCAGTGCTGGTACACACACTAGTGCAAGTGGGACAGCACTCAGGCCCACTGCTGGTACACACACACACTTGTGTAAGCAGGACAGCACTCAGGTCCAGTGCTGGCACACACACACTAGTGCAAGCAGGACAGCACTCAGGCACATTGCTGTTGCACACACGCTAGTGCAAGCAGGACAGCACTCAGGTCCATTGCTGGCACACACACACTAGTGCAAGCAGGACAGCACTCAGGTCCAGTGCTGGTACACACACACACTAGTGCAAGCAGGACAGTACTCAGGTCCAGTGCTGGTACACACACACTAGTGCAAGCAGGACAGCACTCAGGCCCAGTGCTGACACACACACACTAGTGCAATCAGGACAGCACTCAGGTCAAGTGCTGACACACACCCACTAGTGCAAGCAGGACAGCACTCAGGTCCAGTGCTGGTACACACACACTAGTGCAAGCAGGACAGCACTCAGGCCCAGTGCTGACACACACACACTAGTGCAAGCAGGACAGCACTCAGGTCCAGTGCTGGTACACACACACACTAGTGCAAGCAGGACAGTACTCAGGTCCAGTGCTGGTACACACACACTAGTGCAAGCAGGACAGCACTCAGGCCCAGTGCTGGTACACACACTAGTGCAAGCAGGACAGCACTCAGGTCAAGTGCTGACACACACACACTAGTGCAAGCAGGACAGCACTCAGGTCCAGTGCTGGTACACACACACACTAGTGCAAGCAGGACAGTACTCAGGTCCAGTGCTGGTACACACACACTAGTGCAAGCAGGACAGCACTCAGGCCCAGTGCTGACACACACACACTAGTGCAATCAGGACAGCACTCAGGTCAAGTGCTGACACACACACACTAGTGCAAGCAGGACAGCACTCAGGTCCAGTGCTGGTACACACACACTAGTGCCAGCAGGACAGCACTCAGGCCCAGTGCTGACACACACACACTAGTGCAAGCAGGACAGTACTCAGGTCCAGTGCTGGTACACACACACACTAGTGCAAGCAGGACAGTACTTAGGTCCAGTGCTGGTACACACACACACTAATGCAAGCAGGACAGCACTCAGGTCCAGTGCTGACACACACACTAGTGCAAGCAGGACAAGCACTCAGGCCCAGTGCTGGTACACACACACTAGTGCAAGCAGGACAGCACTCAGGTCCAGTGCTGGTACACACACACACTAGTGCAAGCAGGACAGCACTCAGGTCCAGTGCTGACATACACACACACTAGTGCAAGCAGGACAGCACTCAGGCCCAGTGCTGACACACACACTAGTGCAAGCAGGACAGCACTCAGGTCCAGTGCTGGTACACACACACTAGTGCAAGCAGGACAGCACTCAGGCCCAGTGCTGGCACACACACACTAGTGCAAGCAGGACAGCACTCAGGCCCAGTGCTGGCACACACACACTAGTGCAAGCAGGACAGCACTCAGGCCCAGTGCTGGCACACACACACTAGTGCAAGCAGGACAGCACTCAGGCCCAGTGCTGGTACACACACTAGTGCAAGTGGGACAGCACTCAGGCCCACTGCTGGTACACACACACACTTGTGTAAGCAGGACAGCACTCAGGTCCAGTGCTGGCACACACACACTAGTGCAAGCAGGACAGCACTCAGGCACATTGCTGTTGCACACACGCTAGTGCAAGCAGGACAGCACTCAGGTCCATTGCTGGCACACACACACTAGTGCAAGCAGGACAGCACTCAGGTCCAGTGCTGGCACACACACACACTATTGTAAGCAGGACAGCACTCAGATCCAGTGCTGGTACACACACACACTAGTGCAAGCAGGACAGCACTCAGGCCCAGTGCTGACACACACACTAGTGCAAGCAGGACAGCACTCAGGCACATTGCTGGTGCACAGACACACATGCTAGTGCAAGTGGGACAGCACTCAGGCACAGTGCTGGCACACGCATGATAGTGCACGCTCTCTAGTGTAAGCAGAACCAGCCAGCACGGCCTCAGCTCGCACTGCTTCACTGAAAAGGGCCTAGCCGGCAACCTCAGGCTTTGCGTGCCACAGAGGAGAGGTTGGGCATGATGTGAATGGGTAAAGGACTGGTGCATCCTTGGTGGG
Organism: Dipodomys spectabilis; assembly: GCF_019054845.1. NCBI lineage: Eukaryota > Metazoa > Chordata > Mammalia > Rodentia > Heteromyidae > Dipodomys > Dipodomys spectabilis. The sequence continues at coordinate 132,633 of NW_024870803.1, read as the reverse complement.
CATGTGGCACTGGCGCGTCCTTGGTGGGCATGTGGCACTGGCGCGTCCTTGGTGGGCATGTGGCACCGGTGCATCCTTGGTGGGCTCGTGGCACTGGCATGTCCTCCTTGGACACGTGGCACTGGTGTGCCCTTGGGCATGTGGCACTGGCGTGTCCTTGGTGGGCACGTGGCACTGGTGTGTCCTTGGTGGGCACATGGCACTGGCGTGTCCTTGGTGGGCATGTGGCACTGGCGTGCCCTTGGTGGGTACATGGCACTGGCGTGTCCTTGGTGGGCACATGGCACTGGCGTGTCCTTGGTGGGCATGTGGCACTGGCGTGCTCTTGGTGGGCTCGTGGCACTGGCGTGTCCTCCTTGGACACGTGGCACTGGCGTGCCCTTGGTGGGTACGTGGCACTGGCGTGTCCTTGGTGGGCACGTGGCACTGGCGTGTCCTTGGTGGGCACGTGGCACTGACGCGGCCTTGGTGGGCATGTGGCACTGGCGTGTCCTTGGTGGGCACGTGGCACTGGCGTGTCCTTGGTGGTCACGTGGTAGGCATGTGGGTCCTCCCCCCTGTCCCTCTGTCTCTAGCACTAAAGCATGGCAAAGTCCTGGAGCAGGAAGCAGGGACACAATAAACCCAGTGACCGGCGGAAACGCAGCCCGGGCCCGCATCCTCCTCTCCCTCCTGCCCAGTGCACACGCAGGCTGAGCCCAGCCCACAGGAAGCCCAGCCCTGGGCAGCCCTGATCCAAATGGGCTCCATTGTGAATCTGAAGAGCATTCTGGTTATTTTGAGCTGACCACAATGGAGAGAGGACAGGGGCATGCTCGCCCTGGCCAGTCCCCAAAAGGACAGCACCGTGCCTTCCTCTGCCGGGAGGAAGCCGTGAAGACAAGCAGGGAGTCCACACAAACCTCCCACCCACCCCCACGCTTACCCCTGTCATGGCGGGGGAGGGAATGGAGAGGCGCTGGTGTAGGGGGTTGAGATGGGGTGAGGAGGCCACGTTGATCAGGCTTCAGGCACCGTCACAGCCAAACTCTATCTGGGGCTGCGGCCACCATCCACCACAGGTGGACTGACCTTGGGACTGGCCAACCATGGACCCCAGCAGCCCTGCTGGCCCTGCTGTCCTGAACAACGGACACCTTCCCCAGCTGCCCAGAGACCAGACCCGCGTCCCCCCTCCTCACACAGCCTGGTCCTCCCAGCCGGGCGCGACCTCTGGGAATGGAGCTGTATTCCCACCGCCTTGTATTTAAAGGTCCTTACGCAGTCACCGTTGTGTACAGCGCCAGAGCGGTTCAGAGTGGGCCCCGCTGCAGTCACTGCTGGCCTCCAGACAGACAGTCTTCTGTGTTTTCCACCAGGCGGACACTGCCCACAGCTCGCTTTGCAGACACCCCAAGCTCCTTTCTCTGAGACGGGTGGCTCTTTGGTTTTTGGCCGCCCAGTCCTGCAGGAGCACAGTGCAGGACCGCACAGCGGGTCTGCTCTCCCTGGAGGAGAAGCAGGTGCCTTCCCCGGAGCTCTAGGCGGGGTCTGTGAGGGGCGAACCCGGAGGGGAGAGTCTTTAATGTGGGGGACTGTGGCGCCCCCCAAGAACAGGACCCAGCGGAGGGCCTAGCACAGTGGAGGGGCTCCGCAGCCCGCGTTCGCGTGCTGTGGGGTGCGCAGAGTCGCTCTTCCCTTGGAGCAGGAAATACGAAATGCCAACACACCAGAGTCCATTGTATTTAAATCCAGCAACCAACAGCTCTATACAACAAATAATAAAAGCAAAACCATGTTTTCCAGAGTTTGCTGTATTACTAAGTAGAGCTTCTTTGTTCTGTTTTTGGTAGCATTCATTAAGCAGTGGGAGACGCCTCCTGTGACAATCCTGTGCAGCCTCTGCCGGGCGCGGCCCCGCTCCCCGCTCCCGCTCCCCGTGCTTGGCGAGGCTCGCCTGCTCTTTATGTGGTTATTATATGTCGCGTGATGTGCTTTGACCTCCTTCCCTCTCAGCACCTCCCCGCTGACTCCTCCTGAGTCCATGAACATTACCCCCATCATTTGAAACATAGATCTCATAGGGAAAACATGTCACGGTTTTTCTGAGCGTCACTTATTTTGCTCAGGATGCTGATCTCCTCTTCTGTCCATTTTTCTGATGTCATATTTCATAATATATGTATGCACGCATGCATGCATGTGTGTATGCATGTGTGTATGCACACATGCATGCATGTGCATATACCACACTTTATCCGCTCATGGGTTCTTGCCCCTGGGTTGATTCCATCTTTCGGCTCCTGTGGCCATGAACATGAGTGGCGGGCTCGCTCTTGTAGGCTGGTTTCCATTCCTTCAGCTATGAGTCTGAGCGTGGCGGGCGGGACACAGGGAGAGCCTCCAGACTCCTTCCCACAGAGGTGAGCTGGTGTGTGTCCTCACATGGTCTCGCGCTCCTTCCCTCTGCCTCGTTGCTATTGTTTTCTGAGTTCTTTTTTAAATAAAAGTGATGGTATTGTTTACTCGCAAGGAGAGATGGTAGAGAAAGGAGATAGGGCAGTGATTTCCTGGGGAGGGCTTCACGTCAAAGCTGCCTCCTGGGGACTTTGCTTCAGAGCATACAGGACGGAGAGGAGCCAACGGCGTGTACTCAAGTATGGACTACACTGTGGCCTGTGCGCGTGTGTGTGTGTGTGCATGAGTGCGTGTGCATGTGTGCATATGTGTGCGCACGTGTGCATGCGTGTGAGTGTGTGCGTGAGTGCATGTGTGTGCGTGTGCATGCATGTGTGTATATGTGTGCATGAGTGTGTGTGTGCATGAGTGTGTGTGCGTGTGCGTGAGTGCGTGTGTGTGCAGGAGTGTGTGTGTGTATGTGCATGTGCGTGAGTGCGTGTGTGTGCGTGTGCATGAGTGTGTGTGTGTGTGTGTGTGCGTGCACTGGGAAGGATGTGGGGGCAGGAGAGTGCTGGAGAGTGCTGAGGAGGAGCCCTGGAAGAGGGTGCTTTAGGAACAATACTCAGGACAGAGGACGCTGGAGGAGGAGGCCTGGCTGCGGGCCTGGCCCAGGCGCTGCTCTACACAGTGCGCGTGCCCGTGTTCGCTGTTCCAGAGCCACGCAGCCACAGTGTTTCGGGATCCTGCTTCTCAGGCTGCAAATTTGTCTTGAGCACAGCTGGGCCCGTTCTTACTCATTAGCCAAAATGGATCTGCCCTTATTAGCAGTGCCACAAGAAGAGATCCCTAACAAGGTCAGGAAATTCAGCTTGTGAGGCACAGTAGGCTGTGTGTGTGTGTGTGTGTGTGTGTGTGTGTGTGTGTGTGTGTGTGTGTGTAGGAGGGGGTTACATTGAAGCCAACTGCAATCAGTTGTGCAAGGATCTGCTGGCACTGTCTTAGATGCTGATGTCATATCATCCGAGACACTTATTCTTGTCTCCTCCTTAAGACAGAGCAGGAGCGGATGGGGGTTCAGACCTCAGAGCAGGAAAAGGAGCCACAACCCCTGCCCTGGTTCCTGGGGCACCATTGTGGTTGCTGAGAGATGGGCACATGGAGGAGGAAGAGGAAGTGGAGGAGGAGGAGGGGGAGGGGGAGGAGGAGGAGGAGGAGGAAGAGGGGGAGGAGGAGGAGAGGGGGGAGGAGGAGGAGGGGGAGGGGGAGGAGGGGGAGGGGGACGAGGGGGAGGAGGGGGAGGGAGAGGAGGAGGAGGGGGAGGGGGACGAGGGGGAGGAGGAGGAGGGGGAGGAGGTGGAAGAGGGGGAGGAGGAGGAGAGGGGGGAAGGAGGAGGAGGGGGAGGGGGAGGAGGGGGAGGGGGAGGAGGAGGAGGGGGTGGAGGTGGAAGAGGGGGAGGAGGAGGAGAGGGGGGAGGAGGAGGAGGGGGAGGGGGAGGAGGGGGAGGGGGAGGAGGAGGAGGGGGAGGAGGAGGAGGGGGAGGGAGAGGAGGGGGAGGGAGAGGAGGGGGAGGGGAAGGGGAAGGGGAATGAGGAGGAGGGGGAGGAGGAGGAGGGGGAGGGGGAGGAGGGGGAGGAGGAGGAGGGGGAGGGAGAGGAGGGGGAGGGAGAGGAGGGGGAGGGGAAGGGGAAGGGGAATGAGGAGGAGGGGGAGGAGGAGGAGGGGGAGGGGGAGGAGGGGGAGGGGGAGTAGGGGGGAGGAGGAGGGGGAGGGAGAGGAGGGGGAGGGGAAGGGGAAGGGGAATGAGGAGGAGGGGGAGGGAGAGGAGGGGGAGGGGAAGGGGAAGGGGAATGAGGAGGAGGGGGAGGAGGAGGAGGGGGAGGGGGAGGAGGGGGAGGGGGAGTAGGGGGGAGGAGGAGGGGGAGGGGAAGAGGAGGGGGAAGGGGAGGGGGGAGGGGGAGGAGGGGGAGGGAGAGGAGGGAGAGGGAGAGGAGGGGGAGGGGAAGGGGAAGGGGAATGAGGAGGAGGGGAGGGGGAGGGGGAGGGGGAGGGCAGCATGACTCCCGGGACGGGCGCCTGAGGCTCAGCCCCAGACAGGCACCTCTGCCATCTGCTAGCCCACGCCGAGTGCGTGGGGAGAAGCGTTGCGGAGGCCTCCTGACCACCCTGTCCCCAGGGGCGGGCTCGTGCAGGGCACAGAGCTAGAGCGGGCACCGCCCAGCAGGAACGCCAGCCCCAAGTTGGGCTGCAGGCGGGAAGAGTTGCAGGGAGAGGTGGGAGGCGGGTCCTGGCGGCCCAGGCCACCCCTCTAACCCACCAGAGTCCCACAGTGATGCTGAGGTCCCTGCCGAGGCTGGGCTCTAAGGACCCCAGGTCTCTGCATCCTCTTCTGCTGCTCTGCCCTGGGGAAGAGGGGGAGCACCGCCCTGGGGAAGAGGGGGAGCACCGCCCTGGGGAAGAGGGAGCACCACCCTGGGGAAGAGGGAGCACCGCCCTGGGGAAGGGGGAGTACTGCCCTAGGGAAGGAGCACCACCCTGGGGAAGAGGGGGAGCACCACCCTGGGGAAGAGGGAGCACCGCCCTGGGGAAGAGGGGGGAGCACCGCCCTGGGGAAGAGGGGGGAGCACCGCCCTGGGGAAGGGGGAGCACCGCCCTGGGGAAGGGGGAGCACTGCCCTGGGGAAGAGGGGGGAGCACCGCCCTGGGGAAGGGGGAGCACCGCCCTGGGGAAGGGGGAGCACTGCCCTAGGGAAGGAGCACCACCCTGGGGAAGAGGGGGAGCACCACCTTGGGGAAGGGGAGGAGCACCACCCTGGGAAAGAGGAAGCACCACCCTGGGGAAGAGGGAGCACCACCCTGGGGAAGAGGGAGCACCGCCCTGGGGAAGAGGGAGCACCGCCCTGGGGAAGAGGGAGCACTGCCCTGGGGAAGGGGGAGCACTGCCCTAGGGAAGGAGCACCACCCTGGGGAAGGGGGAAGAGCACCACCCTGGGGAAGGGGGAGCACTGCCCTAGGGAAGGAGCACCACCCTGGGGAAGGGGAAAGAGCACCACCCTGGGGAAGGGGGAGGAGCACCACCCTGGGGAAGGGGGAGGAGTACCACCCTGGGGAGGAGAGGGAGCACCAGCCTCTCAGATCCCTGTGTCTACCACGGAGCCCACGTCCCAAGCCCGCGTCCCAGTCGCTGCTCCTGCCTCCTCCAGGCCGAGCAGCCGCTGTGACCCTCAGACCCCCAGCGTGGAGCCAGATGAACGGTGTGGGCGGCTGAATTCCGTCCGTCTGGAGCGGGCCCCCTGTGGAATGTGGGGTTTTCATCTTTTTGCGTCTTCCCGTCCTGCATCTCTTTCTGTGGTCTGGGAGCCGTGGGCCGGGGCTGCCGGGACTTTCCTCACCTGGGAGATGGGCGTGCGGTCGGGGCGGCAGTGAGAGGGTGGATCGCGGTTTCTCCACCTGTGAAGGGCGTGTGCACCCCCTTCCCACACCACGCTGAGTGGCTGGGGCCACACGCCTCTCATGGTTCTGGGCTCCCGTCACCAGGGCAACACGAGCGGCGGCCTGGGCGCTCTCTGGGGGTGGGTGTCCGCGGTTCTCCATGTTCCCGCTAATGCTCTTGTGCCTGAGTGACCTGGGAGGAGACAGAGTGTCCCGCCAGCCCCGAGCGCACAGCCAGGCACGGAACCCCACCCACTGCTTGGAGCTGAGCCGTCTGCCGACGGGCCAGGGCAGCACAGGCCGCGCCGCTCCCGGCCAGAGAGATGTGGGGGACGGCAGCACGCAGCACCCCGGCACTGGCTTGGGGCAGCTCGCTGCCTGTCACTGCAGAGGACACTAAACCAGTGCCGAGACTCCTGAGACAATGGAGATGAAGATCCGTGAAGCTGCTTTCCAAGGGGCCTCGAGCGGAGCGCAGGGTCTGAGGCCGGAGCTGCTCTGCTCCTGCACCTGACCAGTGCTCGGAGCGAAGCAGCCGCTGGACCGTAGCGTGTGGATTGACTGAAGCGGTGGTCGGGCGCGATGACCGGGTTAAAGCATGGGTGTGCAAGCCACAAGCCATTTACGCCAGGTTCTTCCCACAGAAACACCCTTGAAGAAGGCAAAATGCCCCACTGTGGTTTATCATAACGCTTTTGTTCACATGCTGGAAACCAGGGCTGAGGGAACGGAGGCCGGCCTGAGAAGTGGAGATTTTGTATAGAGCCCTCCCTCTCCTTCCCCGGCCCGGGGTGTGGCCATGGGACAGGACCTCGCCTCTCAGCACGGCCACCTCCACACCTGAGCACGGCCACCTCCACACCTGAGCACGGCCACCTCCACACCTGAGCACGGCCACCTCCACACCTGAGCACGGCCACCTCCACACCTCTCAGCACCATCACCTCCACACCTGAGCACGGCCACCTCCACACCTCAGCACGGCCACCTCCACACCTCTCAGCACCATCACCTCCACACCTCTCAGCACGGCCACCTCCACACCTCTCAGCACGGCCACCTCCACACCTCTCAGCATGATCAATCACCTCCACACCTCTCAGCACCATCACCTCCACACCTCTCAGCATGGCCAGCACCTTCCCAACTCCAGCCCCATCCACAGCTTGGCTGTCCCCAGCCCATGGCCTCTGCCCTGGCCCCTTGGGGTCTCCCCTGGACCCCAAGGCCCGCCAGGCCCGCCTCAGGGCTCTGCATGCTGGGACTCCCACAGGCGCTGGGTCCCTCACCCTCTCAGTGCAGATGTGCTTGGAAGACAGCGCTGGGTGGGAGGAGGCTTTGTGTTCATCTCTTTATTTCCCCCGATTTTATTTTTAGCATGGCACCGAGCTTATGATGTAAAAAAAACAACCAGAGCCCTGACGGGCCACGCCCTGCCCAGTCCCGGGCCTGCCTCAGGCCTCCCCACCAGCTCGCTTCCCGCCAGGACACCCGTCTGAGCCAGGACAGTCTCAGGAGAGCCACATGCATGGACAGGCACAGGTCACCAGCCCTGGCCACCAACCCCGAGGGAATGTTCTGTCCAAAGAAGGATGTAAAAAACACTTTCACCCTGCCTTCACATATGTTTATGAAACTAATCCAGCACGTGTGAGTGTGTGTGTGTGTGTGTGTGTGTGTGTGTGTTTGTTGTTTTGTCGGTCGTGGGGCCTGAACTCTGGGCCTGGGTGCTGTCCCTCAGCTCTTCAGCTCAACGCGAGCACTCTACCACTTGAGCCACAGTGCCACTTCCGGCTTTTTCTGCTTATGTGGTGCTGAGGAATCGAACCCAGGGCCTCAGGCATGCAAGGCAAGCACTCTACCACTGAGCCACCGTCCCAGCCCTATGTATGTGTTTTTTTAATGAAGAAAAGAAAAGCTCTAAAATTCCTCCTCTGAGACTACAGGCTCTTGTTTAAATAGCTCTTGAAACCATTTTTTGTAGAGAATATATTGTCTCAGTGAGCCCCATATCTGGGCCAATGTTAGTAATTCCTAACAATTAAGCAAGCTCCACAAATTAACTGTGTCAACATTCACAAATGATAAGAATAACACCATGCACGATGTTGTAAAATAATTGTTTCTATGTTTCTCTACTTCCCTTTATTCTCTGCCATAGGCCCCAACTATTTTGTTTTATATTCTTAGATAGAAAACATGATGTTTATGTGTCTCCAATCATATAAAATAATATTGATCAAAATGAACTCCAGGAAATTGAAACCAGAGGTTTTTTCTTTGTAAGAAGGAGGAGGAGGAGAAGGAGGAAAAAGAGGAGAAGGAGAAAGGAGAAGAGAAAGGATGGAAGGAAGGAAAGAAAGAAGAAAGGAAGGAAGTAGGGAGGGAGGAAAGGAAAATAATGTTCTTTCTCTATCCACAGCAACTTTCCCAGGTCAGCAGCGACTTCCTGTGTCTGTGGAAGATTCTGGAAGTGTGGCTCATGCCTGAAGCCCTCTCGTTGTCCTTGGCAGGGCAGATAGCTACTGTCTTGCATAGACAGGACGTGACCGGCGCGAGCTGGCTCGGCTCAGCCCTCAGCCAGGCTCACTCGGCTCCTTAAGGCAAAAGCTGGCCAGGCCGCCTCTTCCTCCTCCATCTGCCCATGTGGCCAGTCCAAAGCTTCTTCCTGCAGCAGTCAGACAGATTTCCAGAGAGACAGCCAAAACCAGTTGCCTGCTACTTCACATCACTCATCTTTTTTGTGTGTTTTGCATGTGAGAAAATTTATCTTTGTGGAAGTGGCGCTGTGGCTCAAGTGGTAGAGCGCTCTCCTTGAGCTGAAGAGCTGAGGGACAGCACCCAGGCCCAGAGCTCCAGCCCCAGGACCGACAAAAATAAATTATCTTTGTTTCTGGCTCTGCTGGGGTTTGAACTCAGGACTCCGCGATTGTGGGGCAGATGCTCTACCACACGAGCCACACCTCCACGCCTCTGCTGCTTCAGTTATCATCTTTCAGGGAGGGCCGCACACTGTTGCGAACACCGGCCCCAGCCTGTGAGCCTCCCCGCTAGGCCTCCCTGACCTGACCACAGTGTGTGCCACCGTGCCTAGCTGGTTGATTAGATTGGGGGGGGGTCCTCACTCAGGTGTTGCCCTTGCTGGCCTCAAAGCTTAGTCCTTGTGAACTCCACCTCCCAAGTAGGGATTTGGAATGTTCTTAAAATTCAGAAGTCACAAAAAGTAAGATTGATGCCTTTGGCCACATAGAATTGCCAAAAGAAAAGTGACATCTATTAAAACCAAGAGGAAAAGCAACAAATGGGGAAAATAACTGTGGTTCATTGTTGTAGACTGGGTCAGGCTTCCTAATGCTTAAGAGCAGAATGAGGGCGCTGAAGAAGGGCCGAGGAGGTGCAATGATCCACAGCAAACAGGCAATGAGGACTGGCGAGCACAATCCAGAGAGAGGCTCGGCTCCACTCGGGTGGGCGCCACACAGGCTCACCACACAGATGTTAATCCACAGCGAGGAGAGGCCCACGGAGAGCACCGGGCCTCTGGGGCTCGGCGGGGCCACGCAGGGGCGGCCCCGCAGCACGGCCAGCCGAGCTGGTGTCTGAGGTTTGCTTACCAGATCAAAATGAGTCGACCATGCGTTTTCTTTGCAACAGGATTTATAATGGCAAAAACCCCCCAAAACCAAAAACACCCCAACAACAACTGGCAGCACTTACGTGTCCGTTAGTTGAGGAGATTAATAAAGTTTCTCTACTTGCCCAAGGCAACAATTTTAACTCCTGTTACTATTTCGTAGTAGAAAAACAGTAAACCTTGGGGTTTCCCCCCATTTTCTTACACACTGTGTTGACTCTAGCTGTTTGATTAACAGCTTTTATCAGTCTGAAAAGCAGTTCTTCCCTCTCTTTCAGAGTTTTCATTATAACCTGTTACACAAGTGCTTTTTTACCCATGATTTCCCTTTTTAGTTTGTTAATTTGTAAACTGATGAGTGTAACACAGAGCCATCTTGGTAGCTCACTCAGATACTTCACTTAAACGTGACGTATTGTTGTCATTATTTTTGTTCAAACTAGAGTTTGAACTCAGGGATTTACTGCTTGCTAGGCAGGTGCTCTTCCCCTGAGTCATGCCTCCCTCCAGAGCATCCGCCTTCTTAGTTAAAAGTGATGGATCCCTTTGTCAGCAGGTGCTTGTGGATCAGTTGTGTGGCGGGCACATTTTCCCTCCTGTCCTATATGGACTCCTTAGAAGCAAGATCATGGAATCCTCATCACAGACAGCCATTCGCTTCCTTCTCTTTCAGGATCAATTTGTAGAAAGTTGTCGAAATAAAGTCCTTAAAAGTTAGAGTCAGTACTAAAGATCTCCAAGGAACACACTTTTTAAAAGGCAACAAAATACCAAACAATATTATATGCTACACTTTGTGTTTTGTTTTGCTTTGTGCCAATCCTGGGTCTTGAAATCAGGACCTAGGCCCTGTCCCTGAGGCTTTTGCTCCAGGGTAGCTCTCTACCACTTGAGCCACAGATCTACTTGCTGGCCTTTTGGTAGTTAATTGGAGATGATGAGAGTCTCACAGACTTTCCTGCCTGGGCTGATGTTGAACCTTGACCCTTAGATCCCAGCCTCCTGAGTAGCTGGGATTAGAGGCATGAGCTGCCAGCACCTGGCTGTATGTGTGCTTTGATAAAATACACAAACAACGTTAGTGCCTAGTAAGAGCAAGGCCTCGAGTCCAAACCCCAGGACCGCCACAGGGTCTGTGTGAGGGAGACCACCGGGGAAACCTCACGTAGGAGGATGCGTGTGTCCTGCTCAGACCTGCGTGGCAATGAGACCTCAGCCCTTGGTGCCAGGCTCCTCAAGCCAGGGGAAGCCGCTGGAGCCCCAGAGACAGGTCAGAGGTCAGACCTCTGCCTCCCTTTGGGGCCTTGGGGCTGAGGAGCATGCCCTTCATGACTGTAGCATGCACCTCTAGGATCCGCAAAGGCGCATTGCCCTTCGGAAGCTGAGGTCTGAATGCTTGGCTCTGCACACGGTGGGTATTTTCCCCATAAATACATAAGAAATGGCTGCCCCTGCATGGTACCAGCCGCCTGCCCTGAGTCAGACAAGTCCAGCTTGCGTGAGTGTGGTAGCTGTTACTGATGGAAGTTACTCTAGATGGCGTCCTTCACCCGGTCACAGTCCCCTGCTCATCGGGTGCCAAGTCTACAGCAAGATGGAGGCGCGCCTGGTCTGGAGCACCGCCTAGCCCTGGAGCACAGAGGTGACCGGCAGGCAACGCAGCAGAGACGCAGCCGGGAAGCTGCGTGTGGCCCCACCTGGCGCCTGGCCCAGGCCCGATGGTGGCTTTGTGTGGCTGTGGCCGGGCGTGGAGGGCGGCTAGCGCTAGGCAGCGTCCCGCAGGGATGCCCAAGACCTGGGGGGCTCCGGGAGAGGAAGGGCACCAGGAGGACAGAGCGGGGCTGGGCTTCCACTGCACGCGGGAGTGCACACGGTAGTGCACACAGACCAGCAGCGTGGAGCTGCAGCATCGGTGCCCGCCAGGGCGTGAACGCGGCGGGGCTGCTGGCCGCCGGGACGGCCACCAGGGGGAGCAGCGGGGGTGTGAAGCAGCCAGCACACAGACATGAGGTGTCCCAGCTAGACTCAGCCAGGGCCCCATTCCCCCTGTCCCCCACCCCGCCCAGTCCCTGTCCCCGTCCCCTCCACTAGTCCCCCATCCCCCCGTCTCCCCAGTCCCTGTCCCCCCTCCCCCCGTCCCCCCCAGTCTCCCTCCCCGCCCCCCTCCCCTGCTCGTCTGTCTCCCCAGGCCGGGTGTGACGGCTTCCTGATGGGCAGAGCCAGGGGACTGTGGCCTGGGCAGAAGCCAAGCAGGGCAGCACCGCTGTGCAGAAATCCTTCCTGGAGACGTTAGCGCTGCTTTTCAGAAGTTTCTAAGCCAGGCACCGGTGGCTCACGCCCATCATCCTAGCTACTCGGGAGGCTGAGATCTGAGGATCATAATTTGAAGCCAGCCCACGCGGGAAGGTCTGTGAGACTCTTACCTCCAATGGACCATCAAAAAGCTGGAAGTGAAGCTGTGGCTCAAGTGGCAGAGCACCAGCCTTGAGCAAAAAAGCTCAAGGACAGCACTCCCCACAGTGCTCATGCATGCAAGTGCAGGTGCACAGGTGCGTGCACGTGCGTGTGCACGCACACACACACACAAACACACAGAGTTCCCAGTCTCCCTACTTTGAGGCATAAACCCTCCTCCCCCACACTGCCATTTCCTCTTAAAGGAAACAAAAGATAAAAATAAATATGTCACTGTTTTTGAAGAATGAGATAGAATACAATGAAAGGTCACATAGGTAAGTACAATATAAGTTCCTTTCTACTTAGAAACAAACAAGAATGCCATGGTAGCCACTGAGCCAGGACTTGGGGGGCGTGGGCCGGGCACCACAGTGGCCCGCAGAGCCGGCCCGGACACCGCCGTGGCCCGCAGAGCCGGTCCGGGCACCGCCGTGGCCCCGCAGAGCCAGCCCGGGCACCGCCGTGGCCCGCAGAGCCGGCCCGGGCACCGCCATGGCCCGCAGAGCCGGCCCGGGCACCGCCATGGCCCGCAGAGCCGGCCCAGGCACCGCCGTGGCTTACTTCTTCCAGGAGTCACATCAGAGACAGTAGGAAGGAACAGGAGAAATTCATCTAAGTGTTGTGTTTCATGCAATCCAACATTTCAAAAATACCATCTTGTCAGGCAATCATTCCAGATTTAAACGAGATGCTGTCTGTCGCTTTTGTTTGCTAACTCTCCGGCACACTCTGCGTCCTTCACCTTGGTCTGGTGCTGTGTGTCCAGTAGCACCAGCGGCTGGCTGGACGCTCCCATGGAGCAGCTCAGCCTGAGCACAGGACGGGAGGGGCCCAGGTCAGCTCTGGCCAGGGAGCTGACCCTCTGTCCTCCCAGGACCCGCTCAGTGCCCCCTACTGAGCTGACCTGTAACTGTTCCTGTCCCCAGCAGTCAGGAGGCATCTCGGGCCATCAGCCTGGCAGGTGCCACATGCGGCTTATTTTCTTTGTTGTTTATGTTTATGGAGGGGTGCAGAGGCAGTCATGGTTAAGAAAGTGTGCATCCTGCCCAGGGCATAGTTTTGAAGAGCCAAGGAAGTGGAAAAGAGAATGGAATTTGGAGCTGGGTTCTGGGGATTTTTGTTTTGGGTGTGGGCGGCCAGCTTCATTGAGCAATCGCTTCTGTTTTTGAGAAATAGTGCATGGGTGTAAGATATATTCTGTCCTCCAAGCTGAACCACAGTTTGGTAGATGTGGAATTCTAATACCTCCATGTTTCCCCTTGAGATCTCTCTAATCACTGCTTTCTAAGTTTAGTGTGGCCACTGGCACGTCCACACTGATCCTCCTTTCCATACCTTCCCCTCCTCGCTGAAGAACGCAGGGTTTTCTTCTTTAGGGAATGAGAACTCTTCACTCACCTGTGGAATGTCCCCGGTATTCTGCCTCAGCCCTTCGATGTCAAGGCCTGAATCCAACCTTGTCCTGGAGAATTCTCCCCTCAGGTGGGCTTGCTGGCTGCTTCCCAGTCCCTCATGTCATTATGCAAAGATGGCCATGCATGCGCTTCCTAGCAAGGTCCGCTCAGCGGCCTTGGGCCGTGGCTGTGCCCGGGGGTCAAACCTCGGGGTCAGGATGGGAGCCAGCCACAGGCTATTCTGCCACCAGCAGCTGGCCAATTCCTCCCCCTGTCGATGGAGGTTTTGTTTGGTTTGGTTTGGATTTTTGTGATAGAGTCTCGCTACATAGCCCGGGCTTACCTCAAACTCCCAGTCCTCCTACCTCAACCTCCCAAATGTGGGGAGGACAGGTGTGCGCACCGCATCTGCCCTGGTGGAGATGGTGCTAAGAGTGCTCAGGTGTGCGTACCGCATCCGCCCTGGTGTAGATGGTGCTAAGAGTGCTCAGGTGTGCGTACCGCATCTGCCCTGGTGTAGATGGTGCTAAGAGTGCTCAGGTGTGCGTACCGCATCTGCCCTGGTGTTGATGGTGCTAAGAGTGCTCAGGTGTGCACACTGCATCCGCCCTGGTGTAGATGGTGCTAAGAGTGCTCAGGTGTGCGTACTGCATCTGTCCTGGTGTAGATGGTTGTAAGGGTACACAGGTGTGCACACCGCATCCGCCCTGGTGGAGATGGTTGTAAGAGTGCTCAGGTGTGCACACCGCATCTGCCCTGGTGTAGATGGTTGTAAGAATGCTCAGGTGTGCACGCTGTATCTGCCCTGGTGGAGATGGTGCTAAGAGTGCTCAGGTGTGCGCACCGCATCCGCCCTGGTGTAGATGGTTGTAAGAGTGCTCAGGTGTGCGCACCGCATCTGCTCTGGTGTAGATGGGTTGTAAGGGTGGTAACTAAAAGCACGAGCTGTTCCTAAGGCCTAGACTCAGAACCTACACTCACCAACACACTGTCTAATCAGTCAAAGCAAGTCACCCAGCCAAAATCACCATGCATGGGACCAGGAGACAGACTCCATGGGGCAGGGGTGCAGGTCACATGACCAAGGGATGGAGTAGAGAGCCCCAAAGGCCAACCAGGGGAAGTTACCAGTGATCCAGACTGACAGTGGGATTTCTGGCTAACACCACCTCCCAGCCACTAAGCCGTCTTCTAGTTTAATAATTTCTTTTAACCACAAAAGTGGAAATAAAAATAACCTATATGCTTCAGAACCATTGGGTTTTTTTTAATGATAACAAATATAAGTCAGACCCTGGTCTGACTAGCTCCTCAGGAGGCTGAGATTTGAGGATCACAGTTCAAGGCCAACCCGGGCAGGGAAGTCCACAAGACTTACCTCCAATTAACCACCAGAAAACCAGAAGTGGTGCAGTGGCTCTAGTGATAGAGTGGTAGCTTGAGCAAAATAGCTCAAAGACAGTGCCCGACCCTGAGTTCAAGCACAAGGACTGGCAAAAAATAAAAAATCGCCCATGGGAGAGAAGGGGGTCATGACGGTGTCGCTTCATATTTTGGCTCTAGTGGTCTAGGGCCAGTTCCGTGCCCCCTGCATCCTTCAGACTTCCATCTGGATCCACAGTGCCCGAGACGTGTGCACCTGCGCTCACACGCTCACTGTGCTGCCGCTGTGTAGCTGGGAGCTCATGCAGCCACTGAGCACCGCCTCATGGGGAGCTGCCCGGCTGCCGTCTGAAGCTGTGCATCAAGTCCATCAACACGCAATAAACACTGGCGGTGTAAGTGCCAAGATGCAAGTATGTTAGAAGAGAAGATGAGAACCACAAGCGCGTACGTCAGCCTTCCCTCTCTGCTAGAGAGAAGACCAGCAGGCATCTACAGCACCACCAGCCAACTTGAGCTCACAGACATCTGCAGACATTGTGTCCAGCACGCACAGAACGTGAGTATTCTGAGAAGCAATGGTGCTTTGGTCGTATTTGCACGCTCTGGGTATGTCACGGATCCCAGGGACTCAGTGGACATCTACTCAGACAGCGTTCTGCTCATGACACCGAGAAAATGAGAAAAAAAACAAATGGAAGAATAAAAATACAAAGTATCAAAATCTGAGGGATGCAAATCAAGCAGTTTTTATACCTCCATATGTGTGTATCACATGGAAGAAAGGGCTGGAATAAAGGGCGCAGCTCCATATCTAGGAGACAGAAAAAGAGAAGAAAAGGAATCAATGTAAGTAACAAAGGGAAAGAAAGCAAGGGAAGAAAGTAAAGGAAAAAGAAAAGAAATTAAAGAAAAAAGAATTAAAAGAAAAGAAATTAAAGGAAAAAGCAGAAAAAATGACAAACTCTAAAGCTGATTCTTTTTTGGGGGAAAAGTCAACAAAATTGACATACATCCAGATCTATCAAGAAAAAAGGATCAAAACAGAAGTTCCTGCAGGGGCTGAGGGACTGGGGCTGTGGGCAGGGGCGGACGGCACTTGTCTAGGTGCACAGGCCCTGGGTTTGAGCTCAGCACTCTAACAACCAGCACCACCACAACACATTTCCGAATGGTGCCCTGGAGCAAGGCCTGGAAAGCAACTTCCCACCTTCAATAAGAAATTACTTTGGGGCTCAGAAAACGTCTCCCAGGTCAGGGCTCAGAGGGAGCTTCGCCCTCCTGGCCTCCCCCAAGGCCACCCCAGGAAGCTACTAGGGCTACCAAGTGTGTTAGCAGAGTTGCAGACCAGGAGCCAATGCCCTGAAAACCTGCTGCACGGCTCCTGTCCTGACTCCCTCTACAGAGCCTTTAAATTGCCCTGATCAGAGAAAAGCAACTGATACCAGACAAGCTAAGCGGAGCCGGAGCCTGGCTCCTGCTGAGGACCTGGAGGTGCACGAGGCCAGCATGACCGCCCAGCGGTGGGGGGGTGGAGGCGCAGCGGGCGCAGCGAGGGCCGTGGAGCCCCCACCCCACCCACCCCACCCCACCCCACCCCACCCACCCCACCCCACCCCACCCCCGCAGCCACGGGGCGGGGGGAAGCCGGCGGTGCTGGCTTGGTGTCTGGCTAACGGCTGCCTAACTTTCACCAAGCTGCAGCCTTGATCTGGAATCTGGGACAACAGAGGAGATTCTGCCAAGAACCAGGAGAAGCGGAGGGTCACACCACACCCCCACTGGGCAGAGGTTCTGGGGACAACACAGCGCCCCAGGCCCGCTGGGTGGCGTCCCGCAGACACCTTGCTCTCCTTGCAGGCTGTCCAGAGAGGCTACAGTCTTTCTCTCTCTCCTTCTTGTTTTCTTCTTTTACTCTGTTGTAGGCGTTGGGGCCACGGACATTCCTAATAGACCAGCCCCGACGCGCTGCTGCTGCCCCCCCCTCCCCCCGGCCAGCTGGGTTCTTCCAACAAAGCCGTCCATCCGTGTCCCAGCCGCCTTTTGTGAAGTCGCCTGGGAAAGCCTTCCCGTGCGTGACCCCCTCTGCAGAGGCTGCAGAGGGAGGGGCGAGAGCCCCCCCCAGCAAACTCCAGCCACACGCACTCGGCCCTGCGCCACGCCCCCTCAGCTTCCTAGGCTACAGGACCTGCAGAAAGCAAGATGGCACAAAAGGTGGATTTGCTAAGAAAAGATGCTGGAGGGGCTGACGGAGCGCGCGGCTCCGCGGAGCGGCGCAGGCCTTTGTAAAGACAGGAGGGCCCGCCGCGGCCACACACATTCGCTCTCCATCTCTTTTTTCCTAAATGCTTGTTGAATGATGAACGTAAACTCGAAACCCCGAGTCACTGCGGCGGAGCCAGCTACTGGTGATGACAGCAATGAAATCATGAAAGCTCAGAACCCGAAATCCCTGGTGAGCTGAGTAGCCTGGACACCCACCGAAGAACACAGGTGCAGACAAAATAAAAACAACGTCGAAAACAAGCCTTGAGAGAAGTGGTAAGCTCCGTGTTCACTGGATGGCGTTCAGAGGCTGTTACACTGAGGACCTTCCAAGAAAAGTAACTCAGCCCGGTGTCTGTCAGCTGCGTCTGGCTGGCTGGGGCGGGGTCTTGGGCCTGCTCTCAGTCCTCACAAAATGCCCTCTTCTTGACAGAGGAGACACAGATTTGGAAAACAAATGATGTTTTGGATTAGCGAGGCTTTGAGGGATGGATGAATGACTTCCTGTCTGGATTGGAATAGTTTGCTTCTGACTTGGAGGTGTGAAGGCAGGGGAGGAGGGGGCAGGGCGCTTTCAGGGTGAGGAGAACAATGGCTCATCAAATCTGCCGGGAAGTCCGGGAAGAGACCTCAGTGCTGGGCGCCCTCAGCGCTGGGCGCCTGGGCTGGGCTGCAGAGCTGGGTGGTGAGTGGAAGCAGAGGGGCGTGGTGGGGGCGGGGGGGGGGGGCTGCTCCAGCCGCTCAAGCTTGCTGCTTGTGTCTCCGGGGTTAGAGTCTGAAGAGTAGCTTCCAGGTAGCAAGGGGAGGAGTCCAGCACCAACCTCCAGGCGCATGGAGGCCTCCCAGACCCCTCAGCAATGTCCCTGGACTGGGATGTAAAGGCTTGGTGGCCAGCTGGTGGTGCTGTTAGGCGGTAGAGAAATCTGCCCGGGTGAAGGAAGCAGGCTGCGGGATTGAGGCCTGAGCGGGCACAGGCCCTCTTGCTGCCTCTCAGTGTTGTTATGAGAGAAAGACAGAAAAACAAGGTAGCCCGCTGTACATCACTCTAAAACAACAATACAGTAAACTGGAAAAATACATGTGGTTGTGCACACATGCATATTTATGTATGCATACATATGTATTCATGTAAACAAATGACATACATTTTCATGGAATTATACACACAAACACACGCAATGCCATGTAAATACTAGGTCTGTGTACTCATGCATTCATGTAAATATATGCACACACATTTTCATGAAGCATAAGTATATGTGTATACACATACATAAAAATGAATATAAACATATATGCCTGCACAGTGGTATAGGATTTGTATGTGTACATCTATATGCATATGTATACATACACATATGCGCACAATAACATACTTATGTTAATATACACCCCAGAGGAACAGAGTTAGTGTAACGTAGAGTCCCAGGAACTTCCAACTTTACAGCACAGATGGTAGATCAAACTTGGTGTTCTCAGGCTGTGATAGCGGAAGCTAGCCCGCAGCTCTGTTCTGCTCCGCTCTGTGACCAACATGGGATGTGCGGCCCGTGCCAGCCCGCCTGCCTGTGGGCCAGCCCTGAACCCGGGAAGGGGACCTGAGTGGGCATTGTCGGGGAGCCTCCATCCACAAACAACTTCACAGAGTCCTCTCCCAGCGACTAAAGGGAGGCAGAATGGGGAGCATCAGGCCGGCGGAGGCCGGACCAGCAAGAGCTGGGACAGCACGCCTGCTCAAGGCCAGCTGCTGGGATGGGTGGGACCGGCTCTGTAAGGCCGGTGGTGCCAGGCTCGGCTGGCTAGCCGTCGGGCAGCGAGGGAGGGCCCTGCCCCATCCCATGGCTGAACTGTTTGTGCCCCTGAATCATCTTGGGAAATAAGGAGTCTGCAAGCGACTGAAAGGTGGCAGTGGTTTGCATCTACCCTTCAGTTCAGTCTGAACTACAATCGGTGGCATTGGAATTGAATGAAATCTTTCATCCGGTGGGTCTCTAAAGCAGGCCTGGCAGATGGTAAGCAAACAAAGGCAGATTAGCACGAGGAGGCTCAGGGCAGCAGCCTGCTCCTGGGAAGGCCCACCCTGCCCCAGACCTGGAAGTGGAAGGTGACCTGGGAAGTGGAAGGCACTCTGAAGAAGGGGGCTGAGCCTGGAAGGGACGTGGAAGCCCGACTCCGGCTCCGGCTCCAGCTCCGGCTCTGGCTCCCGCTCCGGCTGCACCAGCTCACCCTTCAGGAACTGTGGGTGATGGTTTAGGAACTAGAGACTCTTCTCAGGAACTGGGAGCTGCTGCTCAGCAAGAAATGGAGTGTTGATGCCATCGCTAAGTGCCTCTCACAGACCAGGCTGGTTTGCATTCGCCCTCAACGTCAGGGAAGTCCATGAAGAGGATGCTGAGGAACAGCCCGGGCACGCCAGGCACGCCGGCCCCGCGTCCTGAGAACCAGCGGGAGGGGACGGGCGTTGTAGGCCACGTCTGCTCTTCTCATTCTTCTCTCTCTCCATCTCTTCTTTTGTCTCTAGTTGCAGCATCTCTCCCCACGGCTTAAGAAATCTGAGATTAGACAGCGCAAAGAGCAGGGCCTTGGAAAGGCGGGGCTCAGATCCCAACTCCGACAGCGGCCGTCCCTGCAGACTGGCCATCTTCTCTCTCAAAGCCCTGGGAAGGAGGTGGTCACACCCCCAGGGTTGAGGGGGGCGTTAGGGGAGTCCTGGACACACACACACGCACACACACACACACACACACGACCCCCAGACCGCACACATTCCTCATCACACTGGACAAGCCTGTTACAGATGCTGTAACAAAATACCAGAGGGCCAATTTAAGCAACAGGAGTTTATTTCCATTACAGGCTGGGCTGACGTCACCCAGCTCTCTTGCCTTGGCGTGTAGATGTCGCTGTCACCGTGTCTCTTTGTGTTGCGTGCCCAGCATGCCTGCCCGCGTAGACCTGAGGATGAAAGCCTGCCCTAAGGAACTCCCAGCTTGGCGATCTCTGTGAGGAGTCTACCTTCAAGTGAAGCCACATGCTGAGGTGGGGCTTCACCAACCTGGCACAGAGGCTCTACGTCTCATCTGGAGCCGCAGCGTCCGCCATGTTGAGGAGCTGGCGGTCAGGTGCAGCTCCACGGCTCACACTCTTAGAGGCTGCTAGAATGACCCCTGGATTCTCAGCAAACATCCTGAGGTCGAGACCACACCAAACTGGTGAAAGCAAATCCGCAGGAATGGAGGCACCGGCGCAGGCACATTGTATGGCTCCCAAGTGCCAAGTTTGAAGACTATGCCTGGGAAGGCCTTGGTGGGGAAAAAACTTCTCTGCTAGGCTTTTAATGTTTATCCAACTCTTAATTAGGTTTTGCGTGAGCTAACATAGAAGTACAAGGCAGAGCGTAGCCTATAGAATTAAAGGAGCAACAAGAGCCTCTCACTGACTGCACCCAAGCAGATCCTGGACAGTGCCCAGCACACAGAAGCACCCGCCAAGGCCCCAGGCTGCGGGCCCTCTGGTGATCCCACACCGCCCTTGGGCCAAAGGACAGGAGCCCTGGGGAGAGGCTTGTGATGCTGGGCGACCTTGGGTGACCTTGTGATGTTTGTGATGCTCTGTGACCTTGTGATGCTGTGTGACCTTGTGATGCAGTGTGACCTTGGGTGACCTTGTGATGTTTGTGATGCTGTGTGACCTTGTGATGCATGATGCAGTGTGACTTTGTGATGCTGGGTGACCTTGGGTGACCTTGTGATGTTAGTGATGCGGTGTGACCTTGTGATGCGGTGTGACCTTGTGATGCGGTGTGACCTTGGGTGACCTTGTGATGTTTGTGATGCTGTGTGACCTTGTGATGCGGTGTGACCTTGGGTGACCTTGTGATGTTTGTGATGCTGTGTGACCTTGTGATGTGGTGTGACCTTGTGATGCGGTGTGACCTTGTGATGCAGTGTGACCTTGGGTGACCTTGTGATGTTAGTGATGCGGTGTGACCTTGCGATGCGGTGTGACCTTGTGATGCGGTGTGACCTTGTGATGCAATGTGACCTTGGGTGACCTTGTGATGTTTGTGATGCGGTGTGACCTTGTGATGCGGTGTGACCTTGGGTGACCTTGTGATGTTTGTGATGCTGTGTGACCTTGGGATGCGGTGTGACCTTGTGATGTGGTGTGACCTTGGGATGCGGTGTGACCTTGTGATGTGGTGTGACCTTGGGTGACCTTGTGATGTTTGTGATGCGGTGTGACCTTGGGTGATCTTGTGATGTTTGTGATGCTGTGTGACCTTGTGATGCTGTGTGACCTTGTGATGTGGTGTGACCTTGTGATGCGGTGTGACCTTGGGTGACCTTGTGATGTTTGTGATGCGGTGTGACCTTGTGATGCGGTGTGACCTTGGGGGACGGAGCAAGGCTGGGGGTGGGAAGGAGGAGCCACTCATGGGACTGAAGACCCAGGATCTCAGATGTTCTCTGGAATCCAGGCCACGAACTCTACTTTGATTTTCAGCAATGCTTCCTGGAAGTTTTGTGGCCACCTGCCTTAAAGGGAGTACTGAGAAAATTGTCTGTGGGCAGAGGCCTCCAAGGCAAACTCTGCTTGAGCTGTCTGGGAGCTGCAGGTGCAGTGGAGATGCTCAGGGACAGCAGAGGCTCCTCGCGCCTCGTCACAGCTCCGTGCATCCACTCACGATACACACGTGCACCTGCTCTCACTCCATTCATTCCTTCATTCGTTCGTTCATCTGCTCACACCCGCTTTCCCCCGTCACCCGTTCTGCTTCATTCAACCATTTGCATGGAGAATTTTCAATCTATCAGGTTTTGCTTGGAGCCACAGATAGAGGAGCAGCAGAACCGCCTCGATCCTTGCCCTCTGGGAACTTGTGTTTTGTTGGAACGGATCCTCCTGCAGGAGGTCAGCTAACCAATCGATACACAACAGCTTCAGGTAGTGAGCAGTGCAGAGAAGAAAAACAGAACGAGGGAAATGGGCAGAGAAAGGGCTACGGGAGCCAGAAGTTTCTACAGTGTGTGTTGGGGGAGGGGGCACCCAGCATTCTCTTACCCGATGAGGCCGAAGCCCTGTCTGCTGGCACAAAGTCTCCTCATGGTGTCAGCATAATGACACTGCTTGGCAAACCAGTTCTCAGCATGTCCGTTCCTATCCTGAGATACTGTGTGACTGCGTTTCTGTTTTACAGATGAAACGATTTACACAGACCATTGAGAGACAGAGCTGGCCTCTCCCCAGCTGCCTCCCGCCAAGTCCCTCTCCTGTCTCATCTGACCCTGACTTTTGTGTCCCTGGAAGAGAAAGCGGCCGGTCACATGGCCACACCCCTAGCTGCTGCAGTCATCTGTGAAAAATCTCTTTCACCACATCTCCTTTCAGTGTTCACTGGGCAGTGTGCATGGGGCTCTAAGCACTGGAGAGCGTCTGGAGGCCTCCTGAAGAGCTGTGAATTTTGGCCCTGTTGGGAAATAAGCAAACAAACTCAAACCAGATGGACTGAGATTAGTTATTTAACCACATTTACCTGAGCAAGAAAAAGACATTCGAACAAGAGAGGATTTCAGACCAAAACGGTTCATTTCTGCACCCTAAAGCCAGGTGGTGAACTGCCCTGCCCAGCAGCCGCCCAGGCCGCCCAGGCCACGGCCCAGGCCACCGCCAGGGCCACCACCCAGGCCACGGCCCGGGACACCACTAGGGCCACCACCCAGGCCACGGCCCGGGCCACCACCAGGGCCACCACCCAGGCCATGGCCCGGGCCACCGCCAGGGCCACCACCCAGGCCACGGCCCGGGCCACCGCCAGGCCATCACCCAGGCCACCACCCAGGCCACCGCCAGGCCACGGCCCGGGCCACCGCCAGGGCCACCACCCAGGCCACGGCCCGGGCCACCGCCAGGGCCACCACCCAGGCCGTGGCCCGGGCCACCGCCAGGCCATCACCCAGGCCACCACCCAGGCCACCGCCAGGCCACGGCCCGGGCCACCGCCAGGGCCACCACCCAGGCCACGGCCCGGGCCACTGCCGACCAGCAGTCAGTCCCCCACCCCAGCATTTGGCCATCACCAGCAGCCTCCAGCCTGGAATTGGCTGAGGGGCTGCTGCGATTGGCCGAACGCTGTTGCCTGGCTACCAGGGCATACAACCTACTTGCACATCAAGATAGGTTGCAGTTCACTCTATAGTGGGGCCACTCAGGGCCAAATTTTATCATTCAAGTGTGGCAGGTTAGGTTAGTCCAAATGTAACAGCCTGTTTGCTTTACTTTGTTTCCATTTGTTTATCTACCTGTACCTGTTAATATAACACAAGTATAGATTAATATATTAATAGCATCTACTAATATAATGCAAGAGTCACACCCACACGTAACCCAGGAACTACAATGCAGGCAAAGTGCCTTTCTTGGGCTCAGCATCCTGCTCTCCTGCCCACTCCTCTGCCCCTCCTCTGCCCCCCTACCGCAGGAATGCCCCAGCTCCAAAGGTAGCCCCATCCTTAGGTTTGGTGGTCTCTGGGTTTTTCTGTTTGTAGTGCCAACAGGTATGTACATTTGTTCCTGAGAGTCTAAGCAGTTTGTTCAGATCGCGAGCTTTCAAACTTCATTTTGCAAAGATATTCTTTAAGCCAGGTCTTTGTGGAGCCTAATCTGCATCTGCAGCCGGGGTGGGGGTGGGGGGGGGGTGGGGTGTATTAAGAATCCAGCAGACTGCACATTCCTGACTGCCCCACCCCCTGGGAATTGCCGGGCCGCGTCTCTCTGATTAGCAGCGAGGGGGCTCCACGCCTTTCCTGTTCTCTCCTGCGTTTGCACTGCTGCTTTTCTGAAACGCTGGCGGCAGAGTTTTGCTCTGATTATTCTGGGTGGTTTGCCATTTTCTTACTGATTTAGGAGTTGTTAATGTAGTCCTGACATGAACTCTTTCAGGTTCAATGCACTGGAACGATTTCCTCTGCTTTTCTTATGCTCTCTTGGGATGAGTAGAATTCTTATTTTTAATATAATTGAATGGATTATTTGTTTATTATAGTTTGCTTTCTAAAGAATTCCTTCCTTGCCAGGCACTGGTGGCTCACACCTGTCATCTTAGCTACTTAGGAGTCTGAGATCTGAGGATCATGGTTCAAAGCCAGCCTGGGCAGAAAAGACCGTGAGACTCTTATATCCAATAATCACAGCAAAAGCTAGAAATGGTGCGCTGGGTTGTGCTAGCCTTGAGCAAAAGGAGCCCAGAGACAATGCCCAGGCCCAGAGTTCAATTCCCAGGATGGGGAAGGAAAGAAGGAAGGAAGGAAGGAAGGAAAGAAGACAGGGAGAAAGGGAGAAAGAAAGAAAGAAAGGAAGGAAGGAAGAAAGAAAGAAAGAAAGAAAAGAATTCCTTGGCAAGAACAATGGCAATGGCTGTGTTCCCAGCTACTGGAGGTGGAGTAACATAATTTGAGGCCACTCTGAGGAAAGTTAAGATGAGACATTATTTTTAAAACACAGTAAAAGCAGAAGGACTGAGAAGGTGGTTGGAGTGGTGGGGTGAGCCCCTGAGCTCAATCCCCAGAACTGGGTTTAAAAATAAAAAGGAATGACCCTAGGAATGACCTCGTGGCTCATGCCTGTAATTCTACAGGAGGCTGAGATCTGAGGGTTGCAGTTGGAAGCCAGCTTTGGCAGGAAAATGAGATTCTTGTCTCCAACTAACCCCCCCAAATCCAGAAGTAGAACTGTGGCTCAGGTAGTAGCATACCAGCCTTGAGCAAAAAAGCCCAGGGACAATGCCTTGGCTCTGAATTCAAGCCTCAGGACCAACAACAAAAACCCACTGTGCGGTACCCCTTACCCTCATGTGTGTCCCTAGCCTGTGTCTCTTATGTATGACAGTGATGCTCGCAAAACCTATCCCCCCTCTGTTCCACCCCCCACTCCCAGCACTGAGGTGATACCCCGTGGGAGGGGAGCCTTATCATTGTTGTTGAAGATCATCTGGTCTCAGAGGTGTGGGATTACTTCCAGGCTCTCTTTTCTCTACTATTGTTCTGTTAGACCAGTGCCAGTTTGGTTTTTGTTTATTTGATCTGTTTCATTTGTTTATTTTTACTGAAGGTGAAACTCAAGGCCTCACGCTGCTAGGCAGGCATGCAACCTCTTAAACTGTGTCCCAAGTCTTTTTCCTTTATACAGATTTTTTTTTTTTATTTTTGTCGGCCGTGGGGCTTGAACTCTGGGCCTGGACGCTGTCCCTCAGCTCTTCAGCTCAAGGCGAGCGCTCTACCACTTGAGCTACAGTGCCACTTCCGGTTTTCTGGTGGTTTATTGGAGATAGGAGTCTCACGGTCTCTCCTGCCCGGGCTGGCTTTGAACCACGATCCTCAGATCTCAGCCTCCTGAGTAGCTAGGATTACAGGCATGAGCCACCAGCGCCCGGCCTTTATACAGATTTTTACAGACAGGGTCTCATGCTAACTTCTCCAGGGCTGGCTTCAAACTGCGATCCTTCCATCTCAGCCTTCTGCAGCTGAGATTACAGACACAGGCCACCTCGCCCGGCCCCTTGTTATACCTGTAAATTATCCTAGCTTTGTAGTATATATTCAAGTCAAATACCATGATGCTTCTTTCTTCTTAGTTTTTGACTACTTGGGTTGGTTTGTTTTCTATTTTTGTGGCTTTATATGAATTTCATGATCATTTCTTTTTTGACTCTGTGAATAATGTCATTTTGGTTTGATAGGGTGGGTTTGAGTGGTCAGGACATTGAGTAATTGGATTCCTCCATTCCGTGAATGTGGGGCCCTGTCCTCCTGGGAGGACCTTTCGCAAATTCTTTCATAGATATTTTATAGTTTTTCAAGTACAAATCTTTATCAGA
This sequence comes from Dipodomys spectabilis, assembly GCF_019054845.1. NCBI lineage: Eukaryota > Metazoa > Chordata > Mammalia > Rodentia > Heteromyidae > Dipodomys > Dipodomys spectabilis. The sequence goes on along the minus strand of NW_024870803.1, from coordinate 106,817 downwards.
GTCTTGTTGATCCTGAGTCGTCTTGTTGTTTGATAGCTGTTATAAACAGGATTGCTTTCCTGATTCCTTTTCCAGATAATTTGCTGTGGTCCTATAGAAATGCTACTGAATTTAGCATGGTGGCTTGGTGTCGTACACCTTTTCTGAATTTGTTCATGAGATCATGTCATTTTAGGGTATAGTCTTAAGTTTTTCTAAAGGTAAGACTGTGTTGTATAAAAACAGTAATGGTTTGACTTTCTCTCTCCCAGCTTGGAGGCCCTTTATCTCTAAGAGACAGAGCATGTCAGGAGTTCACCCATCTTTACACAGGGCCTGTGCTCTCTCGGTGCATTTCCAGCATAGAGCTCATGCGGCCACCACGCTTACTCTCAACCTCGCTATGACCTAACTTCTTACACGTGTGCTGACAAAACCAGTCACGATTTCACTATGACCTCACTTCTTACACGTGTGCTGACAAACCCAGTCACGATTTCACTATGACCTAACTTCATATACGTGTGCTGATAAAACCAGTCATGATTTCAGGTCAGCTGGAGTATTGCTGCTGAGAGGCCCTGTCCTTGGAGAAGAGAAAGAGAAGAGCAGCCTCGCGGTGGTGGTACCTCAGTTGCAGGGTGGTCTCCTGACAGCTCTTTGCTAGCCGCTCTGTTTCGTGCAAGCCAACCGGGCAAAGCTCCTGCCAGGTGCACCACCCAGTTCTTGGGAAAGACAACTGCTGTCCTCCAGTGAGAGCCAGAGGCAGAAGCCTTTCGTGACCAAACAAGGGATGGCAAAGGACAATGTAAAAGGGAGAGGCATAAGCACGTGGTGCTGCACACATGTGTAATAGAATTTCTCAGTCACCAATCATGAAATGACAGAGCTTAGATCAGGACTTTGGTTCTAGAATTCTCTCTGTCACCTTGGGCAGAGTTCACAACTTTTCTGACTCCAGTTTTTCCATATGTAGTATGAATCTGGTCAATCCTAGATCCAGCCTTCATGCTTCATCATTCAGTCTCTCTTCATCCTGCTGCTGGGTCCCAGAGAGTCAGCTTGGCTGTAGGCACCAAGGCTCTGCACGGGAAGCATGTGGAGAGTCAAGAGGGCACCAAGCCCCCTTCTGTGTTGAGAAATGCTGTGGTGGCATTTCAGAGAAGCTTCAAGTTCCCCTAGTTAGATCTCCTCCCATCAGGCGTTTGCAAGGTGCTCCAGGGGGCGGGGGAGGGTCCCAGGCCCAGCTGGACTGCCAGACAAATCAGCAAGTCAAACGGCCAGAAAAAGGCTCCCCTGCCTAGTTGTTGAAAACAACTAGAGCAGAATAAGAAGTCCAGAAATAGACCCAGTAAGGGAAGAGTGTGCAGAGAATTTGCAGGGGAAAAAAGGGGCTGGCATACAGAGAGCACTTAAAATTGGTCAGGCAGCAAGTTTCCCACTGAGAGGATGGCCAAGATGCATGCCCCCCTCTCTCTATATATATGCCTACATAGATGTGTGGGTATATAAATGTATATACGTATGTATGTGTATATGGACTCTCACCACATAAAGTTATTCCCTCAGGTGGATACAAAGATAAAGTCAAAATTAAACTATAAAAAAGAAATACTTTCAGCTACCAGGTGGGCTGGAGTCTGAAAGCACACTGGAGCTGTTTTTCAAGATGGAAAGAAATGGACATGGTTTAGATGATTGGTGTGAATGTCAGCTGACACATCTTTCTGGCAGGGAAATTGGACAGTATTGATTAAGATACAAAAGCATATAACTTTCACTGACCAATTCACCCGTACAATGATTGTGTCATAGCAACATACTTTTTTTTACATTCTAAAATGTGCTGAGAACTCTAGACTTTTGCTTATGTGGGTTCTGTCTGTGGATACTTACTATGAGAGACATCCAAATAAACCATTTATAAGATGCTTACTGTAGGCTGGGAAGGTGGCTCAGTGGTGGAGGGTTTGCCTTGCATGCCTGAGGCCCTGGGTTCAATTCCTCAGCACCACATAAGCAGAAAAAAAGCCAGAAGTGGTGCTGTAGCTCAAGTGGTAGAGCACTAGCCTTGAGCTGAAGAGCTGAGGGACAGCGCCCAGGCCCAGAGTTCAGGACCCACAACCGGACACCCTCCCCCCCAAAAAAAAAACCATTACAAAACAAAGCACACTGCATGATAACATAAAAAGTTCATTAAAATTCTGTTGGAAAAAATTCACAAACGTTTTCACAAATATTTTCATGTCTGGTTTGGGGAAAGCAGCTGGCCACAGCCCTGGCTCTGTATCCATGGTGCCACGTCATTTTGGTTGATGCTCACTCAGGATTGGAGCTGGGAAAGAAAGCCCTTTGTCATGGGTGTGGGACCCATGGGGGTCTGTGTGTGAGAGGCTGGGTCTCACCGAGGCTGTGGAGGTCTGAGTGTGAGAGGCTGGGTCTCACGGAGGCTGTGGGGGTCTGTGTGGGAGAGGCTGGGTCTCACGGAGGCTGTGGGGGTCTGTGTGTGAGAGGCTGGTCTCACGGAGGCTGTGGGGGTCTGTGTGGGAGAGGCTGGGTCTCACGGAGGCTGTGGGGGTCTGTGTGGGAGAGGCTGGTCTCACGGAGGCTGTGGGGGTCTGTGTGGGAGAGGCTGGGTCTCATGGAGGCTGTGGGGGTCTGTGCGGGAGAGGCTGGGTCTCACAGAGGCTGTGGAGGTCTGTGTGTGAGAGGCTGGGTCTCACGGAGGCTGTGGAGGTCTGTGTGTGAGAGGCTGGGTCTCACGGAGGCTGTGGGGGTCTGTGCGGGAGAGGCTGGGTCTCACGGAGGCTGTGGAGGTCTGTGTGTGAGAGGCTGGGTCTCATGGAGGCTGAGAGGGTCTGTGTGTGAGAGGCTGGGTGTGAGTGTGAGAGGCTGGGTCTCACAGGTGGTCACACGCGAGGCTCTGGTCTCCTTCACGGAGTGTCGTGTTTTAGGGCGGAGACCTGCTAGGATCCATTGTCTCATGCCCGTACTGCTAGCTACTCAGGATTGAGGATTGAGACTGTAAGCCAGATCAGGCAGCAAATTTTGTGAGACTTACAGCTCCCCCACCAATGAGCAGCACACACACACACACACACACACACACACATGCACATACATGTGCACACACACGCACATACACACGCACGTGCACACATATACACACATGCACATATTCACACACATACATACATACACACATACTACACATACACACACAGACACATGCACACACACACATACACACATAACACACACATGCATAAACATATACACACACATACACATACACAATACATAAATACACATACATGTACACATACACAAACATACACACATACGCACATGCACACATGTACACATACACACACATACACATACACACATACAAACATACATGCACACATACACACATACATACACACACACATACACACATACACACATTCACACATTCGCAATACACACATACACACATATATACACATACACATATATACACATACACACATACACATGCATATGTACACACATGCACACACATGCACACATACACCACATACACATACACACATATACCACAAACACACACAAACACAAACACACATACACACATACATACACACACCTATGCACACACATACATACTCACACACATACACACATACACATGCACACGCGTGCGCGCACACACACACACAATAGAGGTGCTAGCCTTGAGCAAAATAGCTCAGGGACAGGGCTCAGGCCCTGAGTTCCAGCCCCAGGACCAGCACACACACAAACCAAGGGTTGGCAGATACTCACAAGTCCCTCCAAGGGGTCTGACTGAATAAATCACAGCTCATTTGTAGAAGCAAATCATATGCAACCATTAAAATGAATGGAGCTACTGCATGTGCACTGGCCCGTCTCCAGAGAATGGTGCCATTATGTAGAGAAAGTAAGCTGCACACCCCGTGGCTCTTCTATGCATTCTTATGTAAAGTGTATCTGGGAGGAAGTGCATTAAAGCATTACTGATGGTCGCTTTCCCCAAAGGGGGATCCGTGCTCACTTTCCATCGTATATCCTCTGCTGCTTTCAAATTATGTATCCTACGCACGCATCACCCCGTTACAAAGTGAACTAACTAAGATGCAGACAGAAAAGTGGAATGAGTGAATGGATGGGTGAAAAAGCCCATCGGTGACGTCAAAGTCACCGCTACACCTAATCACAGGCAGCTCTAGCGGTTGTTTCCAGATCTTCCTTCTCGTGGGGCCCTGTTTCGGGTCCTGCAGCCCCTGGCCGCTGGCTGAAGACGGCACAGGCCTAGCTTGAAAAGCACAGATAAAATATCCCCACGCTCCTGGCGGCTGCTAAGCGTTTCACACAAATACTTTTTGCTATTCAAATCGTTCTTGAAGTGATGTCTTGTCATGTAGCTCTGGGTTATAAGAAGGCCAAGGCCTTCTTCACATGTCCACGGGGATGCAAGTTACATTATGCTTCCTCTCTCTCCCCTCCTCCCCTTCCCCTCCTCTGCCCGCTCTTCTAGTCCCAGGACTTTAACTCAGCCTCAGTACTTTTTCACTCAAGGCTAGAGCTCCACTTCCTATGCCTTGGCTCCACTTCCAGCTTTTTGGTGGTTAATTGGAGATAAGAGCCGCACGGATTTTCCTGCCCAGGCCGGCTTCAAACTGTGATCCTCAGATCTCAGCCTGCTGAGTAGCTAGGATGACAGATGTGAGCCACTGGTGCCTGGCTGAATCTTGCATATCTCTTAAGAATTTTCAGCATGCTCATTTTTTTCTAAGGATTTATTTCTACCTTGAGGTTTTATTTTTGGAGTGGGGGCAGGAGATTTCTACATACACTTCCAGACTTGCACATTTGGCTTGTTCCACTAATAAATACCATGTGCTCTGAGCATAACAATTCATTATTCTACTTCATTGCTCTTAGCCTTTCAACATTCCAGACAACACCAATATTTTCTCCCGCATCTTATGCAATAACCACATCTAAATTTAAGATCCAATCTGTTTGGAGAAATGTCGCATCCAAAAAAAAAAATCCAGAATTACTTGTTCCACTTTGAAACGGCTGAGGGAGGGTGAGCTTGGCCAACACCGGCAGGCTTTGTCCCGTGTCACACAACGTACCAGCTGCTGTGCCCGCGGGGCACTGCAGCTCCCGGCCCAAATCCTGAGCTCGAGTTCAGAACGTAAAGTCCTGGAACCTGACGCCCTCCATCGCCCATGCGTTTGTTACCTCCCCGGCCGCCTCGGTCGTGAGACGCCTCCCGTGTGCAGTGGCTCGCTCACTTATACCTTCAAAATCTAGTGCATAAAGGCGGAGGCGTAGCAATGCCCAGCAAGACAAGCCAGAGCAAGCTTGGGAATCATCCCGGCACCTAGACCTCCATCTCCCGGCTTCAAAGAAGCAGGCCATTGTCCCGCAGCCCTCTCCATCCTGGGCTTCTTAGTGACAATCGCAAACATCCACGTGCTGCGTTAAAGTGAGTTTAAAATGAAGCAAATACTTTTCTCAAGCTACATAAAAGTGAAGATATTTCTAGAGAAAAGCTGTATCGATTTTGGAAGGTGTGGGTGATTTCCTTCTAGGATGAGATAAATGTGAGGATTGCTTCATTTGCTTGCCACCTTCTGCTACTGGAGAAGTCGGTTTCCAAGTCAGGTCAGCTAAGCTGGGAGCCGTGAGCCTCGGGCGGGGCCAGTCCCTGCGGCCTGCGCCCGGCAGAGCAAAATCAGAGGCATCACCTGTGCAATGCCCAGGCCAGCAGCAGCGCTTTCCTCCCGAGCGTGAAGTGCGTTTAGGGAAGGAAAGGACATTTTCATCAGAATTCCCAATAAACATTCATTTCAAGCATGACTGGAGGACTTACGATGTCAGCCTGTAACTTTATAAAACACACCTCTGGCGGATCCTGATGCTGCTATCCAGAGAACTGTCAATCCATAACGAGATTTTTCTCTGATGAAAACTAGACTCGTGGACACTGATTCTATGATTCTAGAATAGAAAAAAAAGCCAAGATCTTTAACCAAAATTTAAGACGCCTCTAGACTGGCACCTGGGGGAGCTATCCCTCAGGACGCAGGGGTGAGGCACTGTGCAGGGGTGGACGCGGGGGGAACGCTTCCCGGCCTGTCTTCCATCTTGGGACTCCACCACCTGGGCTGGGCGCAGGGGCCGGTGGTGACCTCGGTGCAGGTGGCAGCTCCGCGGGTGTGCGAGGCCTGGGCAAGGTCTTGGCCGGGCGGCACTGATACGGGAGTGAGGCGTGGCTCTGCTGAGCTGGGCGTGGAGGGGGAGGCCCACCCTCCATTGCTGCTGTGTGGGAGCAGCTGGCCATCCTTACTGCACACAGATGTGCCAGAAATGGGGCCTGGGGTCAGCTCGGCAGGCCTGGTGTGCTTGGGTTCTCTGCTGCTCTGCACGGCAGCTGAGCTTCTAGAACCCTCCTTCTGGAAGGCCCAGTGTGGTGTTTAGGGGTTTCCCACTTGCTGGCAGGCTGAGTGCGGATGGCTCAGCCTTCCTGGACTTCCCTAATCGGAGTGAATTCTCCGTGGGAGCAAACGCCCCCGCCGCGTTCCTGTGAGCACCACGGTGGGCACCACAGGGGAGCAGCGCTGCCCGGTCCATGCCAAGCTACAGCGTGACTGGGGCCAGGCTTGCCCCCATTCCTCCTGGGAGCAGCCTGGGGCCGGGGGGCCTCATCTCCAGGAGCCAGACTCACTCCATACCAGCCCTGGGTGTGGACAGGTATGCACACAGGAGGTGGGCACCCGCACAGACTCGGCAGTCCCAGGAGGCAGCCGAGGAGACCCAGCAGCAGAGGCCCCTGCCTGCACATGGGCATCCATGAAATTGTTTAAAGGCTCATTTCTCCCCCCTCCCCGTTCTATCAAGCTATTACCCCCGACGGTGGAGAGAGCAATAGTACTTTTGTTTGGAGTCTAGGTAACCAGTGTAATACTTGGGACATTGAGAAATGGCCTAAAAATGTTGATGTTATACTACAAAAAAGGTTCCAGGAAGACATTTTTCAAAGAATACACGCAGCCTGTTGAAAAAGACCAAAGTCAAAAGAACAACTCGCCTCGTTTGTGAATCAGTGCTCCACTGCTGTTTACACTGCCGTCATTAGGACCAAGTTATAGATAATCTGCAACTTCTGTCTCCAGGACAAAACAGAGCCTCCCTGGCTCAGAGGGCGGCAGGGCAGCTGCCTTCAGTGCTGTCCACCGGTTTCGGCACACACTTAGAGAAAGCACTTCCATGGGGATGAATCTTCTCCATGGCCGAGGAGTTAACGGCCCAATGTCAGCTGTAACACGAGGGTGAGCAAGCGTCCATTTCTGAGAACACGGCACTGGTATTTTTACCTTAAAGATGGAACCAGGCCTGGCCATGAGATAGCAAGTGTCCTTCGCCAGCCGGTGCTCCGGCCCACGGCCAGTCGCCATGGTGGTGGAATCTCGGCTGCTCGCGTGGGCAGACCTGGGCTGCCAGGAGCCCCAGGGCGTCCCCCAGCTGGAGGTCCCCTGGGCTCCTCTCAGAGCAGCTAATTGGGACAGCTCTGCCCCTGCTGGGCTGAGGGACAGGGAGCCCGCGAGCTGCCCAGGGCTGCTGTTCTGAGAGCTGATCTTCCCTGTGCAAAGACGGCAGGATCGCTGAAGGCCAGAGCCGAGCCTCTGGATGGACTTGCGTCCCGGAGCTAGAGGCCGTGCGTCCTCCGCGTGCAGCCATTGTCCGCAGGCTGTGTCATCTCTTCCTCCGAAGCTCACATGCTCCCAGCTCAGGGCAGGGGAAGAACGCCTCTCTTCCCCCAGCCAAGACAAGCAGGCAAATGCTGACTGAGCCCGCCTCACGGCACAAACTTCCAAACCAAGTGCTGCAGGTGGGGATAAATGCAGACAAGGCCAGACTGGCCTCGAGGGCCACCCCAGGCCCGGGGCAGGGTGACTCCTCCCCAAAACCGTATGCGTCACCCCCAAAGAAAGCATGAGCATTTGAAACCTGATGCCAGGGAAAGAAAAACAGCACCTGTCCAGGGGACAGGCCTCAGGAGAGGGGCTGCTTCGCGCCGGAAGAGCGGCCAGTGTGACTGCGGCCTCCTCTTGACTTAGTGCACCTGCCTGAACTTCTATTTTATTTTTTAGCAAAGTGTCGCTTGATGATCGTTTTCCTCGACTATGTAGAGCCATCTCTTGCTTGGATAGTTGTCTATCCTTATTTGTTCTTACTGATATTCAGAATAAATTCAATATAAATTCATTTTTCTTTCATTTTTTTCTTTATCCCATCGTCCATTTCTTTTTGCTCTTCATTTTGTGGTCTCTTCCTTCCCCCTTTCTCTGCACACTGAATATCTGAATAATTAGTTGTTTTACTTTTTATTGGAACAAGGCAAAAGATGGATGGAGGGAGAGATGGGTAGATGGATGGATAGATGCGGGAGAGTAAATGAATGATAGGTAGGTAGGTCGGTAGTTAGACAGACAGATGGACTGAGAGATGATGGATAGATGGATAGTGAGGTCTCAATGGATTGTTCAATAGTTCAGAGTGATTTAGTGTGTGGCTAATAGGGTTAATATGCCTCACATACCTAAGTAAGTTATTAAGTCAGCCTGAAGGGTCTGTCTTGTTACTGCCATGGAGACAGTCACAGTGGAGAATCCAGCTTATCCAGCTGAGGATCCTAGATGAGAAAGCTATTTCTCTGAGGCCACATTGAACACTTGAAATCTGTTTTCCAAACTATATTGTAAGCTTTTATGGCAATTGAGAGAATATATTTGCATACACATTTACATATACAGTCTCTCTCTCCTGTATGTACAAACCCTCTGAGTACGTATTTATGCTTTTTGTCATCACTGCAAATGTGGCAGTAGCGGTATACTTTAGTGCAAAGAATCTTGCACGACTCCTTTCTCATGGAAGAATACAAGCTGTGCCATGGGCTGCGGCATTCTGACCTACTGGAGGGCTCCATTTCCAACTCAGCTTCTCTGGGCAGCCTGAACCCTGTAAGGAAACAGCAAGCCGCAGCGCAGGAGCCTCTCACTGAGGGGCAGGGGTGCAGCCTGGAGGGGCTCAGCTTGGGTTCCTGGCTGCCTGTGGATGCAGGTGTGTGGGGGCCGGCAGGGTGGTCCTCACAGCACCCTGCTCTGCGGGGTTGAGCGTGTTCCAGGAGAAGGAAGCTGCTTAGGAAGGCTGCTTTTCAGGCAGCCTCACATGACAACTTTTTCCCCTGATGCTTTTCCTAAATAATAGATCAAAGCCTCAATTTCTGCTGGAAGCCTGCGGTGACTGTGAAGGCAGCAGATCTGCCTTTCCAGACTATGCCAAAAGCGTATGGCCTGGGCCAGAGCCTTCGCTGGGGGAGGGAGGGAGGCGGGCAGACAGGTCTCTGGCGTCCACTGCCCAAGGCCAGGGGTCAGCAAGCGCCTGGATGAGTCCCTCTGGGCTCTCTCTCTGGAGGAGTCACGAGATTTGCTGGGCACCTTGGGCTCCTCTTCGGGACTTCTGATGGCTCTCTCTTCTCTGCTGGGATTCGGGCTCCCTTTGCTTCAGATGAAAGGGCGGGAGCCTCTGTGAACGGGAGCTGCTCATCTGCTCCTCCCTGCCCTCCCTCCCAGGGAGGCTCAGCCCTGCCCGGCCGGCCTTTGTTCTGGAGCTCACTCTGGCGAAGGGGAGCAGCCTCTCCGCGGGGATGGTTGGTGGGTGGCACCTGACCTGATGTCCCCATCAACAGTCAGAACCCAAGCAATAGCACAGCAAACACACGGGGATTCCGCAGGAATCTTCTCAGCGTTTCTGCACAACAGGGCATGCTCCGAGTTCCTTCCTTCCTTCCTTCCTCCCTTCCTTCCTTCCTTCCTTCCTTCCTCCCTCCCTCCCTCCCTCCCTCCTTCCCTTCCTTCCTTCCTCCCTCCCTCCCTCCCTCCCTCCCTCCCTCCCTCCTTCCTTCCTTTTCCTCCCTCCCTCCCTCCCTCCTTCCCTTCCTTCCTTCCTTCCTCCCTCCCTCCCTCCTTCCCTTCCTTCCTTCCTTCCTCCCTTCCTTCCTTCCTTCCTTCCTCCCTCCCTCCCTCCCTCCCTCCCTCCCTTCCTCCTTCCTTCCTTTTCCTCCCTCCCTCCCTCCCTCCCTCCTTCCCTTCCTTCCTTCCTTCCTTCCTCCTTCCCTCTCTCCCTCCCTCCCTCCCTCCCTCCCTCCTTCCCTTCCTTCCTTCCTTCCTTCCTTCCTCCCTTCCTTCCTTCCTTCCTTCCTCCCTCCCTCCCTCCCTCCTTCCTTCCTTTTCCTCCCTCCCTCCCTCCCTCCTTCCCTTCCTTCCTTCCTTCCTTCCTCCTTCCCTCTCTCCCTCCCTCCCTCCCTCCCTCCCTCCTTTCCTCCCTCCCTCCCTCCCTCCCTCCTTTCCTCCCTCCCTCCCTCCCTCCCTCCTTCCCTCCCTTCCTTCCTTCCTTCCTTCCTTCTTTCCTTCCTCCTTCCCTCTCTCCCTCCCTCCCTCCCTCCTTTCCTCCCTCCCTCCCTCCCTCCCTCCCTCCCTCCCTTCCTTCCTTCCTTCCTTCCTTCCTTCCTTCCTTCCTTCCTTCCTTCCTTCCTTCCTTCCTCCTTCCCTCTCTCCCTCCCTCCCTCCCTCCCTTCCTTCCTTCCTTCCTTCCTCCCTTCCTTCCTTCCTCCCTCCCTCCCTCCCTCACTCCCTCCCTCTCTCCCTCCCTCCCTCCCTCTCTCCCTCCCTCCCTCCCTCCCTCCCTCCCTCCCTCCCTTCCTTCCTTCCTTTTTCAAATCAGGACTCAAAGTGTCAGTCCACCGCCTCAGACGCCTGACCTGGTGAGCAGTGGAGAGCAGGTGTTTCATTTTCCCGTTGAGCAGCAGGGCGTGGTTTCTGGGAACACTGCCGATCGTTTTGGAGTTGACATGCTGGTGCACTTCAGTTCCTTCCACACACTGCCCAGCTGTCACTGACCCTTCTGACCGTCTCTTCTGGGCAGATGCCCCGGGTGCCTGCCTTGTCCTGGGACATGCGTGGTAGAAGAGCTTCTCAAAGCTGCTCACCACTGTGTGCTTCATGCCGGTCCTGCAGGGAGACCCTGCGGAACCTTCCTTACTGCGCTAAGGGCGCCTGTAAAGCCGCTGGCTGCCGCCACACCCCGATCGCTTGTCAGAGCCTGTCACTCTGCGTCCAGCTTGGCGGCCCAAGGATGCTCCGAGCCTTAGGAAAAGGCTTTCAAATCTGAAGTCTGGGGCACAATGCCCCCTACATGCTGGTAGGGTTTCCTGGGCTCAGTAATGCCGGCTGGTGTGAAGTGTCCTCTCCATTTTCCAGGCGAGGAAGCTGAGCTCAGGGAAGTGGACTGCTCTTCTGGCAGTCCTGTGGCCGGAGGCCCCCCGGGGACTGGACAGGTCGCCAGCTGGGGGAGGGGCTGTTCACAGCCAGAGGAGTGAGGGAGTTAGGCGGGAGGTACACTGGAGTGCGGGGCCAGGCGCAGGGAGGGGAGGCGGGGGGGGGGGGGGAGTGGGGGGCCAGGCGGGGGAAAAGGCGGGGGGGGGGGAGGCAGGGGAGAGGAGTGGGGGGTCAGGTGAGGGGAGGGGAGGCGGGGGGGGGGGGAATGGGGGGCCAGGGGTGGCAAACCCTGCCTCCCTTACCACGCTCCCGGCGGGCTTCTGCCGAGATCGTCTGTGAGGGACGGGCTTCAGAGCACGCCTTCAGGGCAGTGTGTGGAGAGGTCGGCGGCTCCTGGGCGAGGAGAGCAGGAAACAGTTGTTCTGAAACTTCAGAATCGGTGTTCTGAAGCACAGGAGGCGCGACTGCGGCCACGCGCCTCCGCGGGGAGCCGAGCCGAGCTGGCGCCGGGGCTTCCACATGCTCACGGCCGCAGCACAGGGGCCCGGCGGGGGCAGGCCGGGCGCAGAGAGGCGCGGGGCGAGAGCACCGTCCCCACGGGCACACGGCGCGCCTCACACGGCACACGGCGCTCCTCACACGGCACACGGCGCTCCTCACACGGCACACGGCGCTCCTCACACGGCACACGGCGCTCCTCACACACGGCACACGGCGCTCCTCACACGGCACACGGCGCTCCTCACACGGCACACGGCGCGCCTCACACGGCACACGGCGCTCCTCACACACGGCACACGGCGCGCCTCACGGCACACGGCGCGCCTCACACGGCACACGGCGCGCCTCACACGGCACACGGCGCTCCTCACACATGGCACACGGCGCGCCTCACGGCACACGGCGCGCCTCACACGGCACACGGCGCTCCTCACACGGCACACGGCGCTCCTCACACGGCACACGGCGCTCCTCACACACGGCACACGGCGCTCCTCACACGGCACACGGCGCTCCTCACACGGCACACGGCGCGCCTCACACGGCACACGGCGCTCCTCACACACGGCACACGGCGCTCCTCACACATGGCACACGGCGCGCCTCACGGCACACGGCGCGCCTCACACGGCACACGGCGCGCCTCACACGGCACACGGCGCTCCTCACACATGGCACACGGCGCGCCTCACACGGCACACGGCTGTCCTCACACACGGCACATGGCTGTCCTCACACACGGCACACGGCGCTCCTCACACACGGCACACAGCTGTCCTCACACGGGCACACAGCGGTCCTGACACAGGGCACACGGCTGTCCTCACACGGGCACACTGCTGTCCTCACACGGGCACACGGCGGTCCTCACACGGGCACACGGTGGTCCTCACACGGGCACACGGCGGTCCTCACACAGGCACACGGCGGTCCTGACACAGGGCACACGGCGGTCCTCACACGCGGCACATGGCGCTCCTCACACGGCACACGGCGTTCCTCACACGGCATACGGCGGTCCTGACACAGGGCACACGGCGGTCCTCACACAGGCACACGGCGTTCCTCACACAGGCATACGGTGCTCCTCACATGGGCACACGGCGGTCCTCACACGCAGCACACAGCTGTCCTCACACGCGGCACACAGCGGTCCTGACACGTGGCACACGGCTGTCCCCTTCATGGGAGGTGTCCGCCCTCCCCGTGGAGTGCAGCTCTGCCCACGGGTTCTGCGTGGCACCTTGCAAACCATACCCGTTCCTCACTGCAGCTGACAAATCACTACACACTTTATGGCCTAAAGCAACACACATTCATGTTCTCGTGGCTCTAGAGATAAGAAGCCCGAAACCCAGATGCTGACAGAGATGGTTACTTCTGGAGGCTTCTAGGGGAAAAGACACGTCTTTATCTAGTTTCTGGAAGCTTCCCTGCTCTTGGGTTCATAGACAGCCCTCTGCTCTCCGATTCACAGTTGCTCCTGTTCCGTCCACTCTGAGCGTGCTCCTCTCCTCTGGGAGCACTTGGGACTACGATCCAGGATAATCTCAGGATAATTTCAGAATCCGAATCCCGCCTGCAAGTCAGGCCGTCCTTCCAAGGACTCCGGCGTCACATTCTGTTTACTGGTCAGCTTGCAGGTTTCATGGCTTAACATGCATGTTTCCTGGGTTGCCGTGCAGGCTTCATGGGTTAACATGCATGTTTCCTGGGTTGCTGTGCAGGCTTCGTGGGTTAACATGCATGTTTCCTGGTGGTGTGCAGGCTTCATGGGTTAGCATGCACGCTTCCTGGTGGTGTGCACACTTCATGGGTTAACATGCATGTTTCCTGGTGGTGTGCAGGCTTTGTGGGTTAACATGCATGTTTTCTGGGTTGGCATGCACACTTCGTGGGTTAACATGCATGTTTCCTGGGTTGCTCTGCAGAGTTCGTGGGTTAACATGCGTGTTTCCTGGGTCGGCATGCATACTTCATGGGTTAACATGCTTGTTTCCTGGGTTGCTGTGCAGGCTTTGTGGGTTAACATGCATGTTTCCCAGGTCGCCATGTAGGCTTCATGGCCACGTGGTCACCTGGGCAGCTCCTCTGTGCTCTGTCCAGCCCCGTGTGACCCACCCACATGCTGGCCACACGAGACAAAGCAGGGAGCCGGCCTGTAGGAAACGTGACTTGGGCACTGAAATTTAATGTTATTTTTATGACACAAAATGTCTTCATTTGATTTTTTTTATCAACCTCTTAGAGCTAAACGTAGCTTCCAGGAAGATGGAGTCCAACCCACGGGGGACCTGCCCCCTCCAGGACTGGGCGGGGAACTGGAGGGTCCGGGTCCCCAGGTACCTGTGGGGCCGTGGCCACCGCTGCCCACCTGGGCTGTGGGTGTCCCTGGGGGACGCCCGGGCTGCCTCATCCTGGGGGAGCCCAGCTGCCGAGGTCAGGGCCTCACCCCCAACCCCACCCCCACCGCTCGCAGCAACCAGCTGACTGACCTCAGGACCAGGACACACGCAGCGAGATTTCCTGTCTGGGCGAAGCCTTAGCCTGGCAAACAGAGCTGATGGAGACGGAAGGAAGCCGGGAGGGAGGCTGGCCTCCGGGAGTCCAGGGTGTTCACTGGCCCCTGCCATCCTGTTTGAGCTCCCCGGGTCCCAGCAGGCAGCACGCCCACCACGGCGCTGTCCCTCCGTCCCTTCCGACCCTCCTGCCCCATGGCTCCCTCAGCCGGGCAGGCCCGCTCTGCCCCGGCTGCTGCCAGCTGAGCCCTGGCGGTGGCTGGAGAGGGGTGCGACCCCGCCGGGCAGCAGAACTTGGTCGCTGGGGCGAGGGGCGCGGGATGAGCAGGGAGGCCCAGGCCGGCTCGAGCTGTTGAGCTAATAATGGAGAGTGGACCAGATACTTCCATGAAGCCCAGCTCTCCACGCATGTCAGGCCGGCCACGCGATGGGACGCAGGCGCGGTGAACCTGGGGCGTGGGCTTAGTTGCCATTCCCTTCCCTACGCTCCTCACCCATGGCCCTGGCCTCCACACCGCTCCCCGAGATCTCACCTGGGCTCTGGCCCGCACCCCGCTTCCTCACTGGACACTGGACATGCCGCTGTGCCCTCCCTCGCAGAGGAGGCCAAGCGTGGGGGGGACACTGCAGCACGCGGCCCCGCGCCTGCTCTCCATTTCCCTTCCAAGGTGGATCAAGGCCCTCTGCCCAGGGTGTGGGGATCCGCTGGGGATGGCGGTGACTCTCGGCGACCCTCTGTGGCGACCCTCTGTGGTGACCCTTGGTGACCCTCTGTGGTGACCCTCTGTGGTGACCCTCTGTGGTGACCCTCTGTGGTGACCCTCTGTGGTGACCCTCAGTGACCCTCTGTGGTGACCCTCTGTGGCGACCCTCTGTGGTGACCCTTGGTGACCCTCTGTGGTGACCCTCTGTGGTGACCCTCTGTGACCCTCTGTGGTGACCCTCTGTGACCCTCTGTGGTGACCCTCTGTGGCGACCCTCTGTGGTGACCCTTGGTGACCCTCTGTGGTGACCCTCAGTGACCCTCTGTGGTGACCCTCTGTGGCGACCCTCTGTGGTGACCCTTGGTGACCCTCTGTGGTGACCCTCTGTGGTGACCCTCTGTGGTGACCCTCTGTGGTGACCCTCTGTGGTGACCCTCAGTGACCCTCTGTGGTGACCCTCTGTGGCGACCCTCTGTGGTGACCCTTGGTGACCCTCTGTGGTGACCCTCTGTGGTGACCCTCTGTGACCCTCTGTGGTGACCCTCTGTGGTGACCCTCTGTGGTGACCCTCTGTGGTGACCCTCTGTGACCCTCTGTGGTGACCCTCTGTGGTGACCCTCAGTGACCCTCTGTGGTGACCCTCTGTGGCGACCCTCTGTGGTGACCCTCTGTGGTGACCCTCGGTGACCCTCTGTGGTGACCCTCTGTGGTGACCCTCTGTGACCCTCTGTGGTGACCCTCTGTGGTGACCCTCGGTGACCCTCTGTGGCGACCCTCTGTGGTGACCCTCTGTGGTGACCCTCGGTGACCCTCTGTGGTGACCCTCTGTGGTGACCCTCTGTGGCGACCCTCTGTGGCGACCCTCTGTGGTGACCCTCGGTGACCCTCTGTGGTGACCCTCTGTGGTGACCCTCTGTGGTGACCCTCGGTGACCCTCTGTGGTGACCCTCTGTGGCGACCCTCTGTGGTGACCCTCTGTGGCGACCCTCTGTGGTGACCCTCTGTGGTGACCCTCTGTGACCCTCTGTGGTGACCCTCTGTGGTGACCCTCTGTGGTGACCCTCGGTGACCCTCTGTGGTGACCCTCGGTGACCCTCTGTGGCCTCTGCGCTCGGGTCAGCTCGTTTTGATTCCCGGAGCCAAGGCTGAGGGCCAGCGAGGGGGGGCACGCACTGCATCTCTGAGGATCGTTTTCAGTCTCTTGTTTGTTTGCTCTCGGGTTTGCTGTGTCTTCCTTGTGTTCGCACCGCCCGGAGCCTGCCCTTCCCTCATACCTTCAGAGAGAAATGTTTTTACAGACTCATACAGAGTGAGAGAGGCAAAGTAGGTTTCTTTCCTTCCTTCCTCCCCCCCTTCTTTCTTTGTTCCTTTCCCTCCCTCCCTCCCTCCCTCCCTCCCACCCTTCCTCCCTCCCTTTCTTCTTTCCTCCCTTCCTTCCTTCCTTCTTTCCTCCTCCTCCTTCCCCTTCCCCTCTTCCTCCCCCTCCCTCCTGGCTTTATACTTTTTTGGCTGGTGCTCTACCACTTGAGCCACATCTTCATGCCTGCTCTTTGTTGTTGTTTTTTGGAGACGGTGGTTCAAGGGCTTCTCTGCCTCAGCTGGCCTCACACTGTGATCCTCCTGGTCTCAGTCTCTTGAATAGCTGGGATTATAGGTGAGGGTCCCTTGAGCCTGGCAATGTCTGCCCAGTTCTTAGTTTTTCAGAACTCCAACAAAGATGATCTATGGGGTAACTCATGGGGCCCTTTATCTATTAGTTCATTTAATGCAAAACCAAGACTTTAGGTCGTTGCTCAAGGTCACGTTATAGTATTGCTGCATAGCAAGTTGCCCCTGAAATGATGGCTCCAACAGACGTGTGCTCCCTGGGGATCCTGTGGGGCCGAGTCAGGGGAGCCGGGTGGCCGGCCCAGCTCGGGTTTCTTGAGAAGTGGGACTGTGGCCCCTGTGGATGTCGGCCTTTGGGACTCCTTTTGAGATGGCGCGTGCTAGTGGCTGGCAGCTGGCCGGAGGCGTCCTCCCTTCCACAGAGCCTCCGCTCTGCCGCCCGGGGTCGCGTGGCAGGGACTCTCCCGGTGCACAGTGGGAGAAGAGGAGCCTCGCCTCTGGGGCCAGCTCCCCAGCCATCTGACACGGCGGATTCGGGGTTTGAATCCAGGCTGTGACACCAGGCACTCACTGGCGATCCGGGGTTCTTCCGGTGCGACAAACTGGAACCCACAAACAGTGCCAGAAGGTGGGGGGCGAAGGCGGCTGACGCCGTGCCTGCAGCCCCCGCTCCTCAGCAGGCCCGAAGCCACCGCTGACTCAAACGAAGGTGAGGACGGAAAGGGCTTCTCCTGGGCTCTTGTTTACATTTCCAAACTTGTAAATCTTGTGTGCGTCTTCACTGCTTTTTGTCCTGCCGATTGTGTGATTTTTGGACATCAACCCATTCACATCCGGGCACTTTCTTATTAAAAACAAACCATCACCTACTCCGATTTCATAAACAGCACACACGGGGCGAAGCCAAAGTCAGTGTGAAACGATTCACGCGTCCTTGAGAAACATTAAAACAATCATCACTGACAAGGCTGAAATTCAAGATACATTTTCCTGCCCTCTCTGCATAAATCATGCTTGTTTTGGGGCTGGGAAGGTGGCTCAGTGGTAGAGTGCTTGCCTTACATGCATGAGGCCCTGGGTTCGATTCCCCAGCACCACATAAGCAAAAAAAAAAGCCGGAAGTGGCGCTGTAGCTCAAGTGGTACAGTGCTAGCCTTGAGTTGAAGAGCTGAGGGACAGCACCCAGGCCCAGAGTTCAGGCCCCACGACCCCCCCCACAAAAAAAAAAGAAATCATGCTTGTTTTCTGCAAGCCCGAGTTTGTCAGGACTGTCCATGCCCGTAATTCATCCCGGGTGCTCCAGGCTCCCCTCACAGACGCGACGAAGCCGTTCCAGCTGCAAAAGGTAAAGACTTTAGAATGCTTCATGCGAGGCGATTAGAACAGAGACACGGAAATCTCAATTAACCTTCTAATCTGTGGGCCAGAAGGAGAGGCTCTGAGTTACAAGGAAAACAAGGTTCACTTCCTGCACACCCCATCAAGTGGATGACAGAATCCGGGGCAGGATGAGTGATAGTAACAGGAGAAAGCAAAAGGTTGTGTGGTTCATTTCTGACAAGTCTGGGACCCAGCCATGTGGGCATGAGACAGGACCCGGGAATGCCTCTCCAGCCACTTGTAAAATAACCTTTGCATCTCCTAATGGTCACTTCTACATGAGAGGCACTGGTAAAGAGACATGACAGAACCACCTCCACCGACAACAACGCAGCTGGGGAACGGGGGTGCATTGGGATGGGGGTGCATTGGGATGGGGGTGCATTGGGATGGGGGTGCATTGGGATGGGGGTGCATTGGGATGGGGGTGCATTGGGATGGGGGTGCATTGGAACGGGGGTGCATTGGGATGGCTCCCTGCAGGCTGAGTACCCCACCAGGAGCACAGCCAAAAGAAACCCCAGCCACACGTCGACCTCATTGTGCTGATATTTCATAGTGCACCACGTTGTGCACTTTAAATATGCACAGTTTTGTTCATCCTTTGCGCCTCAATAAAGCCCAAACAATGGAATTGCCCGCTTGGGTCCCTGAACCCCTGTCACCCCAGGCCTGAGTGCTTCCTGCTCCCTGCCCGGTACTCTGGACTTTCCTGTCTGCCGTGGCCGTCAGTGGCCACTAAGATCCTGGCAGAGCGGCGAGAGGCAGGTGCTCTGCAGACCCCCGCTCTGCTGGGGTGATGCCAGGAGTCCCCAAAACTCCTCCTGTCTCCACATGGAAGCCACTGAAGAACAATCAAAATTCTCTACCTCGTGATAAATGGACTATTTTGACAGGAATTCCCCTCCATCTGCAGGCAGTGTGGCTGACTCTTGCTTGTGTCCAGTGTTCTGATGTTACAAGCTCCCTGGGGCCCAGAGAGTGTCATTTCTTTGGAGCACAGTCTAACACCAGGCATCCAGGGGAAGAAAGCAATCTGTACCGGAGGCGGCCAGAAGGGTCCTCCTCTTCTTACTCCAGGAGACATGTCACCTGGTCCCACTGTAACACAACATAGATTAGCTCCTCATCCCAGAAGAGTCCAGGCACAATCTATTGGCACAATATGCTTTGTCATTTCTTTTACCACTGAATTTTCAGACTGTCATTAAGCACACGAGACAAGATATGGTTCTGTTTGGATGGAGACATCTGCTGAGAATCCAACGAGGAGTATGAGCTGGACTGAAATACTGTCTGTGCAGCATAGTGTGTGTCTGCACAAGCAGCTGGAGCCCAGGATTGTTCAATCACAGCCTGCACACCTGCACACCTGCGTGCTTGCACACACCTGCACACCTCACACGCACACACCTGCATATCTGTACACATGGTGGGGGATTGTTGGGTCTTCGTCCATTCCGCGGAAGACGGACGAGGTCCGAGGAAAGGTAAATGCGCCGTTGGCCCGTTCCCCAGCCTCCCTCAGCCCAGGAGACAGTCAGACACAGCAGGGAGTCAAGTCAAGCAGGAACTCATTTATTATCACACAGCAAGCATTTTTAAAGCAAAAAACCCGCGCGGCATAAAAGGGGAGGAAAAGGAACCAACCAATCACTGTAGAGGTCACCTCTCATGCGCCTAAGCGCTGTCCACGAGCTGTTCACACACTGACGTCACTTTGCCTGATCGTGGTTTTAACGTAAGCAACTCGGCTCTGCCCACTCAACTTCCTCTCAGCGCCATCTTTGCTGCCCATGTGTCCCCCAGGGGATGAGCAGGCTCTAAACTCCAAGCTATGTTAGGTGGCCTGTGGGGACAACGATGCTGGAAATGAGTTTTTTCTGAGGTTTCTGTGGTGATACACATCTGCAGTTGGCAGATTTTTGTGACTGATTTATGTTACAAGAATATTTGCAAGGGATAGACTTCTTGAGCCAACCATTAAAATATAATTAAAATTATGTTTTAAAATATAATTCTGTCAGCATTCCTACAGTATACAATTAGATAACACAGTTTGATGCTACTATGTTTTGGTTTTCTGGGAAAGGTTTGGGTTTTATTTTTTAATTGTTATTACAAAGGTGATGTAAAAAGGGTAATAGTTACCTAAGATAGGTAGAGGGTACATTTCTCTTTGGACAGTGTCACCATTTCCCTTACTCTCTCTGTTTTCTCCTCTTGTCCTCACCCACAAGTTGTATAGTTCATTTTCAACATGGTGTCTCGTGAACACCACTGCTACATTTGTTCACCCTTCACCCCTCCATTTCCAAGATGCTTAGGTTTACGTGTTGGGTTCACTGACAGTTTGGGAGTCAGAATGATTTCTTTTCTTTGTTTGGCTGGTTTTTTGTTTTGGTTTGGTTTGTTTTGCCTGTACTTGGGTTTGAACTCAGGCCTCACACTTGCTCAGCTAACTTGCTTCTTCAGCTAACACTCTATCACTGAGCCATTCCTCCTGTTCAGCTTTTTGTTGGTTATTTTGAAAATAAACTGTGATCCTCTACATCTCAGCCTCCTGAGTAGCTAGCATTTCAGGTGGGAGCCTCCATGCCCATCTTCTTTTATATGCTTTGTATCAAATTACCAGGTAGAGAGGATTGATTAAACACATTTTGGGGGGAAAATAACAAATGATGGAGACAGCCTCATGGAGAAGGTGTCATGGAGAAGGTGTCATGGAGAAGTGTCATGGAGAAGGTGTCATGGAGAAGGTGTCATGGAGAAGTGTCATGGAGAAGTGTCATGGAGAAGGTCTCATGGAGAAGGTGTCATGGAGAAGGTGTCATGGAGAGGGATCATGGAGAAGGTGTCATGGAGAAGGTCTCATAGAGAAGGTGTCATGGAGAAGGTGTCATGGAGAGGGATCATGGAGAAGGTGTCATGGAGAAGGTGTCATGGAGAAGGTGTCATGGAGAAGGTGTCATGGAGAAGGTCTCATGAAGAAGTGTCATGGAGAAGTGTCATGGAGAAGGTCTCATGGAGAAGTGTCATGGAGAAGTGTCATGGAGAGGGATCATGGAGAAGGTGTCATGGAGAAGTGTCATGGAGAAGGTGTCATGGAGAAGGTGTCATGGAGAGGGATCATGGAGAAAGCCTTATGGAGCAGTTCTCCTAGAGAAGGCTTTGTAGAGCAGAAGCCATGCAGGAGTTCTTGTGGTAATGTCCTCGTGAAGGAACCCGGGGCAATCTTCTAAGATGCCTCTGAGGTGGCTTGTGCAGGCATGAACCCTCTTCTCAGGTTCGTGGGGTCTCTTGAGTGTTTTGGTTCTCCTCTAAGGTGACAAGGATGAGACAATTCTAATGAGTCACCTCTCCGTCCTGAAAGAGGACATTTACGCTGTGGACTCTGTGTAATCAAAGAGATTTAATTTGGGACTTTGCATTTTTCTAGTGTTAACTTTCTGACTAGCGTAGGGTTAGGAAAGCTTTGCATTTCTATATTGTTTATATCTTCTATTGAATCTCAATTTCCCCTTCCT
The DNA here is from genome assembly GCF_019054845.1 of Dipodomys spectabilis. Classification (NCBI taxonomy): domain Eukaryota; kingdom Metazoa; phylum Chordata; class Mammalia; order Rodentia; family Heteromyidae; genus Dipodomys; species Dipodomys spectabilis. The sequence continues at coordinate 85,236 of NW_024870803.1, read as the reverse complement.
CCAGCTGTGTTACAAAGCCTAGGGCAAATTAGCGATCTGTAGTTGGCATCCAGCTCCTCAACACCATTGTTTGACGAGTTTTGTCCTCCCTGAAATGTATTGTTTCTACCTGATTTCTCTCCCCCTTGTCCTTAGGAGACTGTGTGTGCAGCTGAGGGGGACGTGGTAAGGCAGGCCGTGGGGTCCAGCTGGAGGAAGTGGGTCACCCGTGGTGCGTTGTTGGTGACTGGATCTTGCCTTGGCTCCTCTCATATCCCTTTCCCTGCCACAGCCTCCCTCCAGCATGGATTGACACCTCTGAGACCATGAGCTGGAATCCACCTTGCCTTCTTAGCTGTTTCTGTGGGCTGTTGTGTCTCAGCAACACAGTCTGACTGATACAATCAGATGCCCCTGTCCACTCATCTGTAGCCCTCATTCCCATCTGGGAAGCAGGTGTCTGTTCACCTCTTTCTCAGGCCTCTTTCTCTCTCATTCAAGATTGAGCACAGATCACAGTTTCATGGTCAATGTCTGGGATCGTCTGGGGTCAAACAGATTATTTTCTCTTATAGAAAGATGTTCTTGTATTATTTTCTCCTTCACATTCTAGTTCTCTGAAAGTTGCTCTGTGCTTTTGGTTTGATCAATAAAGTATAGATTAAATTTTTGAGGTTTCTTCTCCACCTGTTAATATTGCACCATCTGTTCCTTGCTTCTTGCATAAAGCAAGAGAAAGCAAAACAGAAAGCCTCCAATGATTCTAGACTAAATTGTTGTGGCCCTAAGAGCAGATAAGAAGAATACAACATAGGATTTATGAATTCCCAAAGACAAAATGCAGATAAGGAGGCCCCCTTGGGGCCTAGACCCTAGGGCTCTGCCTGTGCTCTGCAGGTCAGTCCATACATGCTGTCAGGGAGGGCTGGGCAGAGCAGGGGACTGGGAAGCCCTGGACAAGCCATGGCAGAACCCAAGGAACAAGCTGCCCTCTGCCGAGAGGCCAGGATACTGTCCCTAGTCAGCTGCAAGTGAAGTCTCTCAATGAGGGCCACAGCCAAAGCTGGGGGTGGTAGATGTACACACAGTGGGATTGTAGAAGTGCATACAGTGGGATTGTAGATGTACACACTGGGGTTGTAGAAGGGCATATACAGAGTGGTGTTGCGGATGTACACACACTGGAGTTGTAGAAGTACACACAGTGGGGTTGTAGATGTACACACAGTGGGACTGTAGAAGTACACACAGTGAAATTGTAGATGTACACACAGTGGGGTTGTAGAAGGGCACACATGGTGTTGTAGAAGTGCACACATGGTGTTGTAGAAGTGCACACATGGTGTTGTAGAAGTACACACAGTGGGGTTGTAGAAGTGGACACATGGTGTTGTAGAAGTGCACACTGGGGTTGTAGAAATGCACACAGTAGGGTTGTAGACGTGCACACAGTGTGGTTGTAGAAGTGTACACACTGGGGTTGTAGAAGTGCACACAGTGGGGTTGTAGATGTATACACACTGGGGTTGTAGAAGTGCACACATGGTGTTGTAGAAGTACACATGGTGTTGTAGAAGTGCACACATGGTGTTGTAGAAGTGCACACATGGTGTTGTAGAAGTACACACAGTAGGGTTGTAGAAGTACACACATGGTGTTGTAGATGTACACACAGTGGGGTTGTAGAAGTATGCCTGCTCGAATAGAAGACAGAAAACAAAGGAAACATCCCCAAATGACAAGGAAGACCTGTGAAATCCTTGGGGAGCAGACACACTTGAACTCAGCTCCTCCAGCCTCAAGGTCTAAGCTGGACTTCACCTCAGAGGTTTGGGATCAGGCTCCACACCAAGCCTGCCCGTCGGCTGCGGCTCAGACCCCACACTGGACTAGAACGGGACCGTCCTGTCGTAGGGCCCCTCTGTGCACACGGCTCACCCTCTGCTCCCGTTTCCATCCAGGGCCAATGGAAATGTCCGTCCATCCAGAAGTGGACGTCCGAAATAGACTCGCTCAGCAGAGGCGGCAACTGAAAGCAGCACAGTGTCCGGGCCACGGGTGACAGAGTGGGTGACAGGGTGGAATGTGGCCAGCCGTCCCGGCCTGCAGGGCTCCTGGGCCCCAAGAGAGCGGCGGGGGGCAGCGGGGGCGGGGCTGGGCCCAGAGTCACATCCACGCCAAGAAGAAGCGCTGTGGGAAGGGGCTGACCAGCGCCTGGGGCCGGGGCTGCGCGGGGAGGGAGCCGCCCCCTCTCAGCTGCTCACTGCAGGTGGGCACGAGGGGGGCTATGAACCAGAAAAGCATTCGTGTCCGCGTCTGTGAGTTACGCCGGAGCCACAGAGCTGGTGCCATCGGTGCACACCCGTGGTCTGCCCTGTGCGCCTACGCACTCTGAGCCTTCCCCTTCCCCTCCCGTGGCCCACGCAGCCTTCCCCTTCCCCTTCCCCTCCCGTGCCCCACGCAGCCTTCCCCTTCCTCTCCCGTGCCCCACGCAGCCTTCCCCTTCCTCTCCCGTGCCCCACGCAGCCTTCCCCTTCCCCTTCCCCTCCCGTGCCCCACGCAGCCTTCCCCTTCCCCTCCCGTGCCCCACGCAGCCTTCCCCTTCTCCTTCCCCTCCCGTGCCCCACGCAGCCTTCCCCTTCCCCTTCCCCTCCCGTGCCCCACGCAGCCTTCCCCTTCCCCTTCCCCTCCCGTGCCCCACGCAGCCTTCCCCTTCCCCTCCCGTGCCCCACGCAGCCTTCCCCTTCCCCTCCCGTGGCCCACGCAGCCTTCCCCTTCCCCTTCCCCTCCCATGGCCCACATAGCCTTCCCCTTCCCCTTCCCCTCCCATGGCCCACGCAGCCTTCCCCTTCCCCTTCCCCTCCCATGGCCCACGCAGCCTTCCCCTTCCCCTCCCGTGGCCCACGCAGCCTTCCCCTTCCCCTTCCCCTCCCGTGGCCCACGCAGCCTTCCCCTTCCCCTTCCCCTCCCGTGCCCCACGCAGCCTTCCCCTTCCCCTCCTGTGGCCCACGCAGCTTTCCCCTTCCCCTCCTGTGCCCCACGCAGCCTTCCCCTTCCCCTTCCCCTCCCGTGGCCCACGCAGCCTTCCCCTTCCCCTTCCCCTCCCGTGCCCCACGCAGCCTTCCCCTTCCCCTTCCCCTCCCGTGGCCCACGCAGCCTTCTCCTTCCCCTCCCGTGCCCCACGCAGCCTTCCCCTTCCCCTCCCGTGGCCCACGCAGCCTTCTCCTTCCCCTCCCGTGCCCCACGCAGCCTTCCCCTTCCCCTTCCCCTCCCGTGGCCCACGCAGCCTTCCCCTTCCCCTTCCCCTCCCGTGGCCCACGCAGCCTTCCCCTTCCCCTCCCGTGGCCCACGCAGCCTTCCCCTTCCCCTCCCGTGCCCCACGCAGCCTTCCCCTTCCCCTCCCGTGGCCCACACAGCCTTCCCCTTCCCCTCCCGTGGCCCACACAGCCTTCCCCTTCCCCTCCCGTGGCCCACGCAGCCTTCCCCTTCCCCTCCCGTGCCCCATGCAGCCTTCCCCTTCCCCTCCCGTGGCCCACGCAGCATTCCCCTTCCCCTCCCGTGGCCCACGCAGCCTTCCCCTTCCCCTCCCGTGGCCCACACAGCCTTCCCCTTCCCCTTCCCCTCCCATGCCCCACACAGCCTTCCCCTTCCTCTCCCGTGCCCCACGCAGCCTTCCCCTTCCCCTCCTGTGGCCCACGCAGCCTTCCCCTTCCCCTCCCGTGGCCCACGCAGCCTTCCCCTTCCCCTCCCGTGGCCCATGCAGCCTTCCCCTTCCCCTTCCCCTCCCGTGGCCCACGCAGCCTTCCCCTTCCCCTTCCCCTCCCGTGGCCCACGCAGCCTTCCCCTTCCTCTCCTGTGGCCCACGGTCGTCCGCACATGGCTGGCCAGCGGGGGTCTGTCCTCACTCGGAGCAAGCCCGGGCCAAGCACTCGGACGACATCACCGTAGAACGAACGAGAAACAGTCCTCCCATCAAGACCGAATTTACGGAAACTACTTGTGTCTTCCCGGTGAGAAGACAAGCTCTGATTTTCAGGATGAAAGCTCTAGATGTTTCTGTTGCCAGGGGAGACATATAGGGGACTAGGGGCCCCCCGGGCGGCTCCCCAGGAAGCTCTAAGCACCCCAGCCTCTCTTCCCCTCCCCACCACATGGCACGGCACAGAAGGGCCACCGCACAGAGCTGAGCAGAGCCTCTGACCCAGGCCATGGCGCGGCCTGTGGCCACGTACTCCCCACGGTGACCATCCCGTGCACGGAGGCCAGAAAGACCAGGGAGAGCGAGGCGCGGCGGGGCAGGAGGCTGTGGTCCGCCTTTAGCTTCGCTGTGGGCCCAGGTGGCGTGTCGGCCCTTTCCAGCCAAGGCAGCTTCTAGACTCCGGCTTGGCGCCGCCCGGGCTGTCGGGAGGAGTTGGCATCGTGATGTGTGATGCTTGGCTGGCGCCCACCGAAGGTGAGCGCAGGGGCTTCCTGCTCTAACCAGCAGGTGGCCGGAGCGCTTCTCCCAGCTGATGGCAACATCAAACAGACCCCAGGGCCTGACAGGCCGGACTCTCTCGGAGAGGAGAGGATTCAGGCTGTCTGGCTGCTGAGCCCGTCTGTGCTCAGTAGACCCGAGTCCGACAAACGCTGGAGGTGATCGCATCCCCATCAGCACGGTGCGTGAAATGTGCGGCACAGCCCAGGTCTAGAAACGCTGGAGGAGACCGTCGGCTAACCTTTCTGTGAACAGCCAGTTCTCAAACAAGCAACACCGTGAGCCCAGCACCCAAAGGACTGGGGACCAGAGAGGGTATCAGTGAGCCGAGGACTTGGGTGCTGTTGCCCCTGGGGAATTTCTACCTCAGGGAGCTAGTAATGACGGCAGAAACCCTAATGTAAAGATGAGCCCTGGTAGGGCTCCCCAGAGCCCAAGAGCCATGGAAAACAGGCTGTGCCCCTTTCCAGGGGCCCCAGCGTGGGGGCACCTCCCCTTAAAGCTGCTCTGGTAGGCCTGTGCTCGTCCACTTCTGGAGTTCCTGCTTTACTGATATCCTGGCCTACAGAGTGCTGTATGGACAGGACGCCTCTGACCCTGCAAAAGGGAAGAGGGAGCCCGCCTTCCCCCAGTGGCCAAGCCGCTGGCCAGGCCACTGTGGGGAAAGGCGTACGTAGGCTGACGGTTGAAGCAGCAAACAACCCACAGCGATCACTCTCAGGTCAGTGGGGACTGGGAGTGTTTAGAAAAAAGCCTCAAACGTGAAAATGGGCGACCGTGGCTGCAGGGCCTGGGCGGGCCGGGGCTCCCTCGCTCTCGCCACCCGCACACGCCAACTATTGATGAGGACATTTTACAACTCCGTAGCAGATGTTACCCGGGAGGAAATTGATGCAATACAAGTGATTCTCTTTCTCATCACAATGCAAATGAATTTTGTCTGGTGGAAATGCAAATGACATGTCTCTGGCAGAACAGATAACCGCAAAGTTCAGGGTTTCGTCCTATAAAACAATAAACCGTCTTGTATCGAGTTTGGCAATCTTACCGACTTTACATCTTTCAGTAACTACAAATACTTCATCCCGTTCTATACTCTGTTGAATGACAATTAACATAATTCTTTCCTCTCATTAATGGTTTAAGTAAATCTTTGTCACACACCCATTGGTATTTGTAAGAGAAAAGCTCTGGTGATCTCCATATTGTTTAAGGGAGATGCACACTAGTAACACAACTTTGCTAAGCTCAATCTTCTTACTACTTCCAAAGAACAAATACAGACACACAGCTGCAGAGCAGGGCAACAATTTAAAGCAAACCAGAAAATGATCAAAATCAAACAGGCAGGGAGGGGTATTCAAAGAAAATGCCAGGATAACAGATAAAGTATAATGTAAGATTATGGGAAGATCCCCAAATTCCAGAATTTTGTTTTTAATGTGAAATGTCTACACTGACCAATGAAGAGACAGAAACTCTCAGATATGACGAAGAAAGAGACCCAGGGCTATGGATGGGTTGAGAAAGATGGGGGGGGGAGGTTGGGAAGGGTGACGTCCATCAGGAAGCATTGCACTTACAGCCAATGTGTGGAACTGAGACTACTGTGTACAACTACTTAAGGATGATGATGATGATGATGATATGAAGACTAAGAAGGAGAAGCCTAGTATGGTGATCTAAGAGGTATTTAAACGACTCTTTGCTCAAATACTGACTTGGGCTGGTGAATTCATTAAAAGCAGGGAAGGCACCCAGCTTCCCTTTGCCGCTGTCAGTAGAAACTGTTGTGAATTCTGAACTTTGGTTTAAAATCCCCAGGTTAAGAGAGTGTGATGTGGCCCTCTCGGGTGCTGTTGGGTGGTGGCAGTGAGTGGAGTATCTACCAGTACATCCCACCAGACTGGATGGCTGCTTACAAAGCCAGCTTACAAAGTCACCAGCACGCCAAACGCAAACGCAGGAACACACCAGGAGAGCCCTCCAGCACCAGCAGGCCCCTCTCGTAACAGTGAGCCTCGAAAGACACAGATATCTTTCAGCTGGAAAAAAAAGAAGAAGAAAAGGAGAAGAGTGACCATATTCAGTGGGGGGACCCTGCGGCTTCTTTCTACAGTGGATTTCAATGGGCAGTTACAGTGAATTAAATAAAGCTACCAGAGCCGAGAACCATGACGTGAGGTATTCAATGGGAGTTTTGAGTCTGAGCAGTGTCAGGATTAAAGGGCTCACGGGCCTGGATGGGGCGTTCACTGCTGTGCTGAGGGGAGGGGGGGGCGTTCACTGCCATGCCCCTGGGGGGGGGGGTGGACGGGGCGTTCACTGCTGTGCTCCTGGGGGGGGTGGACGGGGCGTTCACTGCTGTGCTGAGGGGGATGGGGTGTTCACTGCCGTGCTGAGGGGGATGGGGCGTTCACTGCCGTGCTGAGGGGGATGGGGCGTTCACTGCCGTGCTGGGGGGGGGATGGGGTGTTCACTGCCGTGCTGGGGGGGACCAGTGTAGAATCACAGAAGCTGGCCTTCTGTGAGAGGTCTTCCTGAGTCAGAATAAGGTAGACTTGACCGGGCACCCGGGGTGCAAAACTGACCCAAGGCTCCGCCTGGCAGAGGGCTGAGCCCCAGCTCCCGCTCTGCCCTGAGCTCAACACTCTTCTGGGTTGAACTGGAAGTCACCTGGTCCCTCAGCACCCCGAAGGCCAAGCGGCCCGTCCTCATCAACCAACCCCCCGTGGGCGTGGCCCTCTCCACCCAGCTGGATTCAAGACTGGCCTCACCTCAGCAGAATTCAAGAGCTGGAGTCACTCTCGGGGCGGGAGGGGCCACGTCCAGGGTTGAACTCGCTGGTCTGGAGCCCTGTGTCATAGTGACCCAACTCACCAGAGTCCAGAGTCCAGATGTGGGGCCTGCGGGGGGGGGGGGGGGCGGGGCACAGCAGAGTCCAGATGTGGGGCCTGCGGGGGGGGGCACAGCAGAGTCCAGATGTGGGGCCTGCGGGGGCGGGGCACAGCAGAGTCCAGATGTGGGGCCTGCGGGGGGGGGGGCGGGGGGCGGGGCACAGCAGAGTCCAGATGTGGGGCCTGCGGGGGGGGTGGGCGGGGGGGGGCACAGCAGAGTCCAGATGTGGGGCCTGCGGGGGGGGGGGCGGGGCACAGCAGAGTCCAGATGTGGGGCCTGCGGGGGGGCGGGGGGGGCACAGCAGAGTCCAGATGTGGGGCCTGCGGGGGGGGGGGCACAGCAGAGTCCAGATGTGGGGCCTGCGGGGGGGGGCACAGCAGAGTCCAGATGTGGGGCCTGCGGGGGGGCGGGGCACAGCAGGGTCCAGATGTGGGGCCTGCGGGGGGGGGCGGGGCACAGCAGAGTCCAGATGTGGGGCCTGCGGGGGGGGGGCACAGCAGAGTCCAGATGTGGGGCCTGCGGGGGGGCACAGCAGAGTCCAGATGTGGGGCCTGCGGGGGGGCGGGGCACAGCAGAGTCCAGATGTGGGGCCTGCGGGGGGGGTGGGCGGGGGGGGGCACAGCAGAGTCCAGATGTGGGGCCTGCGGGGGGGGGGGCGGGGCACAGCAGAGTCCAGATGTGGGGCCTGCGGGGGGGCGGGGGGGGCACAGCAGAGTCCAGATGTGGGGCCTGCGGGGGGGGCACAGCAGAGTCCAGATGTGGGGCCTGCGGGGGGGGGCACAGCAGAGTCCAGATGTGGGGCCTGCGGGGGGGGCGGGGCACAGCAGAGTCCAGATGTGGGGCCTGCGGGGGGGGGGCACAGCAGGGTCCAGATGTGGGGCCTGCGGGGGGGGGCACAGCAGAGTCCAGATGTGGGGCCTGCGGGGGGGGGCACAGCAGAGTCCAGATGTGGGGCCTGCAGGGGGGGGCACAGCAGAGTCCAGATGTGGGGCCTGCGGGGGGGGGGCACAGCAGAGTCCAGATGTGGGGCCTGCAGGGGGGGGCCGGGGCACAGCAGAGTCCAGATGTGGGGCCTGCGGGGGGGGGGGAGCGGGGCACAGCAGAGTCCAGATGTGGGGCCTGTGGGGGGGGGGCACAGCAGAGTCCAGATGTGGGGCCTGCGGGGGGGGGCACAGCAGAGTCCAGATGTGGGGCCTGCGGGGGGGGGGGGCACAGCAGAGTCCAGATGTGGGGCCTGCGGGGGGGGGGGGGGACGGGGCACAGCAGGGTCCAGATGTGGGGCCTGCGGGGGGGGGGGCACAGCAGGGTCCAGATGTGGGGCCTGCGGGGGGGGGGCACAGCAGGGTCCAGATGTGGGGCCTGCGGGGGGGGGGGCACAGCAGGGTCCAGATGTGGGGCCTGCGGGGGGGGGGCACAGCAGGGGCCCCTCCCCTCCTTTCCTGTTCCTGAAACAGCTGCAGGCCAGCAGCTTCTTCCTTGGTCAAAAGACACCTGCAATCTGCACACATTTCATTAATAAGATTCCTGTGCCAGAGAGAGAGAGAGAGACAGAGAGAGAGAGCAGCCAAAAGGCAGCCCCTAAGTTTGGGAGAAAACACTCACTCACACATCTTTCCTTAAGGAAGGGCGAGCCTCGAGGACGGGAGCGCCGCGAGGGCCCTGGGCAGCGGTGCCCCGTCCAGATGGCCCCTCGCCCTGCAGGCGCGCAGTGGGCTGGACCGGTCACTCCTTTCCACCGCTGCTGACACGCTCGCGGAGGTCTGTGTCTGGGCGTTTTTATCTTTACTGGGACTAATTTTAGAGACTGACAGAGATTGCCGGAAGGTTGTGGACAATTTAACCAGCACTGCCCCGCAAAATCCACAGCCCGGTGCCCAGGGGCGCGTTATCCGAACAAAGCGATGCCAGGCTCGGGAGGGGACAGACGTGCTGCCTGGACGGGGCTGCCCGTCACCCCGACACGCAGTCACGCCGTCACCCCGTCACCCCAACACGCCCTCACGCCATCACCCCGTCACCCCGTCACCCCGACACGCAGTCACCCCGTCACCCCGTCACCCCGACACGCCGTCACCCCCGACACACCATCACCCCGTCACCCCGTCACCCCGACACACCGTCACCCCAACACACAGTCACGCCGTCACCCCGTCACCCCGACACGCCCTCACGCCATCACCCCGTCACCCCATCACCCCGACACGCAGTCACCCCGTCACCCCGTCACCCCGACACGCCGTCACCCCGACACGCCATCACCCCGTCACCCCAACACGCCCTCACGCCATCACCCCGTCACCCCGTCACCCCGACACACCGTCACCCCAACACGCAGTCACGCCGTCACACCAACACCCCGACACCCCGTCACCCCGACACGCAGTCACACCGTCACCCTGTCACCCCGACACGCAGTCACACCGTCACCCCATCACCCCGACACGCCGTCACCCCAACACGCCATCACCCTGTCACCCCGTCACCCCGACACGCAGTCACCCCGACACGCCATCACCCCGACACGCCATCACCCCGACACGCATTCACACCGTCACCCCGACACACCGACACGCAGTCACCCCGTCACCCCTTCACCCCAACACGCCATCACCCCGACACGCCGTCACCCTGTCACCTCGTCACCCCGTCACCCCGTCACCTCGTCACCCCGTCACCCCGTCACCCCGTCACCGTCACCCCGTCACCCCACCACCCCGTCACCCCGTCACCCCGTCACCCCGTCACCCCGTCACCCCGTCACCCCGTCACCGTCACCCCGTCACCCCGTCACCCCGTCACCCCGTCACATTGTCACCCCGTCACCCCGTCACCCCGTCACATTGTCACCCCGTCACCCCGTCACCGTCGCCCCGTCACCCCGTCACCCCGTCACCCCGTCACCCTGTCACCCCGTCACCCCGTCACCGTCACCCCCGTCACCCCGTCACATTGTCACCCCCGTCACCCCCGTCACCCCATAACCTCGTCACCCCCGTCACCCCGTCACCCCGTCACCTTGTCACTGGTGCCTGACGCCAGCCCCAGACCTCACTGGGTCTCCAGTCCTGTCCTACGCACAGGGAGCCTGGCCGAGCCCTCCGCGTACCTGCAAGCCGAGTCGCCTGAGGTCCCAAGTGTGGGCTGTGGCAAGGACAGCCTGTTCCTGCCGGCTTGTCACGGTGCGGCGCTGACTACCGGCTTGTCACGGTGCGCTGTTCCGTTCCTGCCAGCTTGGCACGGTGCGGCATTGAAAGCCACCATTACCAGGGCCCTACCACATGCAGGTGCAGACTCCTGGAGAAGCGTGTGTATGTGTGTGCATGTGTGTGCAAGTGTGCGTGCATGTGTATGTGCATATGCAGAAGAGCAGGCCGGGGCAGGACGCTCCCTAGACCACCAGCAGAGCCCCTGAGCGAGGCCAGCGTCATACCTTCCTTCCTGGCAGCCTGACTCCAGCCTGGGGACCGAGGGCCCTGAGTGGCAGACATGGCAGACACACAGGCAGCAGGGGTTTCTCTTCCTCCCACTTAGACATGTCTGTTTGTGGCTGAAGCCCTGGAACCCAATCTAGGACCGAGCGTGGGCAGCTGCGGCTGCCATCTGGCACGCTCTCAGCCTCTGTGAGAGTCGTCCTGTCTTCCCAGCTGCTGGGGTAGGGGCACCCCCCCGCTCCCCCCACACCGTCCCCCTCTTCCCGCGGCATCTCCAGACACACTGTCTCTTTCACTCGACCTGGCTCCCAGCTTGACCGCCGTACAGGGAGGGACACATTGCCGCGCTGCACATCTTCATTCTGCTTGATTCCTGAGGAGGGGCCTGATGCTTGTTGTCTTTCTAAGAGGTTGATAAAAAAAAAAAATCAAATGAAGACATTTTGTGTCATAAAAATAACATTAAATTTCAGCGCCCAAGTCACGTTTCCTGCAGGGCCGACTCCCTGCTTTGTCTCGTGTGGCCAGCATGTGGGTGGGTCACACGGGGCTGGACAGAGCACAGAGGAGCTGCCCAGCTGACCACGTGGCCATGAAGCCCGCATGGCGACCTGGGAAACATGCATGTTAACCCACGAAGTCTGCAGAGCAACCCAGGAAACATGCATGTTAACCCATGAAGTGTGCATGCCAACCCAGGAAGCATGCATGTTAACCCACGAAGTGTGCATGCCGACCCAGGAAACATGCATGTTAATCCACGAGGTCTGCACGCCAACCCAGGAAACATGTATGTTAACCCACGAAGCCTGCACAGCAACCCAGGAAACATGCATGTTAACCCATGAAGCCTGCAAGCTGACCCAGGAAACATGCATGTAACCCACAAAGCATGCACACTGACCCAGGAAACATGCATGTTAACCCACAAAGCCTGCACACTTCCAGGAAACATGCATGTTAACCCATGAAGCCTGCACAGCAACCCAGGAAATATGCATGTTAACCCATGAAGCCTTCAAACTGACCCAGGAAACATGCATGTAACCCACAAAGCATGCACACTGACACAGGAAACATGCATGTTAACCCACAAAGTGTGCACAGCAACCCAGGAAACATACATGTTAACCCATGAAGTGTTCACAGTGACCTAGGAAACATGCATGTTAACCTATGAAGCCTGCACACCAACCCAGGAAACATGCATGTTAACCCACGAAGCGTGCACAGTGACCCAGGAAACATGCATGTTAACCCACGAAGCGTGCACAATGACCCAGGAAATATGCATGTTAACCCACAAAGTGTGTATGCCAACCCAGGAAACATGCATGTTAACCCACAAAGCATGCACAGCAACCCAGGAAACATGCATGTTAACCCATGAAGTGTGCATACTGACCCAGGAAACATGCACATTAACCCACAAAGTGTGTATGCCAACCCAGGAAACATGCATGTTAACCCATGAAGCCTGCATCCTAGCTGGGAAACATGCATGTTAACCCACGAAGTGTGCATACCAACCCATGAAGCATGCATGTTAACCCATGAAGGCTGCATGCTGACCCATGAAGCACACTATTAACCTACACAATATATATTAACCCACAAAATGTACATGCTAACATATAAAGCTTACATGATAGCACATGAGGTGCATATGCTAACCCACAAAGCATACATGCTAATCCACAAAGCATACACACTAACCCACAAAGCGCACACACTAACTCACAAAGCGCACACGCTTACCCACAAAGCACACATGCTGACTCTCTGTGTTTTCAGAGCCATTTTCCACCCCAGCTGGAGCAGGCAGGCTCTCTCTCAGGACAGGCCAGCCCGCTGCTGTGTTCCTTTGGGTGTTTTCCTGTCTGTTTACCATTGTTACTGACTTTCATTATTTGATTTTTCACTTTTTTTTTGTCAGTTGTGGGGCTTGAACTTTGAGCCTGGGCGCTGTCCCTGCGATCTCAAGGCAAATCCTCTACCACTTGAGCCACAGCACCACCTCCGTGTTTCTGGTGGTTTATTGGAGATGAGTCTCACAGACTTTCCTGCCTGGACTGGCTTTGAACTGCAATCCTCAGATCTCATCCCCTCAAGTAGCTAGGATGACAGGTGTGAGCCACCAGCACTTGGCTTCACTTTTTTTTTTTTTTTAAAGAATAATATGTGTTTGCTGTAACAAGTTTGAACATTTAAAGATCAACATAATAAAAATCATTTAGAATAGTTCTGTAGCCATCTTCTGCATTGGTAGAAAGAGTTATATCCTAAGCTCGGATGCATAAGATGCTTATAACCATTGTGTACCACATCACACATGACCTTCTGTGTGTCAGACATGATCACACTGCATGTTACACACAATCACACTGGGTGTATTACATTTGATCGTGCTGTGCATGTCACACAAGATCCCACTGCATATTACATGCCATCACGCTGCGCATGTTAGACGTGACAACACCGTGTCATCGGTGATCACATCACATGTGTTACATTAGGTCACACTGCACGTGTTTGGCTTCACTGTACATGTTGCATATGATCATACTGCCTGGGTTACAACTTATTCAATGTGTTAGAGATGATGACATGGAACGTGTCATGATCACCATGTGTGTTACATTGGATCACAATGCATGTGTTTGGCCACACGGTGCACACTACACATGACCACACTGTTCAGGTTACAATCAGACTGCATGTTAGACGTCATCCCATGTCTAATTACCGCGTGTTTCCCATGACGGCACTGCGTGCTACACACAGTCACACAGGGTGTGTCACGTGTGATCACATGGTACATGTGACAGCGGGGTCATGGGAGGGGGCTGGAGGCCAGGCCTGGTGGCCCCGGGCTGCTTGGACCACCCACCCCCTGGCAGGCCTCTCCCTCTACCCTCACCTCCTAGTCCAGGTTAGCTGCCAAAGCGAGCCGCAGAGCTTACAAAGAACGGAATCCCTATTAGTCTTTTCTGCCTCCTCCTCCCTCTCCTCTTGCCAAGACACACAGAAACTCTGGCCCGCAGAATTCCCACCAACACGCCTTAAAATTCCTGTTGATGTCTCTGCCACTCCCTAAAATTCCAGGCACCAAGCAGCGACCGCCCCTCTCTCCTCTCTCTCTGCTTGAAATTCTTCACTGGCCAGGCTGCGGCCAAGACAGTCTTCCTGTCCCTCCTGCTGCCCTACGCCCACCCAGCCATGCCCCCGGGACCCCCATCGCAGCCCTCCCCACCAGACGCAGCCACGCCCCCAGGACCCCTGTCCCAGCCCTCCCCACCAGACGCAGCCACACCCCCGGGACCCCCGTCCCAGCCCTCCCCACCAGACGCAGCCACACCCCCAGGACCCCCGTCCCAGCCCTCCCCACCAGACGCAGCCACACCCCCGGGACCCCCGTCCCAGCCCTCTCCACCAGACGCAGTGACCCCTTCACCAACTGACCAGACGGTGACGGTTCCCTCCAGTGCTGAACTCCACTCAGCCACGCCCCCAGGACCCCCCATCCCAGCCCTCCCCACCAGACGCAGCCACACCCCCGGGACCCCCGTCCCAGCCCTCTCCACCAGACCCCAGGACCCCCAGTCCCAGCCCTCCCCACCAGACGCAGTGACCCCTCCACCAACTGACCAGACAGTGGGCTCCCTCCAATGCTGAACTCCACCCAGCCACTCCCCTGGGACCCCCAGTCCCAGCCCTCCCCACCAGACACAGTGACCCCTTCACCAATTTACCAGTCGGTGATGGTTCCCTCCAGCGAGAACTCCAGAGGGACCACCCAGACGTGTGAGGAGGCAGAAATGGGGGGTGGGAGGAGAGGATATGGAATAGAAATCACAACAGATTAAAACCATTCAAGAATTAACAAATACTGCCGGGAAGGTGGCTCAGTGGTAGAGTGCTTGCCTACAGTGCATGAAGCCCTGGGTTCCATTCCTCAGAATCAGATACACAGAAAAAGCTGGAAGTGGCACTGTGGCTCAAGTGGTAGAGTGCTAGCCTTGAGCAAAAGAAGCTCAAGGACAGTGCCCAGGCCCTGAGTTTAAGATCCAGACTGGAAGAAGGAGGAGGAGGAGGAGGAGGAGGAGGAGGAGGAGAAGGAGGGAGGAGGAAGAGGAGGAGGAGGAAGAACAGATACACTGAGCTTGATGAAAAGGATCTGTGAGCGGCCAGTGCATGAGGTGTCTGGTGATGACCCAGACGCGCTGTGGACAGCGGGAAGATGGCCCGGTCTTCCCAATGTGCGTGTTTATGGAGCATGAGTTCCACGATGGATGGCTGTGAGATAGTGCCATCCCAAGGTCTGTGGAGTTTCCCTTTAAAAGTAGGAACTCAGCAGATGACACGGTGCACAGGAAATGTCCTCGTCACCTGACTCCTAAGCGCAACCCTCTGCATATCACCTCTATAGAAATAAGAAAGTAAATTTAAAACCAGTGTGAGCTCTTCCCTTAGGGTCCTTGACTGCGGTGATCACAGAGTAAGAATTTCTGGGCGAATCACAGTGGGATTTTATTGAGTAAGTAAGCTAGCAAGCAGCAGACAAAGGCAAAACCGCAACACACTCTATCAGCATGTGGGTGCTGGAGAGGGGAGGCGCACGGCTCTTTGGCGTCAGGGTGTTTATTTGGTAATGGCCGGGTCTGACATGAAGATAGGAGTTCATCTCTGCTTTCAGTCACTCTTGGTGTTAACACACTTCCTACATTTCTGGCTTTTGGTTACCCTTCTGGTTGTTGGCATTTCGGGCCCACCCTTTGGTTACTTTGGGGAGCATTTCTCTCAGGAAGGGACATGTCCTGTTGTCATTCTCTGAAGCAGAGCGCACCTGTGCTTCGAGATAGCATGTTTCTGAGTTGCCTCACCAAGCCTGTTTCCTCAATTTAACTTGTCTCATTTCCCCCTAAAATGCTGTTGGTCCTATACTCTAACGGGAGGTGGAGGATGGACATCTGTATTTGCTCTTAGCTGGAGATGATTGAATTTCCGGCAGTATTTACCATGCCTTGGTCTTCCTCGTCCACCCTCTCACCTGCACAGGCCACAGGTCACGCCTTGGACTTGGGCTGCTCTGGGGCTGGCTCTGGCGTTGGGTTGGCTTTGGTGGGGCAAACCTCCTCACGGCAGTCCCTCAGCCCTGCCACAGCGAGAATGCCCACGAGCTGCTGACGGTGGGGACGGTGGGGACGGTGGAGGGGGCTCACCAGGAGCCAGGCGGGTGCTGTGCTAGAATCCTCACCTTCTGTGGAAAGACAGAGATGTGGCGGCTTCAACATCGCTCCACACGCACACTGCTCCAGAAGATTCCTTCCCTCCGGCGGCTGCCCCGTGCCCCGTACTGAGAATGAACGGCACTGGTGTGTCCTCGGGGCTCTCAGGCCAAGCCTGAGGTGTGGGCAGGAAGCAGCGACGCACCTTGTCCGGTGGCTGTAGTCTGGTGTCTGCGCCCCCACAGGCACACATGGGGGAAGTCGGGGCATCTGGAAGGAGATTAGGACACTGCTGGAAAATGACAGACTAGACACACTCACCTTTACCCCCACAGCACCATTTTAGAAATGCGCTTGCTGCAGACCTCCAGGATCATCTCCCTCAGCTCCCCCTCCCTAGACAGCTGTGGAAGAGATAACCCATGCAACGATGGCCAGACTGCAGACACGCCTGCTGACAACAGCTGCTGCAAACACACACACACACACACACACACACACACACACACACACACACACAGCCCTCCCTATAACTCAAGAGAAGATCCGATCTCCGCACAAAGAGCCCCTTCTCCTGTTCCCGTCCCATGACAAATGACCCCTGCCCCCTGCCCTGCATAACTTAGCTCTCTCTACCTAATAAAATGAGACCTTAGCTGTAAGGAAATCATGCACCATTTCTTCTCCAGCCAGGCTGATGATTGGTTGCCTTTCCCAAGTTGTTCAGTAAAACCTGTTGGGCTGTGAGTTGTCTTTCTTTTCCTTAGCATTTCCTAGCAGACAGCATTCCAGGATCTAAGAAGAGGCTGTATTGTGCTGCCCTGTGAATCTGCGGGCCACGCCCACAGGACGTGACCACGCCCTCCAGGGAGTTCCATTTCTGCTGCTCACGGCCACCTGCTGGTGCGTCTGTAAAGGCAGGGACCTGGGAGCAGGCTGCCATGGCCGCCACGGCCGATGTCAAGGGCCTGTGGCTGGCTGTATTCCTCTCAAGGATGATTTAGCTGAACTCGAAAGGTGTCGAGGCAGATGGAGCACGTGTTGCAGATGGGTTTGGGGCTGGGGCTGCAGCCGTGTGGATAATGAGACCCTCTGGGGTTGGCCTCAGCAGCAGGACGGGCGCTGGTGGTGTTTAGCCTCCTGCGGGCACAGAGGAGCTGCTGGGGTCCGGGCTCACAGGAGCGGGCGGAGGCGGGACATAGCAGGGCAGGCTAAGAAGGCCATACCCGCTTGTCTGCGTGGCCTGAGCACATCCTCACCCCAGCCGAGCCGCAAGGCCAAGAACTCTGTCCCCCCCCCCCCTTCAGAACTGCAAAGGATGTACGGCAGGGGTGTGCAGATGTGTGCGTGCAGGGGCGAGAGTGTGCAGGCGTAGACATGTGTACACAGGCGTGAGCAGGCGTGTGCTGTGGGTCCCACTGAGGCCCAGCCTTGGGGGAGGGCATGAGAACCATCCGCCGCCAGAGCTGAGCCTCAGGCCCGCAAGCAATTTGTGCAGACTTGGATGCTTTCCTTCACCATTCTGAATGAGGTCCTTTCGTCTGTTAACTGACGGAAACAAGTCAAGCTCTGGTGCCACACCTGCAAACCCTGCTGCTCACGGGCTGAGATCCCAGGGTCACAGCTGGAAGCCAGACCAGGCGGAAAAACTCCCCAAACTTGCATTTCCAATTAACGAGCAAAAACCAGAGGTAGAGATGTGGCCCAAGAGGTAGAGTGCCAGCCTTGAGAAAAAACTAAACAGCCAAGCAAGAGCATGAGGCTCTGAGTTCAATGCCCAGTGCTGCAAATAATAATAATAAAAAAATACAATAAAATTAGAGGGAGAGAAAATAATGGGGATAAAAACCTCACAGGACTTCTGCGAATGTGAGCCAAACATGCCAGCAAATGCTTTGTGCAGCCAGGATGCAGAAGCAGTTAGGAAGTGGCAGGGGATTCGAAGGAGGGAATGAACGTCAGGTCTGGGAAATTCCCCGGGCTGGAAACCTTATTTAAAAACATTCTTTTGTGTTGAATCCCCTCCTTTAGAATGCACTTTTGGTGAACGCGAGCCGAGAGGCTGTGTTGGTGGATTTGGTTACGGGACGGGGGTGGACAATCCACAGACTCGATGACTGAGGGCCGCGGTCATTCACGCCCGGCCTCTAGCAGCTGCCCTGGACTCTGGGGAAGAGGCTCAGGTTCCTGGCCCGAGGCCTGGGCTGTGGGAGTCCAGGACCCACCTTCATCCCCAGGGGCTCTATGGGCGACCCGAAAGGCTGGCAGACCTGGGGCTGAGCTTCTCAGGGTGTGCTGGGAGTGCCCCCGCCCCCGCCAGCCCCCCGCCCGACCTGCCGGGCAGCACAGGTGCAGCCCCCATCCATCAGGCTGCCCTGGGAGTGTGCACCCACCCCTGGCCCTGAGGGGCAGCGCAGGTGCAGCCCCCATCCATCAGGCTGCCCTGGGAGTGTGCACCCACCCCTGGCCCTGTGGGGCAGCGCAGGTGCAGCCCCCATCCATCAGGCTGCCCTGGGAGTGTGCACCCACCCCTGGCCCTGAGGGGCAGCACAGGTGCAGCCCCCATCCATCAGGCTGCCCTGGGAGTGTGCACCCACCCCTGGCCCTGCGGGCAGCGCAGGTGCAGCCCCCATCCATCAGGCTGCCCTGGGAGTGTGCACCCACCCCTGGCCCTGCGGGCAGCGCAGGTGCAGCCCCCATCCATCAGGCTGCCCTGGGAGTGTGCACCCACCCCTGGCCCTGAGGGGCAGCACAGGTGCAGCCCCCATCCATCAGGCTGCCCTGGGAGTGTGCACCCACCCCTGGCCCTGCCGGGCAGCGCAGGTGCGACCCTCCCCCCAGGCTGTGTCCACCAGTGCCAAGCACTCGCTGGCATGGCCAGACTCGACAAGCGCAGGGCCAGCAGCGAGAAACCCCACAGATGGAGAGGGGCTCCGCCCAGCCACGGCGGGACAGCCTAGTAGAACATCAAGAGCCGGAGGGAAGCTGCCTTGGCTCCATCAAAACGCTTCTCAGCACAGACATCAGCGCCAGTCCTGGCTCTGAGGACCTGCCACCTGAGGCTGGGGTGGGGTCCAGCGTGGGGTGGGGCCCAGCATGGGGTGTCCAGTGTGGGATGCCCAGCGTGGGGTGTCCAGCCTAGGGTGGGTGGCAGCATCCAGCGTGTAACCTGGAGGGTCCACAGCGGCTGGACAGGGATGGTAGATGACGGACACAGGTGCCTGTGGTGTGGGCTCTTGGGGCACGTGGTCTGCAGAGCTGGGCGCTGGTGTGTGGTGTGAAAGGGTTTCATTCTCTAACCTGCATGTGGCCCACACAGACTCTGCTCTGTTGCCTGTGTGTCCCAGTTGGTGATGAGAAGTCTGAAGCCGAGAATGGAGAGAGCCGGCAGCGGCCCCCTGCAGCGTCCATGGCCTCCGTGGCTCTACATGAGCATCATGACGGGCAATCTTCTCCACTAGTGACCTGGCAAGCATGCCCAGGACAGCTGGGACCACCTGCCACACCCCAACCACCACACAGGGACCGCCCACCACACCCCAAACACCACACAGGGACCGCCCGCCACACCCCAACCACCACACAGGGACCGCCCGCCACACCCCAACGCACCTGCCACAGGCAGGACCACCCTCTGTGGCAGAGACTGAGTGCAAAGCAATAGAGTCGATCTTGTGCTGATATCGGACAGTCTAAAATTAGACTTGTTCCTTCTGCCAGCATGGTGGGTCTCACCCCCACATCACTGAATGACAGTTCCCTGGGCTCCGCGGGTGCACATGTGCACACACACATGCACCTGCGCAGTGTACTCTGGGCACCCAAGAGGCCAGTCTACTTGGAAACCAGCTCCGAAGCCCTCAAGTCTGACACCCCCTCAACCTCACGGCTGTGGGTCTCTGTGGACAGTGTGGCTCCCGTGGACTCACAGCTGTGGGTCTCTGTGGACAGTGTGGCTCCTGTGGCTTTGTGGCTGTGGGTCTCTGTGGACAGTGTGGCTCCCTTGGACTCACAGCTGTGGGTCTCTGTGGACAGTGTGGCTCCTGTGGCTTTGTGGCTGTGGGTCTCTGTGGACAGTGTGGCTCCTGTGGCTTTGTGGCTGTGGGTCTCTGTGGACAGTGTGGCTCCCGTGGCTTTGTGGCTGTGGGTCTCTGTGGACAGTGTGGCTCCCGTGGTTTTGTGGCTGTGGGTTTCTATGGACAGTGTGGTTCCTGCGGCTTTGTGGCTGTGGGACTCTGTGGACAGTGTGGCTCCCGTGGCTTTGTGGCTGTGAGTCTCTGTGGATAGTGTGGCTCCCGTGGTTTTGTGGCTGTGGGGTCTCTGTGGACAGTGTGGTTCCCGTGGCTTTGTGGCTCCCATGGCTTTGTGGCTGTGGTAACATTACCAGGTTTCCATAACTGCAGAAATAGTCTCAGCCAGGCCTGGGCTCTGCTGGACCCGGGCGCTGGTTCCTCCCAATGCTGGAGCCTAAGCGGCCTGGCCTCTTGGGAGCGCCAGCCCCGTGGGAATGCGGCCTGGCTCTCAGCCACCGCCTCTGCTGTGACCTTTGCACCCAATATGTAGCTGGAGCAGGTGGAAAGGGAGGGGAAGGGAGGAGGGCTTTGGGCTTTGCCGAGGTCCTGTGGCAACCATGACTCAGAGTTTCTGAGCACTAAACAAAGAGGGCGGGCGCAGCGCCTTCCGAAATAATCATTTGTGTTTGTGGACACCTCTGGAAGGAGCAGAGGGAGTTCTGTGGTTTACCTCCCTTCTCAACCATGCACACGTGTGGGCACACGTGCACACAGTGCTCAGGAGGACAGAGGAGCGGCCCACGTGTCCTTTCCTGGAGAAGCGGCCTGCTGTGGGATGATGGTGGTGAGGGCTGGGCCAGGACCCCAGGTGCGTGGAGCAGAGTCTGGCAGAAGGGACGCGATCCCATGTGCGTCCTCACGTGAGCCCAGCGCGATGAAAACCCGGAACCACCCCGGTGCCTCGGATCGACGGGGACCCCAAGGAGCTGGGCTCAGCCAGGCAGAGGCTCTGAGAGCCGGAGCCTGGTGTGGGGTCCCATCCTCGTGGGACCTGGCTGGTGTCTGCCCCGGCCAGCAGCAGAACGGGTGAAACCTCCCCTCCGCGCCCCCCCCCCCCCGCCCACTGCACAGCGTCAACAGCGCAGGGTGGGCGGAGGCCGGCTCCAGCTCAGCCACCGTGGGTGTCGATGGCCGTGTTGCTCACTGGAGTTGAACGTCCGAACCCCATGCACGCTGCTGGCAAACTACGCCACAGATCTCAGATCTGGATGGGGTGAGGAGGCGCGGTGACCCACGCAGACACGGGGCGGGAGGCGGAGCCACGCAGGACGAGACCTGCCGACCTTTGGAACACAGAGCCTCACCCTCACACCATTTCCTGCTGTGGCCCTGCTTCCCAAAGCCAAGGGAAGATGGGAGCCGTGTAAAACGCTGCGCAGAAAACTGTAGCAAAAAATCCTCACTAATGTTTCTTCTTTAGAACTACAGTGAACACATAATCCTGTGATCCGTGGGGGAGGGGAGGTGAATCTGTTTGCAAATCTCCAGTTTCATGTTGTTGACTTTGAATTTGAGTGACTTTAAGCGAATTTGCTTTATGTGATTAATGAAGACCTCCAGAGAGTAGAGTTCAGGTTCTGAAACAAGGAGACTTTGTTGCTAGTCCATGTGCCTGCAGTGGCTGTGTGACTTTTGTGTTCTCTCCAGCCTCTCTGTGGCACTTTCCTTATCTGCTGGGACTAAATGAGATCCTGGATTTAAAGCAAATTAACATGTATTTGACATGTAAAAGCACTTAAGAAAAGACGGCTGTTGTCAGGGTGGTTGGGCCATGCTACTTCTGAATTGCAGGTTCACCAGGTTTCTGTGTTTCCAGGTGTTAAGATAGCGCCTTGGATAAAGCTCCTTCCATACGTTCTGAGTCAAGCTCCTCGCACATTTTAAGAGATGCTTGCACTTGCTCTTCCGCATCTATATCAACAACTGAGCTGCTGGAACGGGAGATTGCAACGTGGCCGTGTGGCTTATCAAACGTTCACCAGCACCAAAGCAGGGAACTGGCTCCACTCAGGCGGCTCCCCTGAGGCTGGAGGAAAACTGCACCAAGGGGCTTCTGAACGTGCAGACACCACACCGTAAAGACCCACCCCCCCTCCTGCACAGTGCACAGCACGGAGCACAGGGCAGAACAGACGCTCCTCTAGAAAGCAAGAGGGAAGGAAGAGAGGGAGAGAAGGAAGAGAGGGAGGGAGGGAAGAAGGAAGAAGGAGAGAGGGAAGGAGGGGAGGAAGTGTGCTCACTGCTTCTTAAAACATGCCGTGCGCAGAGCGCAGGACCTCTTCTGTGGCTTTCAGCATCTCAGTCAAGCAACCCCGCCCATGTGTGAGAGTTCGTCCTGGGAGCCGGTGTTCTGCAGACTTCTCAGCAGAGGCTGTGGGCCGGTGCAGGGGGGGAGCCCGGGCTCCGCAGGCTGCTGGCACAGGGAGCGTCAGGTGCTCTCCCGGCCTTCCACCGGGAAGACACCCCCACCCGGCCCCGTAGAGGGAACGGCTGGACGAGGCCTGGAGAAGAGGGAGGGGAAGTATGTGGATGCGTGTGTGGATGTGTGCTTGTCGATGTGTGTGCACACATGTACTTGTGTGTGCACGTGCATGTGCACACAGGGCGGGATGAACTCCTCTTAGAGGTTGCTCCAGGCTCCTCTGCAAACAGCTCCGGGCCCTCATGGGGCCAGCTCTGTCCTTGTTCCCGAGGGGTAGATTTCCAGGGTGGCAGAGCCCTGTGGCCGCCAGGCTGTGCAGGTATACTGATATATAACACTTACTGTGACGCTATGCTACATAGCATTCTCTACGTATCATTACATAAGGATCTGTAACTATATTAAATAATTCTCGCCACCTCTACCACGAATAGAAAGCAATCTGGCAAACACCTGTACATTCCAGATGGATGACATCTGAAAACGAATTCTGGCAGCGTAGCAGGGCACCCCAAGACTTCCTGGTTGTAACTGGCTGGGAGGGAGGTGGGGAAGGGCGGGACAAGGTGTTTGCAAGGAAGAAATCAGAGGCTCAAAATAACTTCACGTGGGCTGGCTGCGTCCGCCAAAGGGGAAGCAGCCGACGAGCCAGATGAAGTGGCAAGTGTGGAAGAGGAAGTGTTTAAGTTCCTCTTCTCCTGTGGGTGCCTTGGACTTCTTTTCAGCACAGAAGGTCGGAAGCAAATGGCAGACGTTGGTTCTGAGAGGGGTACTGCCAGGGGCGGCTGAGGGGCGGGGGGCGGGCCGGGGGAGCTGGGGGGGGGGCAGGCTCATCCCTTTGTGAATTTCCAGAATCCCTATGAACCAATTGTGAAGAGTTCGGCTAGGGAGGCAGGAGCATCTTTGTCTGATTTTTCCAAGTCCATCCAACAACAGTTTTGGAAGCCGCTGGGGCGATTCCAGGACTGGACGTTTGCCTACCTGTCCCTTACCTTACCTGAGCGAGGCCTGGGCTGAACCACCCCAGGACAGTTGGCAAGTTTGTATCACAGAGTCCTGACTCTTTTCTTACAGGCCTCTAGAGATCCACAGGCTGTTCGCTGAGCCGCGCCGGCCGCCGCCATGCCCCTGCCTGCCAGCTCTCAAGGGTGAATGGTTAACTCTTCGCTGATGGTGGCCGTGCTGAGCGCAGGCAGGATGGAACTCCGTCCTGGCCCCACGGCTGTACAAGAACCAAAGAGGTGGAGCTGAGGTGGAGGAAGGGCGGGGGTCACCAACGCGGCGTGGACAGGAGCGTGGAGACCCACCAGGCGAGCCGAGGCCTGTGTAGGACGCGGCGTCGGGCCACACACTCTCCGTGCACACAGGGCCCGCGCGAGGACAGCGCGCTGCTCTCGTAAGCTGCGCCTCACCTTTCCGCTGGGAAGACGTGGGCATGACTGCGCTCCTCCAGACGCACGTCTTTTTCTCCCTGAGAGCCAGTGGTTGACCAGGGCCAGCAGGGCTCCACCCGTCTCCCCTCCGCCACCGTCTCTTCCTGATCTAAACATAAACTTCCTAGCATCAGGGCCGTGGGTAATCAGAGCCCAGTTTCGAGGCTCCTCCGTGAAAGGGGTCATTGTCTGGCCTTGGAAATCTGCCAGAGCCTGGGACAGACCTACTTCACTTTACTTGATGTGCCGGGGGCAAGTTGGATCCTGGATAAGAACACGGATGCTTCAGAAGAGAGACCCACGGCCATGTGGGAAGAGGCTGGCGGGACCAGACCCAGGGCTGTGTTCTTCTGCCCTGGCCCAGACGCCAGCCAGAGCTGCTTCCTGACGCCAGCAATACAGCGCAGCTGGATGCACCAGAGGCCCATCCAGAGCTCAAGACCTCCTGGGATGGGGTGCGGTGGGCGGCGGGGAGCTGGGGCCAGTGGGGTGGGACAGGATGGAATGGAATGAAGTGGATCCCACCAGCATCTGCTCGCAGGGCTGGCTTGCGTGACCCAGCACCTGCTCGCAGGGCTAGCTTGCGTGACCCAGCACCTGCTCTCAGGCTGGCTTGCATGATCCAGCACCTGCTCACAGGCTGGCTTGCATGATCCAGCACCTGCTCGCAGGGCTAGCTTGCGTGACCCAGCGCTCGCAGGGCTGGCTTGCATGACCCAGCACCTGCTCTCAGGGCTGGCTTGCGTGACCCAGCACCTGCTCTCAGGGCTAGCTTGCGTGACCCAGCGCTCGCAGGGCTGGCTTGCATGACCCAGCACCTGCTCTCAGGGCTGGCTTGCGTGACCCAGCACCTGCTCGCAGGGCTGGCTTGCGTGACCCAGCGCTCGCAGGGCTGGCTTGCATGACCCAGCACCTGCTCGCAGGGCTAGCTTGCGTGACCCAGCACCTGCTCGCAGGGCTGGCTTGCGTGACCCAGCGCTCGCAGGGCTGGCTTGCGTGACCCAGCACCTGCTCTCAGGGCTGGCTTGCGTGACCCAGCACCTGCTCTCAGGGCTGGCTTGCGTGACCCAGCACCTGCTCGCAGGGCTGGCTTGCGTGACCCAGCACCTGCTCGCAGGGCTGGCTTGCGTGACCCAGCACCTGCTCGCAGGGCTGGCTTGCGTGACCCAGCGCTCGCAGGGCTGGCTTGCGTGACCCAGCACCTGCTCTCAGGGCTGGCTTGCGTGACCCAGCACCTGCTCTCAGGGCTAGCTTGCGTGACCCAGCACCTGCTCGCAGGGCTGGCTTGCGTGACCCAGCACCTGCTCTCAGGGCTGGCTTGCGTGACCCAGCACCTGCTCGCAGGGCTGGCTTGCGTGACCCAGCACCTGCTCGCAGGGCTGGCTTGCGTGACCCAGCACCTGCTCTCAGGGCTGGCTTGCGTGACCCAGCACCTGCTCGCAGGGCTAGCTTGTGTGACCCAGCGCTCGCAGGGCTAGCTTGCGTGACCCAGCACCTGCTCACAGGCTGGCTTGCATGACCCAGCACCTGCTCGCAGGGCTGGCTTGCATGACCCAGCACCTGCTCTCAGGGCTAGCTTGCGTGACCCAGCACCTGCTCTCAGGGCTGGCTTGCGTGTGGGCTGCCGAGACCCTGTCTTGTCTCTGGGTTATGCTGTCTGACGCTCTCCTCCATCATGTTTACCCCAAAATTTCCATACAACTCTCACCTGTTTCTAGAAGACCCCATTCCAGAACACGAGGCTGTAGGAGGGAGGTGGTGGGAATTAAGCACATCCTCCTGGTGCTGTGTTTTCTACATCGCCAGAATGCACCTGGTGGGTGACTGGGGCCCCCGAAGGAGCTTCGAGTTGGGGCTGCCCACCCCAAGGACAAGAAGGGCCAGAAGGCAGAATCCCATCCACCCAGAGGAGACGGCTGCTTGGAGAGCTCCGAACGCGGCTTGCCGGCATCTTTCACGTGCACTTGGCCCTCCTGCTCTTCCCAGAGCATTGTATTTCTGTCTGTTGCTCCAAGGCCGCCTCTTCCCTCCCCACTCCTTCCTGGCTCTGAAGGTTGGGCTGGAGAGGGAGAGCCCAGGAGGCCTGAACCCCTCTGCACCCCTCTGTCACCGACGCTCCTTCATCCTTTCCAGGGTTTGTCTTAAGCACTGCTGGGATGTGGTGCTCGTGGACAAAAGTTGGACAGGGGAGAGGGTGCTGAGCGGGGGCCGCAAGGCCACGGGGACCACAGAGGGGGCAGGGGACAGGGAGAGGGTGCTGAGCGGGGGCTGCGGGGCCATGGGGGGGCAGGGGACAGGGAGAGGGCGCTGGGCTGGGGCTGCGAGGCCATGGGGGGCACAGGGGGCGCAGGGGACAGGGAGAGGGTGCTGAGCGGGGACTGCGGGGCCATGGGGGGGCAGGGGACAGGGAGAGGGTGCTGGGCTGGGGCTGCGGGGCCGCGGGGGCACAGGGGACAGGGAGAGGGTGCTGGGCTGGGGCTGCGAGGCCACGGGGGGCACAGGGGGCAGGGAGAGGGTGCTGGGCTGGGGCTGCGAGGCCACGGGGGGCACAGGGGGCAGGGAGAGGGTGCTGGGCTGGGGCTGCGGGGCCATGGGGGGGCAGGGGACAGGGAGAGGGTGCTGAGCGGGGGCTGCGGGGCCATGGGGGGGCACAGGGGGTGCAGGGGACAGGGAGAGGGTGCTGAGCGGGGGCCGCGAGGCCACAGGGGGGGGGTGCAGGGGACAGGGAGAGGGTGCTGGGCTGGGGCTGCGAGGCCACGGGGGACGCAGGGGGCGCAGGGGACAGGGAGAGGGTGCTGAGCAGGGGCTGCGGGGCCACGGGGGGCACAGGGGACAGGGAGAGGGTGCTGGGCTGGGGCTGCGAGGCCATGGGGGGCGCAGGGGACAGGGAGAGGGTGCTGGGCTGGGGCTGCGGGGCCATGGGGGGGGCAGGGGACAGGGAGAGGGTGCTGAGCGGGGGCTGCAGGGCCATGGGGGGGCACAGGGGGCGCAGGGGACAGGGAGAGGGTGCTGGGCTGGGGCTGCGAGGCCATGGGGGGGCAGGGGACAGGGAGAGGGTGCTGAGCGGGGGCCGCGAGGCCATGGGGGGGGTGCAGGGGACAGGGAGAGGGTGCTGAGCGGGGGCTGCGGGGCCATGGGGGGGCAGGGGACAGGGAGAGGGTGCTGGGCTGGGGCTGCGAGGCCACGGGGGACGCAGGGGGCGCAGGGGACAGGGAGAGGGTGCTGAGCGGGGGCCACGAGGCCACGGGGGACGCAGGGGGCGCAGGGGACAGGGAGAGGGTGCTGAGCGGGGGCTGCGGGGCCACGGGGGGCGCAGGGGACAGGGAGAGGGTGCTGAGCGGGGGCTGCGGGGCCATGGGGGGGGTGCAGGGGACAGGGAGAGGGTGCTGAGCGGGGGCTGTGGGGCCATGAGGGGCACAGGGGACAGGGAGAGGGTGCTGAGTGGGGGCCACAAGGCCACGGGGGCCGCGGGGGGGGGACGGGGGACAGGGAGAGGGTGCTGGGCTGGGGCTATGAGGCCATGGGGACCACAGGGGGGGGCGCAGGGGACAGGGAGAGGGAACTGAGCTGGGGCCACAGGGCCATGGGAGCCACGGGGGCCACGGGAGCCACGGGGGCCACGGGGGGGGCGCAGGGGACAGGGAGAGGGTGCTGGGCTGGGGCCACAGGGCCGTGGGAGCCACGGGGGCCACGGGGGGGGGCAGGGGACAGGGAGAGGGTGCTGAGCTGGGGCTGCGAGGCCATGGGGACCACAGGGGGGGCAGGGGACAGGGAGAGGGAACTGAGCTGGGGCCACAGGGCCATGGGAGCCACGGGGGCCACGGGGGGGCAGGGGACAGGGAGAGGGTGCTGAGCTGGGGCTGCGGGGCCATGGGAGCCACGGGAGCCACGGGGGCCACGGGGGCCACGGGGGACGCAGGGGACACAGACAGTGGTCTCCCCGCCCGAGAAGTTGACGGAACACAGTGGAGCCTGCAGGGGGCGCTACTGCGGGCAGAGCATGTGACACCCCCCGTCCCCCCGCCCCCCTCCACTCCTGGGCTCATTTTCCAAAAGCGGCCTGTGTTCAAGAAAGGAGTCTAAGGCGGTGTGTGAGCATGAGGACCTGGAAGTAGGGGTGAAGGAGGCGGCAGCCAGGCAGAGGGAGGGCAGAGGGCCAATAGCGCACAGCGGGCCAGCCCACGAGGTCCCCTGCGGTGTCCAGCAGCAGCCTGGCACTCCCCTAAGGGCGCTCACAGTCCTGGTGCACCGGGGCAGGGCCAGGGGCCGCGGGGAAGCTGCCCGGCACTCCTTTCTTGGCTTGGGCTCCTGGGTTAACAAGGAGTGGCAGGGACTGACAAACGCCTTTGTGCAGAGATTGGGGTACTGGCCATCCCAGACACAGCCTCCCCACCCCACAACCCTTGAGAAGCCCAGGACTGGGCGTTCACAGCTCCCTTGGCATCTTCAGACCCTAGGGGTGTGGGTTGTAAGCACCTCCACCCTGGGCCCCCACGCCAGGGCTCCCAAGGGAACACCCCGCCAAAGCAGCTCGGGGGCGGAGTCTCCTTGGGGCACACAGTTCCAGTCTCAGCACAGGCTGACGGGGCCGAGACGTGGCGGGAGCAGGAGAGGCCTGTGTGGGTGGGTGTTGGGGTGATGAACTCACACGGGACAGGACCCTGCCACACCGCACAGCCTGGCGTCCAGGACTGGACACAGAGCCTGCCCCCACGCTTCCTTCTCTCACCGTCCGCCGGGACATGGTCCCAGGGGTCTCCCTGGCCAGCCTGCCCTCCAGACCCTCAGCAGACACGTGCTCTTCTCTGTGACCGGAACATTGTACTCAGTGGAAGACGTCTGGGGTTCGAGCTCCAAGTCCGCTGTGCCATCTTCGGCAAGTCATGGACTTCTCCAGGCCTCAGCTGATACCATCACTGACAGGCAGGAGGGGATTAAATAAGTGTGAGTGTTTGGGGCGCACACACACACACACACACACATTTCTCCGAGTGCTAGCATCAGACGGTCCTGCTTCACGGCGTCACGTCTGCCTCTTTTTGGAGGACGTTCACCGTCTGTACACCGTTGACGTCCTCTGCTGGTGGCTCAGCACAGCCCAGGCTGGCCCGGGCTGACCCTCGCGCGTCCTCCGGAGTTAACTCTGCTTCCCAGACACACCTGAATGTGGACGCACGCACGTATTATTTGGCTCTATCCAAACGTCACGTTGCCTGGGTTCTTAGATGCTCCTGGTCATATTTTAACGCATCTAGGGAAAGGATGTATCTCACACACAGCACGGCCAGTGGCTGCGCCTTCCTGAAAGGTGGTGAAGTCTGAGCATGTCGCACAGCTAATGGGTGCTGAGCGGCGGCAGAGGGGCGGCCTGGGCGGCAGGGAGAGATTCCATGCATGACATTTCCCTAGAGCAAGGTTCTCACGCTTGGCCTCACCGTGGTCTTCAGTGAAAGAAACTGGGGCTCCCTGTGCCCCTCAGAGATTCCCTAAATGGGGGTTGGGGTTACAAGGCACCCAGTCCTGCCATCCGGGAGCCCTCAGAGCTGAGGCTCTCCTGAGGCTGGTGAGGCAGCCCCCCCCCCCCCCCGCTTCCCCTCCCTGCTGTGGAAGAGGGCAGGACTCCGTCTCCCTCACCAAGAAGGAAGGCTTTCCCGGCCCAGGGCTTTGTCTAGGTGAGCCCCGCACACGCTGGCACCAGACGGACCCTCCTGGCACACACGCTGGCATACACACGCCCCCTTCTTTTGCAGTCTCGGCCTGTGGGAACATTTGTCACTGCTGCTTCGGGGCCAGCCGCACACAGCCTGGAGACCGGGCCCTGACAGCACCACAGCAGTTCAGGCTGGAGCGGTGCAGAGGTCTGCTGCCCAGCAAGACCTTTAGAATGGCACAGACCTGAGGCCCTCGGGTGCGAATGGTGGGTTACGGTAACAAGGGGACAACAAAGAACCCTCCCAGCCTCTAAATCCCTTGATGCCAAGCTTTCTGGAGTGGAGCGGCTGCTTCACAAGGAACCTTTCCTCCTGCCATGGGCCGCCTCCCATAACTGTCCACGCGAGTGAGGCCACTGGCCTGCGGTCCTCCACAAAGGCCCCCTCATCTCCCGCAGCTCCTCTTGTGGCAGGGAGGCCAGGCGGCGCGGAATGAAAGGCCGGGAGCGTTTCCCGGTCTCTGTCCTGCTCCTGACCCTGCCTGGAGCCTGGCTGCCAAGTCTCGTGGTGTGTCTGTGCCCATCCCCCCGGGCTGGGGGCTTACAGCTCCACACGGCTCCCGGCATGCACTGGCTGGTGTAACCGAGGCAGCAAGGACAAAGAGCGGCTTGCTCACTAAGGCAGAAACACAAAGGCAGACGGCCACAGCCTGTCACAGGAGACCAGCGCCGCCCAGAATGGCTGCAGACCAAGCCCAGGGCATCAGACTGCAAGGTGGCCCTGCTGCAGCCCAAGGGTGCGTGAGGCTGATCTGCGCTGTAATCGTGTCCTGATCTTCATCATGGTGTGCCGGACGCACAGAGCCCTACAGCCCACCACCACAGAGCCCGCCAGGCTCGGCACCCCCACACTGTGCCCACATGCTGACTTCCAAGAGTGGCATCCCCCCCACACGCACACTGCCTCTAGAAGTGCATGGTCACCGCATGTGTGCATGCACACTGGCCTCCAGGAGTGTCAGCGCCACACGTGTGCACACACTGACCTCCAGGCTGGGCCACCTCCTGGCTCCGTCAGCAGCCCACCCCACTGGCTTTCTTGCAGGAATCCACAATGGAGCAGCCGTGGGCACTGGCTGCTGCCGCCGGGCTCTGGCTCCACGTGCCTCACCACAGAAGGGCCAGGCCGGCGCCAGTGAAAAGTGCCGGGCTCCTGGGCCACAGGTTGAGGGTGAGGCCTGGGCCCAGCCCGGGGCTGCAGGCCGCACCTCTGAGGTCAGGTCGGGGCACCCAGGTCAGCCTCCCTCCCCCTCCGCAGCCTCCCCCCTCTCCCCTCCTCCCCAGCCTCCCCCCTCCCCAGCCTCCCTCCCCTCCCTCCCCCCTCCCCCTTTCCCAACCCCCCCCCCCCTGCCTCCCAGCTGCTGCCTGCAGCTCCCCTCTGCTTATTTTTAAACACAATTCAGGCTGCATCCCACCTGCGGGGCTGAAGCAGCTGTGGCCACTTTCCTCTTATACCAATTAAGGCCTAATTCCATGCTCCTTAGCATATGAATCAAGGCGCCAGCAGAATATTTATTGCTTGTGGAAGAAGCCCCTCCCAGCAGCCTCCTGCACAGCTCAGCTCAGAGCAAGAGCTCTGGAGGTCCAGGCCATGCCCGCTGCCCTGCCCAGCCGTGTGCCCACTGCCCTGCCCAGCCCTGTGCCCACTGCCCTGACCAGCCGTGCCCGCTGCCCTGCCCAGCCGTGTGCCCGCTGCCCTGCCCGGCCGTGTGCCCGCTGCCCTGCCCAACCATGTGCCCACTGCCCTGCCCGGCCGTGTGCCCACTGCCCAGCCCAGCCGTGCCCGCTGCCCTGCCCGGCCGTGTGCCCGCTGCCCTCCCCGGCTGTGTGCCCGCTGCCCTGCCCAGCTGTGCCCACTCCCCTACCCGGGCATGCCTGGTGCCCTGCTCGGCCGTGTGTCCACTGCCCTGCCTGGCCACACCCACTGCTCTGCCCGGCTGTGTGCCCACTGCCCTACCCGGGCATGCGTGCTGCCCTGCCCGGCCGTGTGCCTGCTGCCCTGCCTGGCTGTGCACATTGCTCCTTCTGCCAGGGGTCCAAGGACAGCAACACTTACATCACTTTACTGTGGGTAAGACGGGGTCAGAGCTTGTAGAGAACTTCAAACCCTGCACGACCCCAGTGGTGCCCGGACGCACCCCGCACCCCAGTTGGAGGAGAGATGTTTTCGATGGACTGTCAGAGTGGAACGGAGGAGCTGCTTCGCTGGGAGGGACGGGGGGGTCTGTGCGGGTCACAGGCAGGAGGAATTTTCCTATTGAATCAGTGCCTCGCGGACACGTCCCCTCATGACAGAGACACAGACGTCTTAAGGGTTAGCCCTGTCCTGCGAGTATGGATGTGGCTTGTTTTCAAACTCAAGTGAGTTTTGCAACACACAGGACAATGCCTCCGAGAGGACAGATCACACCCTAGGCTGACAGAAAGCCCGGACCTTTGATCGCGGGTCCATACATTACTGTGATTGACAGCATGCGGACAGTGTTCTCACAACCGACCTCCCCGACCCAGTCCTGGGCTGTGTCCCAGACCTGGGGGTCTGTGTTCTCAGTCTACAGGCCAGAAAAGAGTTCCGAAGTTACCACAGGGCCCCCAGTGGCAGTGAGCATGACTCCTGGCCCGAGCAGACCCTGTTGCCACAGGGAAACCCACTTACCTCCCCGGATCTGTGGCAAGGATCCATCAAGAGGATGCTGCCCAGGCCAAGCTGAACCTTAGTCCTTTGCTGCAGTGTGTAGACTTGGTATTTACCCTGGCCCTGAATCTCCATGTAGCCCTCAGGGGTGCAAGCTGGCAACCCCAGACTCTCCCCTAGTTCCTGAGCCCACAGGAACTGGGCCTGATGATCTCCAGGGATCAAGATGAATGGGCCAAGGACCCAAACTGAATGATTTGGGCAAAGCTAATGTGGAATGAGAAGCCAACCTGCGTCCAAACAGCAGTTGAGCACGGTGGGGGAGAGGAGCTGATGACCAGAGCCTCACGGTGCCTGGGTGGCACCGCCCCTTCCTTCTTGCCCATCTGCACGGCTGGCAAGTGTGCCATGGATGCATGGTTCTCCTGGGCTGGCAGATGGACCCTTGTGACTAACCCAGCAGGAAGGAGTGAGTGTTGAGTATGTCTCCAGTGCCACAACTGGGCGCCAGGAAAGACCACATGGGGGGGGGGCAGAAGCACAGGTGGTGCCAGGAGGTGATGGGTGTGAGCACATGGCCCTCCTCATGGCTGTTCCTGAGAGCTCAAGGGACACACTCCTACAGACAGGATGCTCGTCCAAAGAATCTGCACCCGGCCCTGCGCTAGACACAGGTGCCACAGCCCTGCACGGAACACGGGAGCCATGGCCCTGCACGGGACACGGGAGCCACAGCCTGCGCGAGACACAGGTGCCACGGCCCTGCACGGAACACGGGAGCCACGGCCCTGCACAGAACACGGGAGCCACGGCCCTGCACAGGACACGGGAGCCACAGCCCTGCACGGAACACGGGAGCCACAGCCCTGCATGGAACATGGGAGCCACGGCCCTGCACAGAACACGGGAGCCACGGCCCTGCACAGAACACGGGAGCCACGGCCCTGCACGGAACACAGGAGCCACGGCCCTGCACAGAACACGGGAGCCACGGCTCTGCATGGAACACGGGAGCCATGGCCCTGCACAGAACACGGGAGCCACAGCCCTGCATGGAACACGGGAGCCACGGCCCTGAACGGGACACGGGAGCCACAGCCTGCGTGAGACACAGGTGCCACGGCCCTGCACGGAACACAGGAGCCACGGCCCTGCATGGAACACGGGAGCCATGGCCCTGCACAGAACACGGGAGCCACAGCCCTGCATGGAACACGGGAGCCACAGCCCTGCACAGAACACAGGAGCCACGGCCCTGCACAGAACACGGGAGCCACAGCCCTGCACGGGACACGGGAGCCACAGCCCTGCACGGGACACGGGAGCCACAGCCCTGCACAGGACATGGGAGCCACATCCTGCATGGGACACGGGAGCCACGGCCCTGCACGGGACATGGGAGCCATGGCCCTGCACGGGACACGGGAGCCACAGCCCTGCACGGGACACGGGAGCCACGGCACTGCACGGGACACGGGAGCCATGGCCCTGCACAGAACACGGGAGCCACAGCCCTGCACGGGACACGGGAGCCACGGCACTGCACGGGACACAGGAGCCACGGCCCTGCACAGAACACGGGAGCCACAGCCCTGCACAGAACACGGGAGCCACAGCCCTGCACAGGACACGGGAGCCACAGCCCTGCACGGGACACGGGAGCCATGGCCCTGCACAGAACACGGGAGCCACGGCCCTGCACGGGACACGGGAGCCACAGCCTGCACGGGACACGGGAACCACGGCCCTGCACGGGACACGGGAGCCACAGCTCTGCATGGGACACGGGAGCCACAGCCCTGCACGGGACACGGGAGCCACAGCCTGCACGGGACACGGGAGCCACTGCATGGATACAGGAGCCAAGGCCCAGAGTCTCCAGGGAGGCCAGGGCGAGCGGCTGAAGTAGGAGACAGTGTGGAGGGAGCAGAGCACAGGGAGGCGGGAGCCCTGATTGCAGAGGTGATGGTGAGCGCCGCTTCTCAGGACGGCCGCCCCGGGCCGGGCTGCCCTTCGAGCCGGGTCTCATCTCACACCTTCTCTCAGTGGCCGCTCTGCACAGGTATGGGTGTGGCATCCTTGGGGACGGACTTTGCCGGGTGCTGTCCAGCTGTGGTCCTGAGCAGTGTGTTGGGGGAACTCCACAGGAGATAAGAGCCGGGGCATGGCTTGTCCGCAGAGATGATCACACAAGGTCAGAAGCCAGTGCTGCTGCTTTGTGGACGGGTCTCGTGGACAGGTTTCCTGGACATAATTCAACACTAAACACATCACACGCACATCAAGCCAACCGTGCTCCCGATTCCCATGAGAGTCAGGCCTTGGCCAGGCCACTCTGGAGCAACGCTGTTCCAGACGGCCTGGTGGCCACGGGCTTGTCCCCAAGGGCAGCTTTGAGCCTGGGGCACACGCAGCACTCTGCCCCGCCCCATGCCAGCGTTCTCAGGGGCTGCAGAGCTGCAGGCGTGCCGACCGTCAGGACATGCTCACCGTGAGCCCCACAGGCTCAAGGTACGTGGACCTCCCCCCTTGACAGACCCGAGTTGTTCCTGGGTACTGAAGTTATCTACAGATCAAGTGAGAGGCCTGACGTTGCCTCCTGGGTCTGCAGTGAAGAGGGTTCTTCGTAACTGGGTTATGTTAGATTCTAGGACAATGCAGCACAGTAGGCAGTGTGTCCAGTTACCTCTGAAAGACTGTGTGTGGTGGGTGTCACCTGGGTGCACCGGGGGCATTTGGTCTGCAGAGCGGCCTTAACCCCAAGTGGTTGGAGACGGGAGACGGCCCTGGGCCCTCCGCTCCTGGCCCTCCCTCCAGGCAGGCCCTCCGCTCTTGGCCCACCCTCCGGGCAGATCCTCCACTCCTGGCTCTCCCTCTGGGCAGGCCCTCCGCTCCTGGCCCTCCTCCAGGCAGGTCCTCCGCTCCTGGCCCTCTGGGCAGGTCCTCCGCTCCTGGCCCTCCCTCTGGGCAGGTCCTCCAGTCCTGGTCCTCTGGGCAGGTCCTTTGCTCCTGGCCCTCCCTCTGGGCAGGTCCTCCACTCCTGGCCCTCCAGGCAGGCCCTCCGCTCCTGGTCCTCTGGGCAGGTCCTCCACTCCTGGCCCTCCAGGCAGGCCCTCCGCTCCTGGTCCTCTGGGCAGGTCCTCCACTCCTGGCCCTCCCTCTGGGCAGGTCCTCCACTCCTGGCCCTCCCTCTGGGCAGTCCCTCCGCTCCTGGTCCTCTGGGCAGGTCCTCCACTCCTGGCCCTCCCTCTGGGCAGGTCCTCCACTCCTGGCCCTCCCTCCGGGCAGGTCCTCCGCTCCTGGCCCTCTGGGAAGGCCCTCTGCTCCTGGCCCTCCCTCTGGGCAGGTCCCCCGCTCCTGGCCCACCCTCCGGGCAGGTCCCCCATAGCTGGAATCCCAAGCTGCTATTGTCGGGTGTGAGGTAGGCCAAAGCCACTTTGGCCTCTGGCCGGGACCACAAGGCCACTGCCTTGAGCTGGGCAGGAGAGGACTCAGCTCCCTTCTGCTCAAGGCAGCCAGAGGTTCGCCTACGCAACGCCCATCTGAGACAGCTTTGCCACGGATGCTTCTTCAGTGGATGGCCCTGTCCACTCTTCAGACAAGTGTCCACCCTTCAGACAAGTGTCCACCCTCGTGGTCAGTGGATGGCCCTGTCCACCCTTTAGACAAGTGTCCACCCTTGTGACTAGTGGATGGCCTTGTCCACCCCTTCAGACAAGTGTCCACCCTAGTGGTCAGTGGATGGCCCTGTCCGTCCCCACAGACAAGTGTCCACCCTCATGGTCAGTGGATGCCTGGTCTACCTTGCAGGAGGGGAGAGGCCCTGGGCTCCCGCTGACCTGCAATTGGCAGTGAGGGGTCCCTGCCCCTCGCCTCCCGTCCAGGGGAGTCCACGTCTTCAGCCCGCTCTGCCCAGACTGGGCTGCTCAGGGCCACGAGCCGCTGCCAGAGCCCTTCTGGTCCCTTCCGTCTGCGATGCACACAGGCATCCGCGCCATTGGATCTCCATGAGTCCCGCCAGCCTTGGCTCTTCGGAGCGGCGTTCCCCCCCCCCTCCTCAGGGGCACGTGGCAGGAAACGACGGTGCAGCGTTGGCCACAGGACCCAGGAAGCCGTGAGCCTCCGTGTCCTGGGCAGCTCACCACTCGAGGTGGACTCCCTCAAGGGGCCCACACCCTGGATGGCGCGCCTCCAACAGCCAGTGAACGAAGGAGAATCGAAAGCCACAGCTGCTCTCCAGTGTCATCACTGACCTGTTTGCTCCCGTTTGTTGGGCTTGTGTTGAAATCATTGCTTTCTTTTAGTGGTGTGAGGTGTGGATTTTAGGATTTTCTCCTTGGGGGCGCTGCAGAATTGACTGGGATCACAGGCTCTGTCCAGGGTCAAACAGCTCTCGTGTGGAAGATGACAGGAGAGCCAGGTCCCGTGGCTCAGGGGGCCACGCAGCCAGCTGTGAGGGGTGCCCAGCACTGCTGCAGGTGAAGGGCAGCTGTGTCCAGCCAGGCCCCCAGCCCCGCGCTGGGAGCTGGCGTGTGCCGTGCGGGGGAGGAGCCTCCCTGCAGAGCCCCGGACGGAGCAGCAGCTCATCGCTTTTAGCTGGACACACTGGAAGGTTTTCAGAAATGCAACTCAATACCTGGAAACAAGCTCAGAATAAAAACGCTGCTGTGTGTGGTGAACCTTCCTAGAGCAGTGTCTCCCCGCAGCGAAAGCCTGCCCGGCTGGAGCCGCTGTCCTGCGGGTGGTGCGTCCTGCCCTGCATGGCCGTACCACTGCTGTGGATGAGCGCACGTGGAGGCCCCAGGGAGCCGCGCCGAGCACGCCTGTGGTGCAGACAGCGCCAGCCACGACCTTGAACTTGGCTCTCCCTAGCCGTCACCCCCGCCCTGGGGGGGAGCCTGGCCCGCCACTCTGGTCTCCCTCCCCGGAGCACAGACGCACCCCGGGTCTTCCATCAGGACCAGGGCAACAAGAGGGCATCTTCGCAGAAGACTCAAGGCTGTCGGGCAGCCGCTGCACACCGCGGGGCTGGCTCTCGACCGCAGTGATGGTTCCCTCCTCCGTGCTGCCTTCCAGAACACCTGCCCTGCCCTCCTGGGCCCAGAGCTCCTCCGCTCTGTCCTGGCTCTCCCGAGGCCTTGTCCACCACATCTTAGTGAGGGAACCGGAGGTGAGGGACAGAAGAGGCATTGGGCCTCGGTGGGGGCATCGGAAGCGGCGGGGCCTGAGGAGTGCGGGGTCCTCGCGGGCGGGGAAGCTGGGCCAGGCCAGAACCGGGAGCCACGCGGTCCCAGCTGCACCTTCTCCCCACAGGCCTCGTGTGCCAGGAAACACTGGTCCCGTGGCTCCCAGGACCCAGGACACTGGGGTATAAAGAGGAGTTCCACTGCCTTTCCCAGGCTGACTCGTCCGAGTCAGCGCACGGCCACCAGCTGCCCCTGCGGGAGTTTCTCACCAAATCACCCTGTGTTTCCTTAAGAGCTCCCAGCGCAGCAGGAGGCTGAAGCTCTTGTGACACAAATCAGTGTGACATCTTCGCAGAAGACCTCACCTCTGCCTCAGGACTTCCACGAGCTTCAGGGAGAGGCTCTGTGCCCACCGAAGCCCAGGATTGCAGGCTCAACACTTCTGGGGGTGAGGAACCGCAAGTCTGCAAAACCTGCAGGCTTCCGTTCATATTTCCGGGAGCCACGAGCCACAGCTCAGCCGCTGTGGAAGTGTACAGTGCCGGCGGGTGGCTGTGTCTGTGCTCTGTGCCCAGAAATGAGGTCGTACCTCTCCTGGCGTCACTCCTGATGGGGGACACCAGGAACCCAGCACAGCCTCCCCAGGACGAAGGGTAGAGGCTGAGCTCCCAGAAAACTTCCCGGCGGTGTGTCCCCACCGGCCCTTGCTGGCCTGGGGGTCAGCCTCAGGCAGGACTTAGCCCACGCTGAGCACCACGGGCTGGGGAGGGGCAGGGAGGTCCGAGGGCAGCCTTCGCCAGCTCAGCTTTCTGTGGCTCTCACTGCTGCCACCCGCACACAGGGCATTGTGCCAACTGCCTCCATTGATCACCTAACCACTCGTCAGATGTCGGCCGTGGTGAATAAGAAGCTTGAAAGAGGAAGCCCCTGCTTGTGGTTCTGAAGATGTAATTTGGATCCAAGTTTAAATAAAGTCTTTTGACATCTCGCTGGCGGGGAGGAGCAGAGCGGAGCGACGCCCACAGGCCGCGCAGCCTTGAAGCCCACGGCTCTGCACCCCTCTCTGGCCGCCCCACACTTCCCGAGACAGCT
Source organism: Dipodomys spectabilis (assembly GCF_019054845.1). NCBI lineage: Eukaryota > Metazoa > Chordata > Mammalia > Rodentia > Heteromyidae > Dipodomys > Dipodomys spectabilis. The sequence continues at coordinate 46,672 of NW_024870803.1, read as the reverse complement.
CCAAAGAACTGCTCACCCCCCAGTGGAGCCTCGGTTCCCTTTCAACACACGCGCGGTGAGCGCCGGCCTGTCCCGCCGTGGGACGGGATTCCACCTGTGCCATTAGGGGAATATATTTAAAGACTCGAAAAGACTGAAGAACTAGTTCTCAGTATCACAGGGCTGCCAGGTTCTCAGCTTAGACAGAGCATCGGATCGGTGTCCTCATCTTGAATTGTGTTTCCCAGCAACTTCCCTAAATGCCACGGCTCAAATTTAAAATACCACTGCACATGTGGCCTGAAATCACCTTGATAGGATGAAGTTACAGTTGCTGTCTTTAGACTTGAATTACTCCAAACATGAAGCGGGGGTATGCCGGAGGGGCTCCCTGTCCCAGCTCCCCTCTCCCCGTGTCTCCGGCTTCCCCTAACATCATGTCACCACACTAAGTCAACAAAGTCTCCTAAAAAACCTTCTGCCCTGACCCCCAAGAGGCAGGGAGTTGGGTGGCCTCTGAGTCCACCGGCAGACGGTATGAACTGAGCAGACACGCCAACTATTGGCTCCTCAAAGAACTGGGAGGCAAAGGCCCACAGTGACTCAGATGTCCACTAAGGAGAGAACTTCAGACCCAGAGACTCTGACGCCTGCCCCCTGGCTGTCAATCTAGAGGTTTTGTGGCGGCTCTTGATGGAAGAGCTCCAGCACTGCCCCTGGGCCTGCTGGAGCAGATCCCAAGGAAACTCACTCAAAACAGCTTGCAAGTCATGAGCACAGAGCCTGTGAGCCAAGGTTTAAGGGAATGACCCATAGGTGACCCAGCAGAATCAAAACCATCATGGAGAAGCCCGCAGTGAACTTGGGAGAGAAGAATTGGCCCAGAACAGAGCTTCTTCATTCAAAGGTGAATGCCCGGCATATAAATGTTCTTAATTAGAAAAGGAGTACCAGGAAAGAGACAGAGACCAACAGAGACAGAGAGAGGAGAAAGGAATAAGGGAAGGAGAAAGGAAGAGACAGGAGAGGAGGGATCTTATGAAGAGGCAGGGAGCCTGGCAGGAAGAAGACATGAAGGTGGAAAGTCAGAGTTCCGAGGGGTCCAGGGAGACGTTGTCAGACGCTGCTGCAGAGAACTGCCGGGGATGACCGCGCAGCTTCACACCTTCCCATCGCCTAGAGGCAAAGACACAGAGGCGTGAGAGGAGATGGGGCCCGGAGGGGAGCTCACACCCTGTGGGGTAACATTCATCCGCTACACAGAAATGGAAAGCAGAGCACTGAGGAAACCTTCCCAGTCCAATAATCAAACAAGAGCACTCTCCCACGGTGCTTTCTCCTTAACTTCCCTTAAAAACATGTCTGTCTTCCTTCCTTCCTGTTCTTTTCTTTCTCAAGATGGACAGGGCCCGTGGAGTAGGCAGGGCTCACCAGGGAGTGGGTCCAGGATCAGGGCAGGACTCCAGCCCACCACGCCTTCCTGAGAGCCTGGCGCTCTGGGTGGGACTGTGGAGGAGATCCTGGGGGACTGTGGAGGAGATCCTGGGGGACTGCAGAAATGATCCTGTGGGACTGTGGAGGAGATCCTGAGGGACTGTGGAGGAGATCCTGGGGGACTGTGGAGGAGATCCTGGGGGACTGTGGAGGAGATCCTGGGGGACTATGGAGGAGATCCTGGGGGACTGTGGAGGAGATCCTGGGGGACTGTGGAGGAGATCCTGGGGGACTGTGGAGGAGATCCTGGGGGACTGTGGAGGAGATCCTGGGGGACTGTGGAGAAGATCCTGGGGGACTGTGGAGGAGATCCTGGGAGACTGTGGAGGAGATCCTGGGGGACTGTGGAGGAGATCCTGTGGGACTGTGGAGGAGATCCTGGGGGACTGTGGAGGAGATCCTGTGGGACTGTGGAGGAGATCCTGGGGCACTGTGGAGGAGATCCTGTGGGACTGTGGAGGAGATCCTGGGGGACTGTGGAGGAGATCCTGGGGGACTGTGGAGGAGATCCTGGGGGACTGTGGAGGAGATCCTGGGGGACTGTGGAGGAGATCCTGGGGGACTGTGGAGGAGATCCTAGGGGACTGTGGAGGAGATCCTGGGGGACTGTGGAGGAGATCCTGTGGGACTGTGGAGGAGATCCTGGGGGACTGAGGAGGAGATCCTGGGGAACTGTGGAGGAGATCTTGTGGGACTGTGGAGGAGATCCTTTCCTGTTACATAAGTGTCTGTGTTTGCCTCCAAATCTGTCCCTTCTGCCAGGGTGAGGCTGTGCAGGGCCTGCTCTCCTCAGCTCTCCTGGAGCCATGGCTGTCACCTGTGTGCCTGTCCTGTCTGCTGGGGCAGTCACGCTGTTCTCTCCACCTGCAGCTCTGGAACGGGTCTGGCTGCCGCTAGCCAAGCGCAGGTCCTGTGCTCTGCTCTGCACGGGTCTGGCTGCCGCTAGCCAAGCGCAGGTCCTGTGCTCTGCTCTGAGTGCACCAGTGTGGTCCCTTCGGTCTCTGCACCCCTGAACCTAAGGGACATGCAGCCATCAGCCCCAGCCTTGCTGCTCCACGGGCAGGTGTGCCTTCTCCCCTGAGAACACCCCCGGCTCCACCATCTTCCCCCTGGCGGAGGCGGATACGGCTCCTGCTCAGGAGAGCTGGCCAGTTCCCAAGGCTCCGCTCCCACAGCTGCACGGCACCGGGGGTATAGCTCAGCTCCTTTGCTCAGCTGACTCCTTCACCTGAGCTCCTCCTCACACTGAGAAGTGAGTGACCTCATTCAGAGGTAAGATCGTCACCAAGAAGATAGCACAGAGGAAAAGAAAGTAAGAAACACGCAGAGTTAGGCAAGGTAGAATGAACGGGGCCAATTTATGCATATAAAATAGCCCATCCGAAGATGTGATCGCTGGGCACCTATCCAGGACACCACCAGCCAGGGAACCATAAAGACAGCTGCACAGCCAGGTTCACGGCTGCACTGTTTCATGACAGCCTGGCTATGGAAACAGCACAGAGTCTCTACACTAGATGAGCGGATCAAAACATGTGGCACCTACACACAAAGGCATTTTATTCATCAATTAGAAAGCATAAGATTATGTCGTTTTCAGGGAATGGATGGACCTAAAACAAATCATGTCAAGTGAGGTAATCCAAGCTCAGAGAGACGGCAACGTTTTCTCTCATATGTGGAAGGAGGAACAGTTGAAATACTAATCTCAAAACTAACTCCAGGAAATGGGAGCTTTGGCGGTGGAGGCGGTGGCGGCAGCGGTGTTTCTTTTTACTTTTTTTTTTGTCTTTTTAGTGTGGCAAGGGGAGGTGGGGAAACGGAAGGCGGGTGAACAAGGGCAGTCATGGTACTCTCAGTTGATACCACGTGGAAAATGAACGGTGCACAACTTGTAGAGGGGATGAGGGGCAAAACTGGCAGAAAGCAAGGGGAGGGGAACACTGCCCAAAAAGAAACGGACTCATGACCCGAGCTATGGAATGGTGACTCCTCCGTACAGCATCTTAGTAACAATAAAATTGTATTTTAAGAAGAGAATAATAAGAGATTAATGATTAAGAGACAATGGCTAAGAAAGCCTCCAAATCGAAGAATGCCCCGAGTCTCTACATTGGCTATGGTCCTACATGTCAATCAAGATCCACCCAGACGTATCAAGGCAAAGCTAGATAACATTCGTGGCCAAGGGAAAATCCTAAACACAACCGGAGGAAGGAGGGATTCCAGGGGTTCCAGCAGGGGTCTACCTGCCCAGCCTGGCCAGAGCCTAGAGGCTCAGCCCCTGCCCTGCTGGGCAGCAGGCCGGCGTTCTCCGTGTGCAGCTTGAACCACTCGAGTTTTCCTTGCTTCCTGTTGCATTCTGTGTCTTGCCTCTTCCCCAAACGGCCCGGTCTTTATTCCCTTCTTCCTCCAGAGACCAGCACCAGGCACAGCTCCTCGTTTCTCTTAGTAATGACTCCGGAATGGCAGAGCCAGGCCGCCATCGCAGCCGTGCGGACCGTGGAGTCTGAGTCCTCTCTCTGGCTTGTCTCCACTGTGAGTGGGCTGCTGTTTCCGTTCGTTTGTTTGATGAGGAGCCTGGTGGCGGCGCAGTGGTCGGTGGGATCCCTGCCTTTCGCTGGACATGCAAAGAGGAGCCGCAGATCTTCTCTTACAGCCACTTGGTGTTTCACGCGGCACGGAACATGTTCGTTCTTGGGCTGACTTCTGAATCTCTCAGCGTGGGGCTAGGCAGCGGCCTGCAGCTTTTGCTGCTGTGGCTTTCGCTGCTCACAGCCCCCCCAGAGGCAACCAGAGGCTCAAGACCAGACAGAGAGCGGACTGCTTCCTTTCCCGGACGGAAATTCTGCCCACTCTCCCGTCTGTGCGGGGCTGGAACTCTCCACTGGTTCACATGCGGGACCCCAAACCACCCTCCTGCCCAGGTTTACCCAGAGGGAGCGGCAGACAGGTGGAGTACGTGCGGGCAAGGTGCAAACATTGGGAAGCGCCCAAATGTCAATTAACCGGGGTTTGGTTTTAAAAAATCTCATTGAGCGGGGCTAGGGAGCGCTTGAGGAATGATACTCGCCTGAAGGTGCGGGTGCAAGGCCTCTAGGGCACATCATTAAGCAAAATGTACAGGAAGTAGCAGGGCCTGTGTGTGGGGTGGTCCGGCTCCGTCCAGCCAGCCCGGCCTCGGGTTTGGTCTCGGAGCAGAGCAGGGAACAAAGCAGCCATGCTCCCTGCGGCCATGCTGTCTCCGGGCTGGGCCAGGGTAGAAATTAGGGAACTTCTCTGTTAAAAAAAAATGGTTTTGAGCCGGGCGCTGGTGGCTCACGCCTGTAATCCTAGCTACTCAGGAGGCTGAGATCTGAGGATAGCGGTTCAAAGCCAGCCCGGGCAGGAGAGGCCGTGAGACACTTATCTCCAGTAAACCACCAGAAAACCGGAAGTGGCGCTGTGGCTCAAGTGGTAGAGCGCTCGCCTTGAGCTGAAGAGCTGAGGGACAGCGCCCAGGCCCAGAGTTCAAGCCCCACGACCGACAAAAAAAAAAAATGGTTTTGGCCTTTCTGCTGTTTAGTTGCTTTTTTTATACTAGAATATTCACACTTTATAGACAGAAAAAAGCAATAAAGACATTTTTAATGTAAAGTTGTCTTTCTATGAATTTTAAAAATTGAAATGATTTCCCTCGACACCTCTGTAGTCTGCTTGTCTCCTCAGATGCTGTCCTCGGGGTTATGGTTGCTACGCAGTAGAGAGCTCCAGCCTCTCCCCATCCCCCCTTCCCTCCCGGGGTGGTGGAGAGGGGGGATGGGCTATGAGAGACATGTTTGGCAAAGATTCCTTTTGTTTTGGCAAAGAATCACTTTTCAACTTGGCCTCCGTGGTGATTTTATTCATCCAATTGCTCTCTGAAATCCAACACTGACTTCATTCACCACACGGCTAGTGTAGGCGCCGTTTTGCCATAGAAACAAGTAATGGGATCGTTGAAGAAACCTGTCTGTGTCGTTTGCTCTCCTTACCTACCAGCCTTCCAGCGGGGAATTGTGGGCTGTGCCCCGTCGCACGCACACGCGTGTGAGAGCACGAGTCCTGTGTGCGAACACCTCGCCTCTCAGTGGCAGGGCCTTGGCAGCCCCCGCCCGCCCCCCCAAAGCACTGGCCTGTGCATCTTTCAGCAGCACCATCTGCCTGCGTGGCAGCGTCTGCTCCAGTGGCAGTCCCAGGCCCTGCCCCTGCCCGAGGACCACTCTGTCGTTTCCACGTTTCCAGCAGAAAACTTCTGCTTTTCTTCCTACTCAAGCAATGTGCTAGCCAGCTAGCACAGAAATTCTTTACAAGGCTCAAAAGGCTATAAGAAAAGCAGTGTGTTTTTATGCAGATTGGAACCAACAGGCCTGCCCGCCAGCCTCCCGGTTTGGCCTGGGCCTGTGGGACGTCGAAGCCACAGACTTCCTGGGGCACACGGCCCGGGCCCTGAGCTCAGCCGGCCAGTGAGGCTGTCCTCCGGTCACTCCTCCGGTCACTCCCTGGCCACCACAGGAGGTGCGCTCACAATCTCGGCGCCACACATCACCTCGTACTGCTTCCCTCCTTCCCGGGCGACCAGACAGAGCCGTGGGGAGGGGGCAAGGTCACGTGGCCAGGCAGTCCTGGGCCTGAGATTTGCCATGGCTGCCCTCCCTGCAGACCAGCGATGTAACCCCAAGAGCATTCCAGAGGCAGGCTGGGGTTGGTCGGTGTTGGGGGCTGGGGGTTAGAGGAATAACTAGCTCTAATAAAGACACACCTGCCAAGGGGCACGGTCCACACCGGATCAGCCAGATCAGCCACTGGCTGTCCCAGCCAGGCCCTCAATGCATGATGTCACTGCTGCCGCAGACAGGGATGCCACTGGGAGGGGAGCAGGCAGAGCCACGGGGAAGGAAGAGGAGGAAGAGGGGGAGAGGCGAGGGTGCAGGGGAGGAGGAGGAGGGGAGGGGGACGAGGAGGAGCTGGTGAACCCAAGGAGATGCTGCTAATGTGAAAGTGGAAGCAGAGGCCCCGGAGGGAGAGCAGGCCGCTGCCTCTGCCAGGGAGGCGGCCGCCAGCCACACCATGCAGGGGCTTATGGGAGGAGAGGGCTGTCCTGTCTGTCCCCTGGGGCCTGACCCCAGTTTTCCTGGGGTTTCCTCCCTGCCCGGCAGGGGCTGCCTCTGCTAGCGTGATGCTGGGGCCTGGCCGGGCACCAGGAGCCAGGGGACCCAGGACTCCATGTGGACAGGCCTGGGTTGCATGCATCACACCCTGCACCCAGGCAGGGCCCTGCTGTGGGTGCATAGCTGCCCAGTGCCTCCCCTGGGAATGGGTGTGGTGGTGAGCACAGGACCTGAGCTCGGCCGGCAGGTGGGGCAGGCTCCAGCCCTGTGCTGTGTCCCAGACCCCGGCACCGAGACCCGACAGAGACTCCATGGTCTCCACTCACAGCTCTGACCACAGCGAGGCCAGGCGGGCCCCGCCTCCCTCCCGGGCGGCCAAACCCATGCCATTGTTAGAGGCCGAGTGGCCCCACAGGCCCGCCCTGCTCTTCCTGTTCCCTGGCGGGCTGGACCATCCGCTTCCTCTTCATTTGAAAGCAGGCTTGAGTCAGAGTTTCTGTCCCGCACAGCTCAGAGCCACCACCTACTTCCTTTCATTAGCAGAAGATCTGGAACTGTGACCCTTAAAACCAAGCTGGGGTCGGATGAAGCTGAGACACCGCGCCTGGTGACACACACACTGCTCCTGGTGACACACTCACACACACCACGCCTGGTGACACCCACACTCCTAGTGACACACACACACTCCTAGTGACACACACACCGCACCTGGTGACACACACACACTGCTCCTGTGACACACTCACCGCGCCTGGCGACACACACTCCTAGTGACACACACACACACCACGCCTGGTGACACACACACACTGCTCCTGGTGACACACTCACACACACCACGCCTGGTGACACACACTGCTCCTGTGACACACTCACCGCGCCTGGCGACACACACACTGCTCCTGGTGACACACACACATTGCTCCTGTGACACACTCACACACACCGCGCCTGGTGACACCCACACACCGCACCTGGTGACACACACACACTGCTCCTGTGACACACTCACCGTGCCTGGCGACACACACACACTGCTCCTAGTGACACACACACACACACACCACGCCTGGTGACACACACACACTGCTCCTGTGACACACACACCACGCCTGGCGACACACGCACTGCTCCTGGTGACACACTCACACCACGCCTGGTGACACACACACACTGCTCCTGTGACACACACACCACGCCTGGTGACACACACACACTGCTCCTGTGACACACACACACACCACGCCTGGTGACACACACACTGCTCCTGTGACACACTCACCGCGCCTGGTGACACACACACACTGCTCCTGTGACACACACACACACCACGCCTGGTGACACACACACTGCTCCTGTGACACACTCACCGCGCCTGGTGACACACACACTGCTCCTGTGACACACTCACCGCGCCTGGTGACACACACACTGCTCCTGTGACACACACACCACGCCTGGTGACACACACACACTGCTCCTGGTGACACACACACCGCGCCTGGTGACACACACACACTGCTCCTGTGACACACACACACCACGCCTGGTGACACACACACTGCTCCTGTGACACACTCACCGCGCCTGGTGACACACACACTGCTCCTGTGACACACTCACCGCGCCTGGTGACACACACACTGCTCCTGTGACACACACACCACGCCTGGTGACACACACACACTGCACCTGGTGACACACACACATTGCTCCTGTGACACACTCACACACACCGCGCCTGGTGACACCCACACACCGCACCTGGTGACACACACACACTGCTCCTGTGACACACTCACCGTGCCTGGCGACACACACACACTGCTCCTAGTGACACACACACACACCACGCCTGGTGACACACACACTGCTCCTGTGACACACACACCACGCCTGGTGACACACACACACTGCTCCTGGTGACACACACACCGCGCCTGGTGACACACACACACTGCTCCTGTGACACACACACACACCACGCCTGGTGACACACACACTGCTCCTGTGACACACTCACCGCGCCTGGTGACACACACACTGCTCCTGTGACACACTCACCGCGCCTGGTGACACACACACTGCTCCTGTGACACACACACCACGCCTGGTGACACACACACACTGCTCCTGGTGACACACACACCGCGCCTGGTGACACACACACACTGCTCCTGTGACACACACACACACCACGCCTGGTGACACACACACTGCTCCTGTGACACACTCACCGCGCCTGGCGACACACACACACTGCTCCTAGTGACACACACACACACCACGCCTGGTGACACACACACTGCTCCTGTGACACACTCACCGCGCCTGGCGACACACACACACTGCTCCTAGTGACACACACACACACACCACGCCTGGTGACACACACACACTGCTCCTAGTGACACACACACACACACCACGCCTGGTGACACACACACTGCTCCTGGTGACACACACACCGCGCCTGGTGACACACACACACTGCTCCTGGTGACACACACACTGCGCCTGGTGACACACACACACTGCTCCTAGTGACACACACACCACGCCTGGTGACACACACACTGCTCCTGTGACACACTCACCGCGCCTGGTGACACACACACTCCTAGTGACACACACACACACCACGCCTGGTGACACACACACTCCTAGTGACACACACACCACGCCTGGTGACACACACACTGCTCCTGTGACACACTCACCGCGCCTGGCGACACACACACACTGCTCCTAGTGACACACACACACACACCACGCCTGGTGACACACACACTGCTCCTGTGACACACTCACCGCGCCTGGCGACACACACACACTGCTCCTGGTGACACACTCACCGCGCCTGGCGACACACACACACTGCTCCTGTGACACACTCACATACCACACCTGGTGACACACTCACCTTGCCTGGCGACACACTCACCGCGCCTGGTGACACACACACACTGCTCCTAGTGACACACACACACACACACCACGCCTGGTGACACACACACTGCTCCTGTGACACACACACACCACGCCTGGTGACACACACACACTCCTAGTGACACACACACACCACGCCTGGTGACACACACACTGCTCCTGTGACACACTCACCGCGCCTGGCGACACACACACTGCTCCTGTGACACACACACACCACGCCTGGTGACACACTGCTCCTGGTGACACACTCACCACGCCTGGTGACACACACACACCGCACCTGGTGACACACTCACCTTGCCTGGCGACACACACACACCACGCCTGGTGACACACACACACTGCTCCTAGTGACACACACACACTGCTCCTAGTGACACACACACACATACCACGCCTGGTGACACACACACTGCTCCTGGTGACACACTCACCTTGCCTGGCGACACACACACACCACGCCTGGTGACACACACACACTGCTCCTAGTGACACACACACACACCATGCCTGGTGACACACACACACTGCTCCTGTGACACACACACACACCACGCCTGGTGACACACACAGCTTGCGCGGTGTGGCACACAGCACACCCGACTGCTGCTCCCTAACCCGGCGTCCCCCCCCCCCCAGCCAGCCCGGCCACTCTCAAGGGACAAAGAGCCAGGCATCTGATTAAAGCCGAACACTGCTGCTTTTGAATGTGCAGCTGTAGAACCATTCGCTGGCTGACGGGTGGTTTCTCAGGCCGGTTACCATAGTACGTCCACTATTTTGGGCGTCCCAGGGACATTGTGAATGGAGCTCACAAGCAAAGCGGGAGTCGCTCAGATGCCGCCCCGACACACTCCGGGTGTGACTGCACACACTCCGGGTGTGACTGCACACGCTCCGGGTGTGACTGCACACGCTCCGGGTGTGACTGCACACACTCCGGGTGTGACTGCACGTGCTCCAGGTGTGACTGCACATGCTCCAGGTGTGACTGCACGTGCTCCAGGTGTGACTGCACACGCTCCAGGTGTGACTGCAGGTGCTCCAGGTGTGACTGCAGGTGCTCCAGGTGTGACTGCACACGCTCCAGGTGTGACTGCACACGCTCCAGGTGTGAATGCACGTGCTCCAGGTGTGACTGCAGGTGCTCCAGGTGTGACTGCACACTCTCCAGGTGTGACTGCACACGCTCCAGGTGTGACTGCACACTCTCCAGGTGTGACTGCACACGCTCCATGTGTGACTGCACGCGCTCCAGGTGTGACTGCACACGCTCCAGGTGTGACTGCACGTGCTCCAGGTGTGACTGCACACGCTCCAGGTGTGACTGCACGTGCTCCAGGTGTGACTGCACACGCTCCATGTGTGACTGCACGCGCTCCAGGTGTGACTGCACGCGCTCCAGGTGTGACTGCAGGTGCTCCAGGTGTGACTGCAGGTGCTCCAGGTGTGACTGCACACGCTCCAGGTGTGACTGCACGCGCTCTGGGTGTGGCTGCTCACGCTTTGAGTGTGACTGCACACGCTCCAGGTGTGGCTACTCACGCTTTGAGTGTGGCTGCTCACGCTTTGAGTGTGACTGCACACACTCCAGGTGTGGCTGCTCACGCTTTGAGTGTGGCTGCACGCGCCCACGCAGCCAGCGGAAGGGAGGCTGCAGGCCCCACGCGCAGACCCCGCCACGTCTTTATTTACAGAAAGACAGTGTCTGTGCTGAAACTTACATTCTTGCCCTCGGGTCAGAAAAGGTAATTTAGTTAAAGTAACAAGAAATTGTATTGGATATTGAAGAACCTATGAATGGGTCGTGGCCATGTAGAGCTTCTCAAAACCACCACAGCCACGCGCTGACCAGGCCAGTGTCCTCCGGGACAGTCAGCTGATTCCTGGCTCCATCTCTTGCTTGGATTCAGATAATGAGGAATGGGGTGTTGTCCCTGAGTGAGGATGTGCACGCTCCCATCCCTGGGACGAGCCAATTCTCCCTAACCCCCCTCCCCCACCACCATAAAGCCAGAAAATGCTGGAGAGACCGCAGGAGGAGGAACTCAGAGCCAGCCGCCCTTGCATGCATTTCAGTAGAATGCCCGAGCTGCAGAGGGCAGACGCCCAGCCACACTGAGGTGAGCGTAACAAAACATGCTTTCGCGGGGGCCGGGAGTGGGACGGGGCGTTGGGGAGGGAGCCTCTGAAGGCTCTGCACGGCCTCAGAGCCTGCAGCCGGGCGGGGGGGGGGGGGTGCTGCGTGGGGCAGGACAGCATGCGGGGGTCATGGGAGGGTGACGGGGGTGCTGCGTGGGGCAGGACAGCATGCGGGGGTCATGGGAGGGTGACAAGGGGGTGCTGCGTGGGGCAGGACAGCATGCGGGGGTCATGGGAGGGTGACGGGGGGCGGGGCGGGTGCTGCGTGGGGCGGGTGCTGCGTGGGGTAGGACAGCATGCAGGGGTCATGGGAGGGTGACGGGGGGTGGGGGGGTGCTGCGTGGGGCAGGACAGCATGTGGGGGTCATGGGAGGGTGACGGGGGGTGCTGCGTGGGGCAGGACAGCATGCGGGGGTCATGGGAGGGTGCCCCGCCCTCTTCTGTCACCTGCTGGGGGCCAGGCACTGCCAGTGAGGGTCCTGCCCACATCACACTAGAACAGGTGACACCAGCACCCAAGACCAGTGCCTACAAAGGAGACGGGCGCACAGGATTTATCCCCGCATCCCCTACGGTGCACGCACGAGACGCAGGCCCGCTGCCGTGCCAGGAAGCCATTCCCGTGGTCCACTGAGCCTCGTCACAGCCCAGCGCGGCCGCCCGGAGGGTGCGGCAGCTGCAGCCGGCACCCCCGCGTCCTCCTCCGGCTGCGTGGCGAGTGGAGGTAGCCTGGTGTGAGAAGCGCCCGGCGCCCACATCATCACCTTCACAGCTATAGAAAAATGACATCTGAACACCCAAATACCCAAGGTCAGAAGACCATGATGACATTTTTTTTTTTTTCTTTTTTTCTTTTTGGGTCCGGTCGTGGGGCCTGAACTCTGGGCCTGGGCGCTGTCCCTCAGCTCTTCAGCTCAAGGCTAGCGCTCTACCACTTGAGCCACAGCGCCACTTCCGGCTTTTTTGTTTTTGCTTATGTGGTGCTGAGGAATCGAACCCAGGGCCTCGAGCATGCAAGGCAAGCGCTCTACCACTGAGCCACCTTCCCAGCCCCCATGATGACATTTTGAGCTACGCAGATCTCTCCACAGTGGCACGTGGAGCGGTTACGCTGCCGTCAAATGCTTCCTAAAATGAGAAATTAAAAGCATGTGATACACTAGAACACAGGAAGAAGGCGCATCTGCAGAGAGAGGCATGATAGAGAAGAACGTGTAGTGAGCTAGTGAGCGCCGGGAGACGCGGCTGCAGCACCGAGGAGGTGAAGCCCCGCTGCGCGCGGGCGTGGGGGCGGGGTCCCTGTCACCAGGCTCCTGGGCGACCTCAGCGAGCCGCTCTGACACCGCCATCCCCCTCCCCATCCGTGATCTGTGGCCAAGCCCGTAACCACAGGAAACAACCACAAAACCTCGGTGACTTACAACACAACCTCTGGCTTCGGCACCCAGGCCGGTCCTGTCAGGCTGTTCCCAGACAGAGCCTGGCAGAGCCCGAGCCACGCCCAGGCCGGCGTCGGGCTGGCACAGCTCTGCAGGCACCCTGGGCTCCTGTGTCTCTGTGCGCTGGTGCAGGAGCCCACATCCTCTCCCGTGCAGGGAGGCCGGGGCTCGGGGCACAGGGTGACGCCACGCACCGAGCCGCCATCACTGCTGTCCCTGGGGACGCCCAGAGCCACCTGTGCCCTCAGTCCATGGCCTTCCACCCTTTCCACAGCCTGGAAGCCGGCGCCTCTGCCAGGCTTCTGTTCTAGTAAGGGCGGTCCAGTGCCCAGCGCTGCCCCGGGGGCCAAGCAGAGGTGAAGAACAGGGGGATTCTGGGAGTGAGTGGCCTCCCTGAGGGGGGAGGAGACGGGAGGGAAGAGGCAAAGTCCACTTAACTAGTACAAAGCTGGAGGTGGAGCTGTGGCTCAAGTCGTGGAGTGCCAGCCGTGAGCAAAAAAGCCAAAGGAAGCCGCTGCCGGTGGCTCACGCCTGTCATCCTAGCCACTCAGGAGGCTGAGATCTGAGGATCACGGTTCAAAGCCAGCCTGGCAGGAAAGTCCGTGAGACTCTGATCTCCAATAAACCACCAGAAAACCAGAAGTGGTGCTGTGGCTCAAGCGTAGAGTGCTTGCTTTGAGCTGAAGAGCTGAGGGACAGCACCCAGGCCCAGAGTTCAGGCCCTATGACTAACCAAAAAAAAAAAAAAGTCAAAGGAGAGCATGAAACTGAGCCCTGGTATACACCCACCCACCCACACACACACACACACACCAGCTGTGCCTCTCCAGAAGGAAGGTTAAGGAGGACTTGGGTCCCCATGTGGCCTTGGTCCACTGGAGGAGGCCTGTTCTGTCAGCATTCCCAACCTCCGTTCAGGTGGCTGCTGGTGTCTCGGGGGCCACAAGCCACCCATGAGCCGGAACCCAGATTCAGAAACAACCAAGAATCTTCAAACACGTCCCGAGGACGGGGCCGGCTCAGCTCTGGGTGTCTCCGGCATCCCCTGGGAGTCCAGGGTGGAGGCGAGGTCTGGGCCCTGGATTCCACCCCGCCCCCGCTGGCCGGCCTGGAGAGCCGGGCTCCTCTGTCACAGCACTGCCTGGTGTAGGGCGCCGGCTTCAGTACGGTGGCCCCACAGCAGAACAAGGCCCCGGGGCCCCTCGCGGGCTGGCACCCGGGCATGACACCACGTGGTCGGGGTTCGTTCCCTGGGGACAACAATGTCTGTGCTTTCCCTCAGTGTTCTGTGGCCCAGGTCCAGGAACAGATTAAGCAAGAGCATAGCTGCGCCTGTCCAGCAGACTGCGAAGAGCTCACGCTTCACCACCCCGGGGACGCCCGCCCCCTGGGGACCGCGGGCACGGGGGGGGGGGGGACCGCGGGCACGGGGGGGACCGCGGGCACAGGGGGGGAGACCGCGGGCACGGGGGGGCACCGCGGGCACAGGGGGGGACCGCGGGCACAGGGGGGGCACTGCGGGCACAGGGGGGGACCGCGGGCACGGGGGGGGACCGCAGGCACGGGGGGGGGACCGCGGGCACGGGGGGGGGGGACCGCGGGCACGGGGCGGGGGGGGGGACCGCGGGACCGGGGCGGGGGGGGGGGGGAACCGCGGGCACAGGGGGCGGGGGGACCGCGGGCACGGGGCGGGGGGGGGGGGACCGCGGGCACGGGGGGGAACCGCGGGCACGGGGGGGGGGACCGCGGGCACGGGGGGGGGGAACCGCGGGCACGGGGGGGTGGGACCGCGGGCACGGGGCGGGGGGGGGACCGCGGGCACGGGGCGGGGGGGGGGACCGCGGGCACGGGGGGTGGACCGCGGGCACGGGGCGGGAGGGGGGACCGCGGGCACGGGGGGGGGGACCGCGGGCACGGGGCGGGGGGGGGGGTCCGCGGGCACGGGGGGGGACCGCGGGCACGGGGGGGGGGACCGCGGGCACAGGGGGCGGGGGGGGACCGCGGGCACGGGGGGGGACCGCAGGCACGGGAGGGGGACCGCAGGCACGGGGGGGGGGGGACCGCGGGCACGGGGGGGGGACCGCGGGCACGGGGCAGGGGGGGGGACCGCAGGCACGGGGGGGGGACCGCGGGCACGGGGGGGGGACCGCGGGCACGGGGGGGGGACCGCGGGCACGGGGGGGGACCGCGGGCACGGGGGGGGGACCGCGGGCACGGGGGGGGACCGCGGGCACAGGGGGGGGGGACCGCGGGCACGGGGGGTACCGCGGGCACGGGGGGGACCGCGGGCACGGGGGTACCGCGGGCACGGGGGGGGGGACCGTGGGCACGGGGGGGGACCGCGGGCACGGGGGGGGGACCACGGGCACGGGGGGGGACCGCGGGCACGGGGGGGACCGCGGGCACGGGGGGGGACCGCGGGCACAGGGGGGGGGGACCGCGGGCACGGGGGGGGGACCGCGGGCACGGGGGGCCTTGTGCAGCCCAGAGGTCAGGAGGGGGAGAGCGGCAGGCGCGCAGACAGTGGCAGCGTGGCATCGGTCCCTCAAGCGACTTCGCAACTGTCCAGCGCGGTCCCCACCTCTGTGCATCGGCCTGGGGGAGGGAGGAGAGAGGAGAAGCAGGTGGGGGGGAGGCTGAGGGCTGCGCGTAACTCACATCCCCGCCTGACTCCAAAGTCAGTGCCCTTTAAGTTGAAGGGGGAAACACGAACAGGAAAATAGCATCCTTAACGCCATGGACCTGGATTTTCTAAATCCCAAAACTGCACAACTAGACCAAGGTCTATAGATTCCCACCTGCAAAATCACCTGCCCTGTGACCCCCAGACGAGGCGTGTGACACCACCTGCCCTGTGACCCCCAGACGAGGCGTGTGACACCACCTGCCCTGTGACCCCCAGACGAGGCGTGTGACACCACCTGCCCTGTGACCCCCAGACGAGGCGTGTGACACCACCTGCCCTGTGACCCCCAGACGAGGCGTGTGACACCACCTGCCCTGTGACCCCCAGACGAGGCGTGTGACACCACCTGGTCCTGTGACCCCCAGACGAGGCGTGTGACACCACCTGGTCCCCTGTGACCCCCAGACGAGGCGTGTGACACCACCTGCCCTGTGACCCCCAGACGAGGCGTGTGACACCACCTGGTCCCCTGTGACCCCCAGACGAGGCGTGTGACACCACCTGGTCCCCTGTGACCCCCAGACGAGGCGTGTGACACCACCTGCCCTGTGACCCCCAGACGAGGCGTGTGACACCACCTGGTCCCCTGTGACCCCCAGACGAGGCGTGTGACACCACCTGGTCCTGTGACCCCCAGACGAGGCGTGTGACACCACCTGGTCCCCGGTGGCCCTCAGGCTGATGGAGAGGCGTAGGACAGGCGTGTAAGACATAAGATGGTAAATAATACTGACTCCCTCCGAGCTTGTGACCCAGGCCTCGTGAAGAGTCCTTTATCCAACCCTTGAGCTTATTACCACGGCAGTCCTCTACAGATAGAAAATTGTCTTCTTTGTGCTTATTGTAGAGTTTGTCTTCATCAGAAGCACCGGGGCCTGGGACCTGTGGGCATCCCTGGCTCCTGCCCCGGAGGCTCGGAGCACGGATAGGGAGCACGCCTCCTTTGGAGGAAGTGGGTCCCTGGGGACGCCCCGTCCCCTGCCCCTTCCCGTCTTTCTCTCTACTTCCCAGCATGCTCCACCACGCCCTTCCAGAAAGACGTTCCACCTGCGCAGACCCCAGCTCACCATGGCTGAACCCCATGGACCCGGGAGCCACAGGAATGTCTTCCTCCCTCCAGTCCTGTCCAGCATCTTGTTGCCGGAAACTGGCAGCACAGCCTTCCTTCACACATTTGCTCTGAACAAAGGCATGATCTTGGGACAAAACATCATAACGGGCTGGCACAGAGCTCACCGATGCCTTCCTTCTTATGCGGGTGTGTTTTATTTCCCAGACAGGTATGCTGGGGCACACCTGCAATCCTGTCCCTAGGAGGGCAGAAGGCCCCACGTGTCCCTCCCTGAGCGGCCTGCAGTGTGGGGACAGACCCAAAGCTCCAGGTAGACTCCCCAGGCAGAAGCGGGGAGGGGAAATGTCCCCTTCCATGACTCCGGCCCCCGAGGCCAGGCGCCCGCCGAGAGAGGGGCGCATGTGACGGGAAGCTTCCTGGTGTGCGGGACTCCATGGGGGGTGAAGGCCCAGAGCAGTCAGGCCTGTGTGGGGTGTTGGGTGGCCCCGGGGTAACCAGCCGTTCCGGGCCGTTCCGGGTGCTCCTCTGAGGAGCACGGGGAGGCTCCCCACGGGGAGCTGGGAGCTGCGTCGGGGAGAAGGTCCGAAGGGCTTCGGAGGGTGCTCGGCCTCCTGTGGTGATGACACTCCGGGCGGGAGCCGAGGGGCCGAGAGCACCGCGCTCTGTCCCTCGCAGAGGCGCGCGCCCCGCTGCCCTGGCTGGGCCCGTGTCTGAAGAAGGACCCCGTGCTGTCCCCTCGGACCGGTGGTCAGCACACTGAGCGTCTGGCGCAGACCCACGGTGCTGCGGCGCCTTTCAGAGGAGGCCGGGGGGACACCGGGTGCCCCTCCGCCCCCACCGCCCCCCACGCTCTCCCCACCCGCTCTGTCCCCAGCGCAGCCTGCGCGGGAGCTTCCCGCGGGCCCGTGTTCCTCCGTGCGCCCTCCGTGTCCCCAGCGCCACGCGGGCTGTGCACAGCGCAGCCCCAGTAGACCTCGGTCCCGGGACCCGGCCACGGCCCGTGGACGCTGTGCCCTCGCCCACCTCCCTGGCCCGCACTTCCCTGCTGGTTTGGTTGGCTCAGATGCTCCGGCATGCGTTTTCAGTTACTGTTATCATTAGTGTTGGTTGTATTAATTTCCGGAGCTGCTACTTTTCTGACAAGTTTAAAATTTAATGATGACTCTAAGAGCCCAAGTCCAGCGCTTCCTCCGCTTCCGCTGGGCCCGCCCGCCCGCCCCGCCCCGCCCCGCCCCGCCCCGCCCCGTCCGCCCGCCCCGCCCCGCCCCGCCCCGCCCCGCCCGCCCCGCCCCGCCCCGCCACGCCCCGCCCCGCCCCCCGCCACGCCCCGCCCCCGCCCCACCCCGCCCCGCCCCGCCCCGCCCCGCCCCGCCCGCCCCGCCCCGCCCCGACCCGCCACGCCCCCCGCCACGCCCCGCCCCCGCCCCGCCCCGCCCGCCACGCCCCGCCCCCGCCCCGCCCCGCCCGCCACGCCCCGCCCCGACCCGCCACGCCACGCCACGCCACGCCTGCCCCGCCCCGCCCGCCCCGCCCCGCCCCGCCACGCCCCGCCACGCCACGCCCCCCGCCCCGCCCCGCCACGCCCCTCCCCGCCCGCCCCGCCCCGCCCCGCCCCGCCACGCCACGCCCCCCGCCCCCGCCACGCCACGCCCCCCGCCACGCCACGCCACGCCACGCCCCCCGCCACGCCACGCCACGCCATGCCCCCCGCCACGCCACGCCCCCCGCCCCCCCCCGCCCCGCCCCCCCCGCCACGCCACGCCCCGCCCCCGCCCCCCGCCACGCCACGCCACGCCCCCCGCCACGCCCCGCCACGCCCGCCCGCCCCGCCACGCCCGCCCCGCCACGCCACGCCCCGCCCCCGCCACGCCCCGCCCCCCGCCACGCCACGCCACGCCCCCCCCGCCCCGCCCCGCCCCGCCACGCCACGCCCTGTCACGCCCCCCGCCACGCCACGCCACGCCCCACGCCACGCCACGCCACGCCCCCCGCCACGCCACGCCACGCCACGCCACACCCCACCCCCGCCACGCCACGCCACGCCCCGCCCCGCCACGCCCCGCCACGCCCTGTCACGCCCCCCGCCACGCCCCGCCCCGCCACGCCCCGCCCCGCCACGCCACGCCCTGTCACGCCCCCCGCCCCGCCCCGCCCCCCGCCCCGCCCCACCCCGCCCCGCCCCGCCCCCCGCCCCGCCCCACCCCGCCCCGCCACGCCCCCCCGCCACGCCACGCCACGCCACGCCACGCCCCACCCCCGCCCCGCCACGCCACGCCACGCCACGCCCCCCGCCACGCCACGCCACGCCACGCCCTGTCACGCCCCCCCGCCACGCCCCGCCCTGCCACGCCCCGCCCCGCCACGCCACGCCCTGTCACGCCCCCCGCCCCGCCCCGCCCCCCGCCCCGCCCCACCCCGCCCCGCCACGCCCCCCCCGCCACGCCACGCCACGCCACGCCACGCCCCACCCCCGCCCCGCCACGCCACGCCACGCCACGCCCCCCGCCACGCCACGCCACGCCACGCCCCCCGCCCCCCACTGGCACCCGGGCACCAGGGACGCAGGGTAAGACGGGGAACAGATAGCGTTGCCGACTCTTTTAGAATCCACAGAAAGAAGCCCCGATGAGAGAAGGCTCCAGAGAAGGCCAGCTCTCTGCTCAGCTTTCTCCACTCAGGGCGGGGGCTCTTCTGCCACACCTCCACTTCCGGCTTCTTTGCCGGTTCACTGGCTGAGCCCGCCTCTTCTGCTCAGCCGTTCCTGGCTCTCAGCCCCTGAGCGGCTGGGATGACAGGCATGAGCCGCCAGGGCCCAGCTTGCGGCTTCTCCACCGGTCAGCTGTGGCCCGGGACACTCTGGTGTCTTTGGAGCTTCTGTCCCGCCAGCCAGCCTCCTGTCCCGTCCCACTGCCGGACCCTTCCCTAAGGAGCTGCTCCGTGCTCCTTGAGCGGACTCTGCCCCCAGCAGTAAGGACCACCTGCGGCTCTGCGGTAAGGTCCGGCTTGCCCAGGCCCGGCCCAGTCTGAGGAGCGGGTGGGGGCGCCGGGCTGGACGCCTGGTCGGCAGCCCTTGCAGCACCCGCGGCCTCACTCTCCGGAAAGGGAAGTCGCAGGGCCGCTTGTAGGTGTTTCCAGAACAAAACCAAGGGTTAGGAAGGCACGCTCAAGCTGAGCAGAGAAGGCAGAGCAGCTGTGGTTTGAGCCGAGGCTCAGGGCCCCGCGTAAACCGGCCAGCCCAGCCCCGTTTCAATTCCGTGGAGAGAGTGAGTCGGGGGTCAACCTTGTGCTAGAAAGTTCGTTCTTTACGTGAAGTTAAATGTGACCGGATATTCTGCCTCGCTTCATTTTGCTTTGTTGTAAAAATCCACCCATCTTGCCCTGGATCCATCTGAACTTAAAGCCGGCAGTCCCCGGAAGGCGCCGGGCTTGTGCTCAGGGGCGGCTTCAGGAAGGAGTGAGCAGAGAAGAGAAGGGAACCCAGACATCCACCGGCACCACCCGCAGAGGACAACGGCACAGCGCTGCCCGAGGGGCGCACACTGCCGCGCCCGGCGCAGCGCTGCCCGAGGGGCGCACACTGCCGGCACCTGGCACAGCGCTGCCCGAGGGGCGCACACTGCCGCGCCCGGCGCAGCGCTGCCCGAGGGGCGCACACTGCCCAGCCCTGCACAGCGCTGCCCGAGGGGCGCACACTGCCCAGCCCGGCACAGCGCTGCCCGAGGGGCGCACACTGCCGGCACCTGGCACAGCGCTGCCCGAGGGGCGCACACTGCCGCGCCCGGCACAGCGTTGCCCGAGGGGCGCACACTGCCGCGCCCGGCGCAGCGCTGCCCGAGGGGCGCACACTGCCGCGCACGGCACAGCGCTGCCCGAGGGGCGCACACTGCCGGCACCTGGCACAGCGCTGCCCGAGGGGCGCACACTGCCGCGCACGGCACAGCGCTGCCCGAGGGGCGCACACTGCCCAGCCCTGCACAGCGCTGCCCGAGGGGCGCACACTGCCCAGCCCTGCACAGCGCTGCCCGAGGGGCGCACGCTGCCCAGCCCTGCACAGCGCTGCCCGAGGGGCGCACACTGCCGCGCCCGGCACAGCGCTGCCCGAGGGGCGCACACTGCCCAGCCCGGCACAGCGCTGCCCGAGGGGCGCACACTGCCCAGCCCGGCACAGCGCTGCCCGAGGGGCGCACACTGCCCAGCCCGGCACAGCGCTGCCCGAGGGGCGCACACTGCCCAGCCCGGCACAGCGCTGCCCGAGGGGCGCACACTGCCCAGCCCGGCACAGCGCTGCCCGAGGGGCGCACACTGCCCAGCCCTGCACAGCGCTGCCCGAGGGGCGCACACTGCCGCGCCCGGCACAGCGCTGCCCGAGGGGCGCACACTGCCGCGCCCGGCACAGCGCTGCCCGAGGGGCGCACACTGCCCAGCCCGGCACAGCGCTGCCCGAGGGGCGCACACTGCCCAGCCCGGCACAGCGCTGCCCGAGGGGCGCACACTGCCCAGCCCGGCACAGCGCTGCCCGAGGGGCGCACACTGCCCAGCCCGGCACAGCGCTGCCCGAGGGGCGCACACTGCCCAGCCCGGCACAGCGCTGCCCGAGGGGCGCACACTGCCCAGCCCTGCACAGCGCTGCCCGAGGGGCGCACACTGCCGCGCCCGGCACAGCGCTGCCCGAGGGGCGCACACTGCCGCGCCCGGCACAGCGCTGCCCGAGGGGCGCACACTGCCGCGCCCGGCACAGCGCTGCCCGAGGGGCGCACACTGCCGGCACCTGGCACAGCGCTGCCCGAGGGGCGCACACTGCCGCGCACGGCACAGCGCTGCCCGAGGGGCGCACACTGCCGCGCCCGGCACAGCGCTGCCCGAGGGGCGCACACTGCCGGCACCTGGCACAGCGCTGCCCGAGGGGCGCACACTGCCGCGCACGGCACAGCGCTGCCCGAGGGGCGCACACTGCCGGCACCTTCTCAGAGACGTCCAGGCTTTAAAAGCCAGAGCCAGAGCCAGGCACGGTGGCGCAAGTCTGTAATCTCAGCTACAGGCCAAGAGCGTCCACATCTTCGGACTGGCTGGAGAAGAAATGGCACAATCCCCTTCCAGAGGTCTCCTTCACTGGGCAGGGAGAGCAAAGTCAGTGGGGCAGAGGTCAGGGGTGGGAGCCGGGGAGGTGGGAGATGAGAGGTGGAATCTTACCATGAGTTTCAGGAAAGTGGCTTCTCTGGTTTTTTCTCTGCATCGGTTGCCAGAGGGTAGGGTCCTGGGCTCACAGGTCTCTTTTACCGCCGCAGGACGGGGCTGGGGAGAGGAGGTGATTCTGCAGGCCCGCAGCAAAGGCAGTTCTGGCATTTTCCAGACCATGACTGGTGTCCATTTCCAGCACTGGGGAGATGTGGCGCTGTACACCTGTAATCTTAGCACTCCGGGGACAGAGGTGGGAAGGACATGAATTGTAGGCCAGGCTACACAGCGTTCCAGGTCCATCTGAACTGTCTGACAAGACCCTGTCTGCCTTCTGCCTCAAAAATATGTGTATACACACATATGTGTATATCTCTGTGTGTATGTATTCATTTCATTTGCATCAGAAAAGAAACCTCTGTTTTACGTATAATACCTATTAAACAGAAGTGTCACTGTGGCTCAAGTGGTAGAGCGCTCGCCTTGAGCTGAAGAGCTCAGGGACAGCACCCAGGCCCAAAGTTCAAGGCTCACGACCGACAAAAAGAAAAATAATACCTATTAAACATTGAATTCATAATTCCAAAACTTCCAACAAAGAAAAAAAAAAAGCTCCAAGTTCTGATGGCTTTACTGATGAATTCCACCAAATATTTTAAATTGGAATAATGCCAAACTTACAGCCATTTTTATTTATTAATTTATTTTGGGGGGGGTCCAGTCATGGGGCCTGAAATCTGGGCCTGGGCGCTGTCCCTCAGCTCTACAGCCCAAGGCTAGCGCTCTACCACTTGAGCCACAGCTCCACTTCTGGCTTTTTTTTCTTTTTGCTTATGTGGTGCTGGGGAATCGAACCCAGGGCCTCAGGTATGCAAGGCAAGCGCTCTACCACTGAGCCACCTTCCCAGCCCCTACAGCCACTTTTAGTACAGAAAAAGATGTAACACTTTCCAACTTGATTTATGAGGCCTACAAAGCCATCAAACTAAACACTGGGAAAGATATTACAAAAACAAAAAGAACAAGCCAGTCTGTCATTCAAACTTAGACACAAGGGAGAAAAAGGAAAAGAGGAAGGGAGGGAGGGGAGGAAGAAAAAAAAGAGAAAGAGAAGAAAGGAAGGAAAAAAGGGAGCAAAGAAGGTGAAAAAAGAGGAAAGAAAGAAAAATAGACAACTATTTTGACACAATGAGATGCTCGCCTGCAGAAAACATGTTTGGGTAAAAGCACTTTGCCGTGGGTTCAGCTGCAACTGGGTACTAGAGTCTTAATATCAAATGAGGACCCAAGGCCGCAATACCAGCCTTGCTGTTGGGGGGGGCGGGGGGGGAGTGCTCCGGCCCCACCCTACCAAGTGCAAACACAGCACTGGCCGACAACCTCCAGGGCCTGGGACCCCGAAAAGCCCGCACTGCCTCCGCGTTCTTTCTCCATCTCTCCAAAAGCAGGTGGATGGGACACAGCTCCTCTCTACGTTCCGGTGACTGCCCAGAGCAGATTCAACCACCGGAGTCTGCCTGCCCCCAGACAAAACGCAGAGTGAAAATCCGGGGTGATTGACAGAGCAAATTGGATCCCCACTTGCCAATCGGCTTCTCATTTGCAAATATATTAGTAAGAAGCTGCCACAGGCTACTTTGATCTACCCAACTCCCCATCCTCACAAACAGGGCCTGCAATCATCTTACAACAATAGCGGCTGCCTCGGCCCCTTCCTCCCCTGAGCACTGACCGGATTTCACCTACTTCAAAGGGAGAAAATAAAACCAGGCTGAGGAAACAATGTGTTTCAGCCCGGCCCTTCCCAGCTGTAACAAGACAGGACAACAGCGAAAACCCAAATGCTCTTTTTTTTTTTTTTTTTAAAGACAGATATGGTTTTTCTGAGGCTAAATCCTTGCTAGGGAGGATAAGAAAACATTCTCCACACTGTTAGAAGTCCTTGGTGTCTAGATAATATTGTTAAGATAATTCCATGAAGTGGTTTGTGTGTGTGTGTGTGTGTGTGTGTGTATGTGTGTGTGTGTGTGTGTGTTGGTAGTTTTGTTTTGTGTGCAGATAGTGAGGCTTGAACTCAGGACCTCAGGCTCTGCTTAGCTTTACCACTTGACCCACATCTCCATGTCCAGATATTTTTGCTGGTTAATTGGAGATAAGCATCTCTCATACTTGTCTGTCCATGCTTGCTTCCAACTTTGACCCTCAGATCTGAACCTCCTGAACAGCTAGGATGACAAGCATGCACCACCAGCACGATCTGAAGGGTTGTTTGCTTTTTTGTTTGTTCTACCCAGTCCTGGTCCTGAACTCAGGGGGCACTGTCCTTGAGTTTCTTCCGCTCAAGGCTGGCACTCTACCACTTGAGCCACAGCGCCACTTCCAGCTTTTTCTGTGTATGTGGTACTGAGGAACTGAATCCAGAGCCTCATGCATGCAAGGCAAGCGCTCTACCACTGAGCCACCTTCCCAGCCACAATATGTGTTTTAAGTAGTAATCAACTGTAAGTCAAGGTAGAAAGCTTGAAATAGAGTTGCGCTGTGATGTTTAGACTCAGACATCCAAGAATCTCAGTGTCTTCGCAGGCCTGGCAGCAGCAAGCTAGACCGAGCTCCACGGCTACTGAGCAGGTGGAAGAGGGCAGCGGCAGGGTATGGAAGGGGGGAGGGGGGGATGGGTGGGGGGGACTGTGAGAAGCAGTCGGGCCTTTCTTCCCATTCCTATCTTCCGTTCACTCCCCCTTTCTCATAAAATAGGTCATTAAGTGCACTCACTGGTAAGCAACCACCTGCTCTATCAGAGGCCCTGTGAACTCCAGAGAGAGCTGTCACTCAGAGGCGACAGAACAGGACAAGCCGGGACAGGCTGTGTCCTGCCGCCCTGAGCTGCCCTGCTGCGGGGTCCTGACACAGCCGGTCCCTCCTTTGATCTTGAGAACCATTTGTGACTGTGGAGGAATCTCTTCAAAGGTTTGGGAAGCCAGGCCTCAAGATGGTGTGAAAGTCCTCAGGATGTGCTCTGCGGAAAACTCCAGGTTATCTCCACGGGCCTTCTGCTCCTTCTTCCTCCGAGGCTGGAGATTGCAGAGGCTGGCATTGTGTTGTAGTACACCCCCCCCATCTCCCCAGGGTGGGGTGGAGGGTTTCAGCTAACCACTGTCCCAGAAGCTCGCATGAGGACCTGTCCAGCTGCAGCTTGCCGCTATACTCAGTAAGCTAGGACAGAAGGGAACACATTCAAGAATGTCTGCAAGATGGTCTGGGAAGGTGGCTCAGTGGTGGAGTGCTCACCTAGCATGCATGAAGCCCTGGGTTCAATTCCTCAGTACCACATACACAGAAAAAGCCGGAAGTGGTGCTGTGGCTCACAGTGCCCAGGCCCTGAGTTCAAGTCCCAGGACTATCCCCTCCTTCCCACAAAAAAGAATGTCTACAAGAGAGCTGGGCATAGGTGCTCACACCTGCAATCTTAGCTACTCAGGAAGTTGAGATCTGAGGATTGCTTTTTGGAGCCAGTTTGGGCAGGAAAGCCCATGAGACTCATCTCCAATTAAACACTAAAGCACCAGAAGTGGAGCTGTGCCTCAAGTTATAGAGGGTCATACTTGAGCAAAAAGCCAAATTAGAGCCTGAGGTCTGAGTTCAAGTCTCCCACCCCCAGGATATCTACAAGAGCCCTACAACCCCATCAAGATGGACAGCGGCTGGGCAGACAAGCCGCTCCCCCCTTACCAGAGCTTTCTACCTCCTACTGGAAGTCCTCAGGCAGTGAAAAAAGGAAAAAAAAGTGTGAAGATTAGGAAGAAAGAGATTAAACTGCTTTTGCCCACAAACCATCAGACTATCTGAAAGCACTGACAAATGAACCTGGAACTACTACATGATAACATCTATAAGCCTATCTACCAGTTTACATACACAACTGCAACAGTGAACACTTGGGACTTGAAGTTTGAAATGTATTTCCATGTATATTAAACACACACACATACACACACACACACACACACACACACACACACACACACACACACACACACACACACACACACACACACACACACACAAAGAGCTGTGTGAGGAAAACTACAAAACCCCCAGGAGATAAATCAAAGGGGACTCAAAGTTCCAAGTCCATGAGTAGGAAAAGTCAATATTGTCAAGATGTCATTTCTTCCCAACTTCATATACACAGTCAGTGCAATGCTAATCAAGTTCCCAGAAAGTTAGGTTGTGGATATCAAGTAATGAATCATAAAGTGTGTATGGAGAGCCACAAGACCTTGAATAGCCACCACAATATTGAAAAACATAAAGAACAGAATTGTAGGAACGCCATTATCCAGTCTCAACACTTTCCATAAAGATACAGCCATCAAGAGGATGTGGTGCAAAATCATTGGAACAGAAGAGAAAACCCAGAAATAGACCACAGCAATAGCTGACTGATGTCTGGCAAAGGAGCACAGGTCACAGATCCCCTGACCCCATACCAGCCCACTGGGCCCAGTACAGTCCCCCTGACCCCACCTCACCTGACCCCACCACCTCACCTGACCCCCCACCATTTAACCTAACCCCCTCATCATCTCACCTGACCCCCACCTCACCTGACCCCCCACCTCACCTGACCCCCCACCTCACCTGACCCCCCACCTCACCTGACCCCCCACCTCACCTGACCCCCCTCCTCACCTGACCCCCACCTCACCTGACCCCCCCACCACCTCACCTGACCCCACCACACCTGACCCCCCCACCACCTCACCTGACCCCACCACACCTGACCCCCCTCCTCACCTGACCCCACCTCACCTGACCCCCACCTCACCTGACCCCCCCACCATCTCACCTGACCCCCCACCATTTAACCTAACCCCCTCATCATCTCACCTGACCCCCACCTCACCTGACCCCCCACCTCACCTGACCCCCCACCTCACCTGACCCCCCACCTCACCTGACCCCCACCTCACCTGACCCCACCACCTCACCTGACCCCACCTCACCTGACCCCACCACCTCACCTGACCCCACCTCACCTGACCCCCCACCTCACCTGACCCCCCACCTCACCTGACCCCACCTCACCTGACCCCCCACCTCACCTGACCCCCCACCTCACCTGACCCCACCTCACCTGACCCCACCTCACCTGACCCCCCACCTCACCTGACCCCCCACCTCACCTGACCCCACCTCACCTGACCCCCCACCTCACCTGACCCCCCCACCATCTCACCTGACCCCACCACACCTGACCCCCACCTCACCTGACCCCACCACACCTGACCCCCACCTCACCTGACCCCACCTCACCTGACCCCACCTCACCTGACCCCCCCACCATCTCACCTGACCCCACCACACCTGACCCCCACCTCACCTGACCCCACCACACCTGACCCCCACCTCACCTGACCCCCCCACCATCTCACCTGACCCCACCACACCTGACCCCCACCTCACCTGACCCCACCTCACCTGACCCCCACCTCACCTGACCCCCCCACCATCTCACCTGACCCCACCACACCTGACCCCACCACCTCACCTGACCCCCCCACCATCTCACCTGACCCCCCACCTCACCTGACCCCTCCACCTCACCTGACCCCTCCTCACCTGACCCCACCTCACCTGACCCCACCTCACCTGACCCCACCTCACCTGACCCCACCACACCTGACCCCACCACCTCACCTGACCCCCCCACCATCTCACCTGACCCCACCTCACCTGACCCCCCACCTCACCTGACCCCCACCACCTCACCTGACCCCACCTCACCTGACCCCACCTCACCTGACCCCCCACCTCACCTGACCCCCCACCACCTCACCTGACCCCCACCACCTCACCTGACCCCCACCACCTCACCTGACCCCACCTCACCTGACCCCCACCTCACCTGACCCCACCACCTCACCTGACCCCACCTCACCTGACCCCACCTCACCTGACCCCCCACCTCACCTGACCCCCCACCACCTCACCTGACCCCCACCACCTCACCTGACCCCCACCACCTCACCTGACCCCCCACCTCACCTGACCCCCCACCACCTCACCTGACCCCCCACCTCACCTGACCCCACCACCTCACCTGACCCCACCTCACCTGACCCCCACCTCACCTGACCCCACCACCTCACCTGACCCCACCTCACCTGACCCCACCTCACCTGACCCCACCTCACCTGACCCCCACCTCACCTGACCCCCCACCTCACCTGACCCCCCACCTCACCTGACCCCACCACACCTGACCCCCACCTCACCTGACCCCCCACCTCACCTGACCCCCCACCTCACCTGACCCCCCACCTCACCTGACCCCACCACACCTGACCCCCCACCTCACCTGACCCCCCACCTCACCTGACCCCCCCACCATCTCACCTGACCCCACCACACCTGACCCCCACCTCACCTGACCCCACCT
Source organism: Dipodomys spectabilis (assembly GCF_019054845.1). NCBI lineage: Eukaryota > Metazoa > Chordata > Mammalia > Rodentia > Heteromyidae > Dipodomys > Dipodomys spectabilis. Next base: position 18,159 of record NW_024870803.1, on the reverse strand, counting down.
CACCTGACCCCCACCTCACCTGACCCCCCACCTCACCTGACCCCCACCTCACCTGACCCCACCTCACCTGACCCCCCACCTCACCTGACCCCACCACGTCGCCTGGTCTGCTGTCATCTCTCCCACCTTGGTGACCTTGGTGGCAGTTCCCATGGGAGGACACAGCCCCGTGCTGGCAGGACCCTCTCCTCAGCAGGCCCTTGTGTCTTCTGACTCAGCTGGGAAGGTGTGTGTGTGAACCTTGCGGTCCAGGAGGCTTTGACCCGGAGCCGGGACATTCTTCTAAAGGAAGGTGAGTTCCGGGACCAGCACCTCCCAACGCTCCCCGGGGGCTCCCAGCCCTCTTTCCCACAGTGTTAGGACAGGAGTGGGTTTTCTGGCTAGATGCTTCATTGTCATCTGAGGCCCAGATCCCTCCCTAGGAGGCTGACAGCCAGCCTGCTGTCTTCTCTTTCTTTTTGAACTCAGCTGTGTGCTGGACTGGGGCTGGTCATTGTACAACGTCCCTCCGGGAATGTGCCATCACGCTGGGGGAAAGGACTACTTAAACCGACTCACAGCCACACCCCTCAGCCACAACAAAACCAGACCTCTGCGCCCGCCCGCTGCTCCCGGCATTTGCAAAGCCCTGACGGCTGAGTGACAGCTTCGCAGAGCTGCTTCCCAGCGGCCTGGGGCATGCAGGCTGCCCTCCGCAGGCTTCCTCTCCTGCCCACGCCCGCAGCCCAGGCAGTGCCCACCTCCCAGCCATGGGCCCAGCCCAGCTCAGCCTGGAGCTATGGAAGATTACAGTCCTCTCTCTGAGGCTTGATCTACACAGCGGCTTTAGACGTCTGGCCCCAGGCCAGAAAGCCTGGCCAGGGCAGAGTGATGCTGCCATCCCATCCTGCATCTGGACCCCATAGGACAGGTCAGTAGGATCAGCACGCCGCCCTGGGCAGGATGGAGGAGGGTCTGATGCCCGGCATGGTGTCATCGAGAGGCCATGCTGGCAAACATGGTGTCCTCATTCCACAACAAGGAAAATATAGCCCGCAGAGTGGACCTGAGTCTCGCGGATCACTGCGGAGCGGAGAGGGAGAGGGCACAGGACACCTGACCTTCCGCGGCATCCGCCCGGCGGCCGGCCCGCCCCACGGCCGCGCACGCGGTCTGTGTGAAGGAACACCCATCTTAAAGCACTTGGAAACCCCCACAGGGGCCTGCCAGCTGACCCCCAACCCCTTCGAACTTTCTGCCCTCTCTGTTTGTGCAGCCTGGCCCGTCACGTGACCCCCGCCTTGCGCAACCCTGACCTCAGGTCTGTAGAGCCCCCCGGGCCCAGTGCTCACTGCAAAGGAAACTTCCGGAAGGCCGGGCCCATCACACATTCTCCTGCTCTGCAAGTCCTCTCCAAGGCTGAGGGCTAACTCCCAAACTCCTATCTGCTTATTAAGAGCGAAGCTCATTTGGACACACATTTTTCTTGTCTGAAAGAGGCCATTCATGACAGAACTGAAGGCACCAAATATGAGCAAGTGAAAGAGGAAATGGCCGTGAACCAGGGGTGTCTGCATTCCTGTAATCCCAGCCCTCCAGATGTGTGCATTCAAGACCAGCCTGGTCTACAAGGTGAGACTCAGTCTCAACTAAAACAACTGAAAGATTAAAAATTAGAGTTACATTTTATAATTGCTAATTGCTGATTTTGCTTTTGTAAACTTGCTTGCACTAGCACTAACCCCCCCCCCCCCCCCTTTCTGGAAATAAGGAATTGAGTAAAAAGTTTCGGAGTCCAGATGCCGGCCCTGGGACAAGGTCTGTGGTCATAGATAAAGAACAAACAAGTAAATTCCCCAAGTGGCCAAATGGGACCCAAGAATGGGACCCAAGATAAGGACCCAAGATAAGGAACACCTGGCAAGTCCAGCAAACTAGGCCAAATGTTAATCAATCACAAGCCTGTTACTATGTGAACTCCCCTCCAGGGTGACTGCTCCCCCTAGACTTGCCCTGAACCAACTGTTTTACAAAGAGTGTTATAAACTTCCCCACGTAGTAAAAACGATTGCTGGAGCACATAGTGACTTTTAAACGGGCCAATCCCAGGGACACTTGGTGTTATATGCTAATCTTGTGGGGTTTGCCTTTAAGAATGCCTGTAACCGCCCTTGCCGAGGCAGAGAGACCGTTTGCCCAAACGCTGAATAAACTCCTCTTGCTTGTTGCATCTACTGGTTTGGAGTCTTGGTTTCTGGGGCACCCTCCCATAGACAAAAGTATCCCAGGAGTCTGGGGTCTTTCACAACAACAACAACAACAGTCCTAGTAAATAAACATGCCGTGCAGGGCAGCCTGAACACTGGAAGAACATGGAAGTTGAAGTGAGGACTGCGTAGCTCCAAGGTCAGGTGGTCAGGACCCGGGCAGTCCTCCGAGACCCAGGGAGGGGCAGGCTGTTCCAGGAGGGGTGTACCAATGTCCAGGAGAGGCCCATGGCCCGGGCACCTGCAAACCACCATACAGCAGGAGCAGGCAGGTCCCCAGTGTAAATCTTGCAACTGTTTCTTTGTAGAAAAGCATTTTGCATGTGCAAATGTAGCAGCGAGATCCCCCTCTGAAAAACATACACCAATAAACATTAAATAATGTTTACTAGATGGGTCCTTGGAAAAATGGAGTAACATTTAGAACCACATGTTCAATTTCTAAAACTTGAAGGAATTTTTATAGACATTTTATTGACTATCAATTTGGGGAAATTATCTTTTTTTTTTTTTTTTTTTGTCGGTCGTGGGGCTTGAACTCTGGAACTGGGCACTGTCCCTGAGCTGTTCAGCTTAAGGCAAGTGCTCTACCACTTGAGCCACAGCACCTGGAGGTCCTGGGGTCAGAAACAAGGGGTCACTGGGTCCAGCATGTTCTATAGAGGGGGCAGAGCAAGTCTGGTTTTGTGGTGGTTCATTGGAGATAAGAGTCTCACGGACTTTTCCTGCCGGGGCTGGCTTTGAACTGTGATCCTCAAATCTCAGCCTCTTGAGTAGCTAGGATTACAGGTGTGAGCCACTGGCACCGGGCTTAGGAAATTGTCTTCTTGACAACAGCAAGTCTTCTACCCACTCCTTGGCTCCAACCTCCCTCTTCATTTATACAGGCCTCATTTGTTATTTACCAGCAATGCTTGCTGGGTTCTCCTGTGACCCACATTGCCTAGATTCATTCCCAGGCACCTCACACTCTTGATGTGATTTCAGTGGCCGTGCTTTTTATTTTGTCATTCTTCATTACTCATGTGTGAGAATGCATTTAATGTTTATTACCCACAGTGTGTCATATGACCGCTAAACTCAATCCATGGCGTTTTTGTCCTGTGCCTCAGTGCCCAGTGTCAACGGCAGCAGCATTTCTGTGCTTTTGATCTTTGTGTCTGCTACTCTCCGGTGCCATTCTGAACCGGCTACCGCTCCTGATTCGGCTTTTAACAGCAAGGGGGAGGCCTGTGCGGACTTTGATCACCTTGTGGAAGTCCTGTTCTGTTTGCCAACCATTTCTATCATACAGCTGATCAAGTGCTTTGGCCGCATACCTACGGTGAGATCACTCGGCTTTGGGCTTTGTTCTGTGAACATATTTTCTATTCCAAGTTAAAAATGTGTACTTCTGGTTCTCAGGGAGTCAAGCGAAGTCTTGGGAAGCCCCGAGCATCACATCTACCGTCGGTTGGAAAGGTATTTGCTAAGGAAGGAGACAGGCATGCTCCAAGAATGCACTGCCATGTCATCTGCGCTCAGTGCGCTTTCACCCAGACACCAGGGCCTGGAGGCCGTGGGGAGTGGCGGTGTGGAAAACTGTCTGTGTGCTTTCCCTGGAGGTGCTGGGGTCAGAAACAAGGGGACACTGGGTCCAGCGTGTCCTGTGGAGCACACGCCTTAGAGAGGGGGAGCAAGTCCACAGCAGCACCCCACACCCAAGTGCTGGCAGTGTTTATTAGTAAATATGTGTTTAATGAATGAATGAGTGAATTAATGAAGGGTTGGGTAAGTGAGTTAGTGACTGAATGAAAGTTCCAGTACGTGTGTGTGTGTGTGTGTATGTGTGTGTGTGTGAGATGCAGGAGAAAGCAGACATCCAATCTTCATTGGCTCTACAATGCCCACATTTAAATTATTTTTAGTTATCCCTTCTATTTCTACTTTAAAAATAAAAGATCAAATGTGCTTATCTTCATCTGTGGCCAGAAAACAAAGCACTTCCTTATTTCAAACCGAGAGAGTGACCCTCACTGTTACCCTGGGGCCTCACTGACAAAATGTTTGCTTCCGGCCCCTTGACCTTGGAGCGGCCAGCCCAGAGGCCGGAGTTCCAGGCAGAGAGCTTCCCAGCAGACAACCACAACGGTTCCATTCAACTGTGAGCTGAGAGGCGCCTGGCCCCTTAGTGGCCAGCGTCCTCCTGCCAGAGTCAGCCAGCAAGGAGGGGGCGCTGTGCCCGTCCACAGCGCCAAGAGCAAGGAGAGCACGGCGTCAGGGGTGTGGAGATGCACTGGGCGAGGCTGGCACCCTCTGGGGCTTGAAGGTCAATGTAGAAGCACAACTTGCTGCAGAAGGACCAGGAAAGATCCAGATAGGGCTGGGGGTAGGGCTCAGGGGCACCAGGAAGTGAACCAGATAAAGAACAATGTATGAGCAATCAAGATGCTCGGGAAGGTCAAAGAAACACCTCCACTTGCACAGGGCCTGGAGTTACACCTCAACAAACCCGGCCTGAGTTGAAAATAGAAGAAGTCAGTGTCTGAAGGGCCCAGCTTGGTGGAAGAGGCCCACCATCTGCACGGAGGATGCGCAGCCCGAGGGGCAGCACCATGCGCTGGAGAGCTGTCATCTCCCTTGGCACCGGCAGCTGGGAACTGCAGCCCGAGCCTCAGCCCCGGCTCAGAGGGAGTCACGGGCCCGGCACCCATCTGCAGCTCAACACTGGAAGTACAGGTTCTGCCAAATGAGTATCGTTTTGACACCCTTGTATGGCTGGCAAATCGTAAGTCAACCCGTCAAAAGTTGGGGATCATAGGTAGTGACAAATACCAACTGTAGCCACGTGGCTAGTTATACATGAGAGGGTGGAGTGTTGGCGTATGCTCATGGATCATCTTGGTTTTCCTCTTTTCCCTCTCTTATCTAACCTAAAAGGCATGACTAGCACTTTACACGGAAGCGTGTCACAGGGGAGTCTGGGATCATGTAGGAGAAAACCCAGTGAAATTGGGTTGTATGTGATCACCATGGTAGGAAAGAGAGTGATTTCTGGTCATCTTTACTGGGATCAGGAAGGGCTTACAGGGTGTAGAGGGGTGGGAGTTGTTTTGTCAGCCTGGCTAGGGTGCTGTCCTGGTAGTTTGATCAGACACTTTTGAGGGTTCCTGTGAGCAGGCTGCTGGTAGGTGAGGTCTGTCATCAGCTGCCCTTCAGTCAGGAAGTTGGCATGAGGCAGTGTGGGCGGGCCTGGCTCAATCCTGCGAAGGCCCGGAGGAGAGCCGAGGTTCGGGGAGAGCTCCTCCGTGCTCCCATGCCCAGCCACACAGCCACATAGCCAATTCCTGGCATTTAAATCCCTTCAAACATGCCGGCTGGCTGGTTCCCTGACTGCAGAAATGGGGGGGAAACCAAAAGATCAGAAAGCTGAGAGCCCACGGAAGAGAAGCAGACAAACGCTGGGCAGAGTCCAGGGCTAGGAGCTGGGTCTTCAGGCATTCCTGTGGGGCCAGCGCTCCTGTTACTGAGGCGTGGCATGCATCAGAGAGCAGAGCCAGACGGACAAACGTGACCTCAGAAGTGCTTAAGCCGGTCTTGGTTTCTGACAGGTGATAATTACAGGTTGTGATTACAGTGCTGCTGTGGGAGGGGCCTGTGAAAGGGGCCGGCTACGGGCAGCAGGGATAACACCCACCAGTGCCCTCGGCCCCTCCTGCCCCTCCCACCCACTTCTTCACCAGCGATCACCTTGAACCTCCCACTTCAAAGGAAGTATCCATTGTCACGAATATCCAGCTCTGGTTTTCCCAAAGTCCCCAACTGTTTGGGTTTGAATGCAGAGTTTTCTTGTTTATTCATTCACATCAGTACTTGGTGGGATGGATCTCAAGACCTAGGTGCTGTCCCTGAGTTGTTTTTTTTTTGTCGGTCGAGGGGCCTGAACTCTGGGCCTGGGCACTGTCCCTCAGCTGTTCAGCTGTAGACTAGCACTCTACCACTTGAGCCTCAGCCCCACTTCCGGCTTTCTCTGCTTATGTGGTGCTGAGGAATCGAACCCAGGGCCTCATGCATGCAAGGCAAGCACTCTACCACTGAGCCACCTTCCCAGCCCCTGTCCCTGAGTTTTTTTTTGCCCAAGGCTGATGCTCTACAGCTTGAACCACAGCTTCACTTCTGGCTTTTTGCTGGTTAATTAGTGATAAGAGTCTCAGGGACTTTCCTGCCCAGGCTGGCATTCTACTGCAATCCTCAGATTTCAGTCCCCGAATAGCTAGGATTACAGGGGTGAGCCACCATTTTTATCTGTTTGGGGGGGTCTACGCTTGGGGCTCTGCTCTTCAGGGCAGGATGTTTCTGTGCTTTGGGATGGGGCAGGTTGACTCTCCACAGAGCTGAGCTGTTGCAGCCCAGGTGGGAAGAATGTGAAGCATGCTGTGTTTTGCCCTGGGAGCATGGCTCCTGGACCCCCAAGGCCTCCGCTTTGGAACGCCCATGCACCCAGGCGGCTTAGGATTTCCTGGTCACTGGGACGTCTCCAGCGTGCACAACCTGACTGTGAGGTCCAAAATGAGATCATCAGTGGTTACTTGGCAGCCAGCTTTTGTCCAGGGCCCGGACGGAGTGGAGCCACCGTCGGCAGGGTGAGATGCCCGGCTTTGGAAACGCTGCGTATCTGGGTGAACTGTGACTGGCCTGTCTCACAGATAAGAGGGCCCAGCCCAGTGGAGTGCAACCACCAGCAAAGGTCACAGGAACTCGAGGAACGTTGAGCTTGGAATCCGGAAGATAACAATCCTAACTTCTCATTGTAGAACGCAGAGGGCCGAGAGCTGGGAGCCTGGTCAGTGCCCAGTCTGAGGAGGGGTGTCCTGGTTGGGGCCGCCGAGGCTCTTCCTCCAGCGCCCCACCCCCACCCCGGGAGAGAGGTCTTACCGGTCACGTGAAGATGTGGGCAGGCTAACGTGAATTCCAAGCACTTCTGGGAGCTTTCCACTGGCCGCCCTTATCAGAGGCTGGCGGGGTCAGTGGGAGTCAGTGTTCTCTTAGTGAGCAGCAGTGATAGACATTTCCATCTGTGCCATGTGGAAAGAATCCGGGGCGTCTGTCAGATGACTCACCTCAGATAGGAGAGGCTGGGGGTGAGGAGGTCACAGAATCTGGAGACACACACATATCCCCAGAACTGTGCTCAGCCCTGGGGCAAGTGTGTGTGTGTATGTGTGTATGTGTGTGTGTGCCTGTGTGCGCCCGCGTGTGTGTGCGTGTGTGCGCGCGCGCAGACCGCAAGGCCCCGGGGCCTTGGGGATGAGCATTGGGAGCCATGTGCCCCGCGCTGCCCCCGCTATACCCCAGCACACAGCGGGAGCAATTCTAGGCACAATGGTTACACCCCAGAGGAAAGACTTGGGAAGGAGCATCCAAACAGAATCCTAGCCCCAGCTCCCTGCATAGGTGCCATGAGAGTGCGGAACCTTCCAGGGCCCATCCAGGGGGGGGCTTAGCGCCAAAGAAAGCTTGTGACTCCACCCCAAGGGCCAGACTCTGAAATTTAATTTTAACCCCAGCTCCCCAGTTCTAGCTTTTCTTTTAAAAGGAGATTTAGAGGCTGAGAGCCTGCTGGAGAAAACGCCGGCCGGCGTCAGGGAAGAAGCCGGGAGCTCCACCCCCACGGGAGATACGCACCTCATCTTCTCCACAAAGGATCCCACCGGAAGGTTCTGGACCGGCTGATGTTGCCACCAAAGCATGGAAGGAAGGCAGGAAAGCCACCACCGTCCACAGCTCCCGTCCTCCATCAGGATTGATGTCACCTCCTGGGATTTGCTTTTCATTGTCTTTTATTTTGGGGTACGAGGGATCGAACCCAGGACATAGCATTCACTGGGCAAGCGCTCTGCTACTGAGCAACATCCCAGCCCCACCTGGGACTTTGATGGGGCAGGAATTCCAGAAGGTTCCCCTCGGAGCTGTCTAGCTGACGGCTAGGCGTTACAAGGCCTGAGCTCTGGGGCTTTTTTCAGCTGAAAGCTTCCATTTTCAAAACAGACTTTAGAAACTCCTTGTGAAAAGGAGCGAGGCAGCCCGCCCCTGCTGTGGACGCGGCAGGGCTCCGTGGCCACGCTGGCCCCCGGTCCCTGGAGCTGGCTTTGCACGCTGCGTCCTTCAGGGTTAGGGCTTCCACAGAGGCCGGGCCCTAGTGCCGCAGGCCGGGAGCCCTGGCAGGATCGAGGTCCCGGCTGGGCGGGGAAGCCCGCCTGCCCGGTCTCCTTCCCGAGACCAGACCGGCTCTCGGACCTCCCAGGGCAGAGTGTAGAGCAAAAAGATGCTCCAGCCCTTCCCGGGCCGGCGGGGGGAACGCTCTCTGCTGGCTTGCATTTTTGATGGGCATGCTATAAATTTTTTAAAGACATAAATAATGTATTTATAACAGTGTCAGGTTGTGTGTGTTTACCAATTTGGATGGTGTAAATGTGCCTCAAACAATGTGAAAGCGAACACTGGTTTAAAATTGTTTAAAATGAGCATGTTTTAGTATAGAGACAACAGTCTTGCTCTGCAGCATTGCTTATTGTACTGTGTGTAATTTTGCTCACTAGCTTCCTTGCAGAGAGAGAGACAGAGAGAGAGAGAGAATATGCAATGTTGACTTAATCTCTACATTCAGACTTGGTGGTTATGGCGATGGTGGTGGTGTGTGTACACGCACATGTGCATGCATGCACGTACACACTGGAGAGGAGAGGTCGTGTGAAGGGGCGAGCACGTGACCCTCAGTCCAGGGGAGGCTCCTCTCCCTCTTACCTGTCAGGGGAGGTCAGGGGCGGACACACCCCAGCCCCGCGGGAGTTCACGCTCCCAGCTCCCAGGGTCTCTCCTCTGCTTCCATCCCCTGCCCCAGGAACAAACTCAACTCACACCGCACATTGGCAAGGCAGTTCAGTTTCATTCCAGCCCCGAGCACCCCACGCTGGGCCCCGGGCTCCCAGAGGGGAGCATGGGATCCCCAGGCCAGGCCTGGGAGGTCACCACTGGCACCCATAAGGGAAGAGGTTGGTTTCCCACACCATGAAGGCTTGAGGACCCCGCCAGGCGCTGAGGCTGAGTTGGGGGGAGGGATTTCCCACTCAAGGCTCCCTGACAGGCGTGGAGAGCTGGGCCGCAGCAACGTGGTCAGGGGCTACAGACTTGGGGTGCCAGTGGCTGGCACGTCCCTGGGAGCCACCTCCCTGGGCCACCCTCTGGGCACAGGCGAAGCCCATCCCAGCCAGGCCCAGTGCTCTGAGACTGGAATGGAGCTTGAGCAGCCTGAGCACCAGGACAGAGCCTGCTGCCAGTGGGCAGCTGCGTGGCCAGGTGCCAGAGCCACTGGCCAGCGAGGAGTAGAGGGTCCCTGCCCGTGGAGATGCAGTGAAAAGAACACGCCTTAGCCTGGTTTATGAGCTGACAGCACCGCAGCGAGGCGTGGCTGGTTGTGAAATGCGTGGGCAAGCTGGCTTCCCCGGGCGGGGAGGGGCACACCCAGGCCCAAGCTGCGAGGTCGAGTGCCACAGGGCAGATGGGGGGGTGCGGGGTGGGGGGTGTCTGCCAGAAACCTTCCTGCTCAGCACACGGCGCGGCGCGCTCCTGCCTGCTTCCGGGGCGAGTCAGACCCTGCAGAGTACGCCGTCCTGGACCGCCAGGACGCCCCGAGGGAACGAGTGCTTGCGTTTTAGGCAGCAGGGAACACCTGTGGGACTGCATTTTAATTCTGAAGGCGTCTCTCAGCTCCCACAAGGAGAGAGGCCGGGCCTCCGGAGCCTAGCCTTACACATGGGATTTACTCTAAGATCAAGCTCAAAACTTTGAGGGATAAAAGTTCAAATTTCATGTTTTATTAAATGTTTACATAAACAGCTACTTGATTTAGTTTTGTACTCACCTTGGCATTCACAATTTCTTGACAATTTCCCTTCCTTCCTTCCTTCCTTCCTTCCTTCCTTCCTTCCCAGTTGTGGGGCTTTAGCTCTTTTGCTTAATGCTAGCTCTCTACCACTTTGAGCCACAGTGCCACTTCCGTCTTTCAAGTGGCTAGTTGGAGATAAGAGTCTCACAGGGACTTTTCTGCTCAGGCTGGCTTTGAACTGCGATCCTCAGATCTCAGCCTCCTGAGTAGCCGGGATGACAGGTGTGAGCCACGGCGCCGCTCCTTTCTTCTTCTCTTACAATCTGCATTTCCTCCAGGCCCTGGCAGTTCTCTAGTTTCCAGGTTTCCACATTGCTGTAAAAAGTTGTGCATCGTATCACATTTCAGTAGAATATCCTTTTGGAACCTGTGAAGTCAATCTTAGTCTCTTTTTTAAAAATCAGAAATGCACCATATTTCAGCAGACACAGCTAAGCCCCTGGGGGCAGTCCTGTCACTTGGGCACATGTCTGTCGTGTAAAGACAGGACATCATGCTGGCTGCCAGTGGCTCATGCCTCTAATCCCAGCTATTCAGAAGGCTGAAATCTGAGGACTGAAGTTTGAAGCCAGCCCAGGGAGGAAAGTGCAAGAGACTCTTAGCTCCCAAAGTGGTGGAATATTAGACTTGAGAGAGAGATAAAAACTCAAGTCAGGCCTTGAGTTCAAGGAGAGAGGCAGAGAGACAGAGAGACACAGAGAGAGAGAAAGAGAGAGAGCACAGCTAGTTGCTGCCCTCTTGGGCCAGGGCTGTCATGGGCATTGAGCCAGTACACAGTAGATACCAGAAGTGTTCACGTCACAAACCTCATTCATTTCCACCTTTTCGTCAGGGATCCAGAAACTCAAAAATGCCATACTCACCTGAGGCTTGTAGATTCACCATGCTAGCCTGGGTGGCTGTTACTAAGGGCCATTCATCCGTTCTGAGCTGTGGCAGACCCAGCCCACCCCTGCCCTCCCCACATAGGTGGCAAACACTGGGATGGGGTCCCTCAGCTGGTCCCCGCCAGCCACATCCTTCCGACTGGCTTCTCCCAGGGGGTTTTTGTTGTTGGTGGTGGTTTTTTGGTTTGCTTGGTCATGAGGCTTGAACTCAGGGTCTGGGCGCTGTCCCTGAGCTCTTTTGTTCAAGGCTAGCATTCTACTTTGAGCCTCCGAGACACTTTAGGTTTTCTGGTGGTTAATTGGCAGTAAGAGTCTTACGGACTTTCCTGCCCCGGCTGGCTCTGAATTGAAATTCTCAGATCTTGGCATCCTGAGTAGTGAGGATTTCAGGTGTGTGACACCCATTGCCTAGCTTCTCTGAGAGTCTGACAGTAAGTTCCCAGGTGGCCCGGCCACTCTGGAGTGCTGAGATTCCTGCATAACCTGTTTGCCCGCTGCTGGAGAAGCCAGAGGTGTGTTTGTTATTTCAGGAGTAAATTACATAAGAGACTCAGGTTGGCTATTTGGCGTATCAGATGGACAAATCTGGATTCGTGCAGTGATTTTACCCCTGGTAATAACACAGCTTCAGGAAGAATCGCAGCTACCTCTGTCCAAACTCAGGGAGCAGACTGCCCAGCAGAGGCAGGGCATGGACAGGGACACAAACCGCCAGAATGCTGAACACAGAACCGGAGCCCTTCCACCAGTCATGGTGCTGGCTGCGAAGCATGCTGAAGATCTTGCTTCCTCCTTCTCTTTCTCTTGTCCTTTGCCTTGCACAGGATGCTGCCCAGGGCAGAGGGAGGGCCGGCCGGAGGGACCTAGTGCCACAGGCCAGCCTGGGTCTGGGAGGAGGGGGGCTGCCCCAAGAAGGCCTGCAGGTACCCATCCAGATCTCCTCACCCAACACACACTGCAGGTACACATCCAGATCTCCTCACCCCACACACTGCAAGTACACATTCAGATCTCCTCATACCCTACACACCACACACTGCAGGTACCCATCCAGATCTCCTCACCCCACACACACTGCAGGTACACATCCAGATCTTCACACCCCACACACACTTCAGGTACACATCCAGATCTCCTCACCCCACACACACTGCAGGTACACATCCAGATCTTCACACCACACACTGCAGGTACACATCCAGATCTCCTCATACCCTACACACCACACACTGCAGGTACACATCCAGATCTCCTCATACCCTACACACCACACACTGCAGGTACACATCCAGATCTCCTCACCCCACACCACACACTGCAGGTACACATCCAGATCTCCTCACCCCACACACTGCAGGTACACATCCAGATCTCCTCACACCACACACTGCAGGTACCCATCCAGATCTCCTCACCCCACACCACACACTGCAGGTACACATCCAGATCTCCTCACCCCACACACTGCAGGTACACATCCAGATCTCCTCACACCACACACTGCAGGTACCCATCCAGATCTCCTCACCCCACACACACTGCAGGTACACATCCAGATCTCCTCACCCCACACACACTGCAGGTACGCATCCAGATCTTCACACCCCACACACACTGCAGGTACACATCCAGATCTCTTCACACCACACCACACACACTCCAGGTACACATCCAGATCTTCACACCCCACACACTGTGGGTACCCATCCAGATCTCCTCACAGCACACACACTGCAGGTACCCATCCAGATCTCACCACACACACTGCAGGTACACATCCAAATCTAGTTCTCCTGTGCCACAAGTTTTATTGCTCTGTGACCTATTAAGCTTCCACTTCTAATAGTAATTAAGAAAAAAGATATTGCAGGGTACCAGTGGCTCCCACTATAATCCCAGCTAGTCAGGACACTGACATCATGGTTTCCAGCCACTCAAGCAGTAAAGTCCTTATCTCCAATTTGTTGCCAAAAAGCTGGGAATGGAGGTGTGACTCAAGTGGTAGAGCACTAGCCTTGAGTGAAAAAAGCTATGGGACAGTACTCTGGCCCCAGGTTCAAGCCTTAGCATCAGCACAAAGGAAAAAGAGAAAAATACAAGCA